>NC_133777.1:14355893-14662660 GCF_003597395.2 Chelonoidis abingdonii
GAGCTGATTGTGCAGTGCCCCCACACCCAAACCTCCTGCCCCAACCCTGAGCCCCCTCCCTCATTTTAGCTCCTGGCCACACCCTTCACCCCCAGCCCTGTGCTTGGTCCACTCTCACCCTCAGCTCAGTGCAGAGAGAGGAAGAGAATGGGCCAGAACCAGGGAGAAGGTAGGTACCCACTATATGTGGGCAGGGCTGGGACCCCAGACCGGCAGTGGGCTGAGTGGGTCCAGCAGCCGGGATCACAGCTGGCAGGAGCCAGCGGATGGAACCCCTGAGCGGCAGTGTGCTGAGCGGCTCAGCCCACTGCAGGTCTGGGGTCCCGGCTGCTGGCCCCGCACAGCCCGCTGCCAGTCTGGGGTTCTGGCTGCCAGACCTTTCCCAGCTGGGGTCCCGGCCGCAGGCCTCACTCAGCCCACTGCCGGCCTAGGTGAACAGAACCCCAGACCAGCAGCAGGCTGAACGGGCTGGTGGCGTAAGATCAACATTTTAATTTAATTTTAAATGAAGCTTCTTGAATATTCTGAAAACCTTGTTAATTTTACAATACAACAATAGTTTAGTTATATAATATATAGACTTGTAGAGAGAGACCTTCTAAAAAACATTAAAATGTATTACCGGCACGCAAAACCTTAAATTAGAGTGAATAAATGAAGACTCGGCACACTACTTCTGAAAAGTTGCCGACCCCTGGAATAGGTGAAGGATAGAGTTATATGCTGGGGGAGAGGACCAGGAGAAAGCCAGATGTAAAAGTACGTAGGCTCTTGTTTTCAAAAGACTTCTGAAATATTCAGTATTAGCGTAAAATAAAATGAAGAGTGGAACCAAAGAAAAAAAAAAGAATTCATTTGTGCGCATCACAGTTTTGAGATTTCAATATTTCAGCAATGGTTTTCCATGCTATGCGACCAATAACCTGTACCAACCTTCACTTCTCGAAGAGAGTCAAGAAACTTGTCATGTCTGTTGGTCAACATGTGTAGCTGGTTGCCTATGTCTTTCTCAGAAAGCTCTTTGGTTTTAGGTGTACTCGTCTGATCTCCTGGAGCCAATTCAATGTCAATCTCCACATCCTATACAAAAGTAAGGCCAATTATAATGCTGACACTTTCAAGTAAATAATTATCACCACTTCATTTCTGTAAACATATGAAAAAAAGTGCGCTTGTCATAAGGTATATTTCCCAAATCTGAACCTTAGCGTCCAAAATTTGGGTACCTGCATGAAACCTCTAAGCTTAATTACCAGCTTAGATCTGATAGGCTGCCACCAACCAAACTTTGAGTGTTTGATAAACTCTAGTCTCCCCAAAACCTTCCCTGGGGACCCCCAAGACCCAGATCCCCTGGATCTTAACACAGCGAAAGTAAACTCTTTCCCTCACTAGTGCCACTCCTAGGCTTCCCCTCCCTGGGTTCCCCTAGGAGATCAGGGTGCTTCAAACTCCATGAAACACACCGAGCAGGTTTTTTTCCTCCCCCTTCCCTCTTCCCCAGAGGCAG
Organism: Chelonoidis abingdonii; assembly: GCF_003597395.2. Taxonomy (NCBI): domain Eukaryota; kingdom Metazoa; phylum Chordata; order Testudines; family Testudinidae; genus Chelonoidis; species Chelonoidis abingdonii. The sequence goes on from NC_133777.1 coordinate 14,357,404, forward strand.
TACAGGCTCAATCCCCTTGAGCCTTAACTAGGAAAAAATCCAACAGGTCTTAAAAAGAAACTTTTAATTTAAAAAAAAAGAAAGAAAAGACATAAAAAGGGTCTCTGTAATCAAGATGAAATATTACAGGGTTATTTGCTTATAAAAAAATGAATAAACAGCCTTATTCAGAAAAAAAAATACAATTTAAACATTTCCAGCAAACTACACACTTGCAAATACAGAAAACAATGTAAAAGCCTATATTGTCTTCCTACCTGTACTTACAAATTGGAAACAGAAGATTAGAGAGCCTGGAGATAGTGTGATCACCCTCAGAGCCTAGAGAGCACACAGACACAGAACAAAGGACCCACACCCAAACTTCCCTCCCTTGAGATTTGAAAGTATCTTGTTTTCTGATTGGTCCTCTGGTCAGGTGTTGTTTGTTACCCCTTTCCAGGTGAAAGAGACATTAACCCTTAATCTGTTTATGACAGTGCTATTCATTATTTCAGCCCTTGTTATCTATTATTGTAATTTTTTTAGGATTTGAAAATTTAATTCCCACTGTTAAGGGAGAAAGAAAGGGTCAAAGCAGTCATCCAGAGTAGACGGAAGATTAAAAAAAGATAGCCTAATTTTGGCAATTAATTTATCTTTGATTATTAGCAGGTAAAAATCCCCAGTGGTCTGTGATGGGGTGGGATTCATAGACTCTAGGACTGGAAGGGACCTCGAGAGATCATCGAGTCCAGTCCCCTGCCCTCATGTGATGTAAGTTACTACAGAAAATTCTTTCCTGGGTGCTGGCTGGTGAGTCTTGCCCACATGCTCAGGGGTTAACTGATCGCCATATTTGGGATCGGGAAGGAATTTTCCCCCAGGGAAGATTGGCAGAGGCCCTAGAGGATTTTCGCCTTCCTCTGCAGCATCGGGCATGAGTCACTTGCTGGAGGTCTTTAAACCTTGAGGTCTTTAAACCACAATTTGAGGACTTCAGTAACTCAGACATAGGTTAGTGGTTTGTTCCAGGAGTGGGTGGGTGAAATTCTGTTGCCTGCATTGTGCAGGAGTTCAGACTAGATGACCATAATGGTCCCTTCTGACCTTAAGTCTATGAATAAACACGGGTTCATAGAGCTAGTAAGTCAAATGGTAGTAAACCATTGTTTAAAAATGTAATTACAATTACATTACTTAACTTCATTATTCATTTACACCAGGTGTGCTGCTATAGTCACTGCACATCACTTTACACACATGTATAGCAATTCAGACTACCATTACAATGTGTCCCATAAACTGTGCTTGGTGAGACCTCATCATCTGCTGTAAAATAAAAATAAAATGTTACCTCTTCTTTGGATTCGCTGTTTTCTCTTTCTCGAGGCTCTTGTTTGACATGGGTTACCATAGCAAATGCTGCCCGATCGTGACTGTCAGCCAGGTTGATTACATTAGTGATAGACGGAAGCATGGCTCCCTGACAGCTTGTGCCAATTGTAGTGTTTCTTTCACACACTGCCAACAGGAGCTAAGAAATTAAAAAACAAGGCAAAGGTTTTAACCCATTGCGTGTGATGTATTTAAGAACACATATCCTTGATTTATTTTGTATTGCACCTTTTTTCCTTGTCATAAGAGGACTCTGTCCTTCTCAAATCAACAGTGAACGGGGGGACTATGTTTAACAGCTTGAACTCCCCTTTACAAATTGAGTTTGGATGTTAGGCTGGCCTGAACGAGTCAGAATTTTATCTGCTTTATCTACATCACAGCAATTGTTTCTACCAACTGGTTCATGAGCAGTAGTTGTTGTGTTCAAGATATCCCCCACTCTTCCTGTGTTTCTGAAACAGGAACAAATTCAAACAAATCTTAAAAGAACGAAGATTTAGACTGAACAGAACAACACGGAAAGGAAACAATTACATTCTCCGCTGTATATGTTCAAGTACAAAAGGGTCAATAAGGAAGTTAAGACGGCAACTGAAGTTGCCTGGCAGTTGGAGAAAACTAGATAGTGAGAGTCTGGGACATGGATATTTGATCATTAATCCGTCCCTCTACTGGCAGTATCAGAAGGGCCAAAGATTGAATGGACATGGAATATCTTGTCTTTGCTAGATGCGCCCCTTCTAGGTCAGAGCTGAGCTGCCACACATATTCAGAGAAGAAAGTGGACTTCCATCTTCAGCTCATCACCTTCTATCACTGATATGTAGTGGGTTATTGTGCCTTTGAGGTTGCGATTTGATTACAGCTCTAACAGAAAACGTATTGCCATATGTTAGGACAGTAAGATTAGAGACCCCCTAAGGACACATAGGGAACAGAAGTTTTCTGCATCTAAGCATCATATTTTTATGGACTTAGTGTCTATATCTACATAATGTATACAATTTTCCACTAAAATACATGGCTTACCTAAACAGAGATGTAGAAGATACTTGTCACCCTGAAAGCTGCTCCGATCTTTCTCACATGATGAAGTTAATTAAATGACTGCTTTGTGCTTGGTTATTTTATACTCAGATTTTGATATACAGGTCATTTCAAAGAAATTGGCAATTCATTATGCTTTGTTTTACATAAAATGATCAGAAACCAGGTTTCACACCACAGCAATCCCCCTTTAAAATCTCTCTCAGCAACAGTTCTGACACTCCATTCTGATCTGTCTTTTAGGATTCAAATCTGTCATAAAGACTCCTCCTCCAGTCATTTTTTGTTTGTATGTCATTTTTTGCTTAAAGAAATTCTGAGCACTGCCTTGCTTTTCTCAGATAAACTGAAGCCTTAAAGCTTTAAAATACAGCCACTGGCGTCACTGTTAACTGGATTCAAGAGCATGGTAGCAGAGATTTCCCAGGCACTAGTTTTTCAATATTAGTACTTGTTTTAAAATGTTCTGAGCATCTAAAATGGTACCCTCGATATAGGGAGTTTTACGGGCTGTATTACTTTTCAAGATACACACAGTACAGCTACACATTCATAAAGAAAAAGAGCAGCAAATATCATTTCTAAAATTACATTCACGGTTCTCATAAAAAATGGTTTTCCTACCTCAATGCACTGCTTGATCCAAAAGTGGTTTCCCATTGCTTCCCAGTTTTGAGAACAAGTTACGTAAAGTAGGCGTTCATAGACACGACGCTTCATGGAATTGTCAAAGACCTCAAAAAATTTGGCTCGGATGAGCGGCTGAGCACAACGCAGCCCCGAAAGGAAAGCAGGTTCAAGTTTAGCAGTGAGCTCGCTTCCAGAAAGATTCTCATCCCTAGGAAGAACGCATAAGCAATTGATAATACAAGACTTTAGAAAGTGTCACCTATTTATTTAGCCAGAAGATATTTTCTTTTGTTCTACCAATTTCTGGAAAATATTAATATTTGGAGTCAACTGTGGCTTTGTCTACCACCAAAAAAAGCATAAGTTTCTGTGACATATCAAAAGTCTCTTGAGAACATCTCACATGGAGTCAAATCACAAGAACAATTACCACAATGGCCAAGAGACCCACCCTGTCCAATGGAGGTCACTGTTTATTTCTCTGGATTAGCTCTGCAGCAAACCTTTCTACAAGCTTAATGCTATAAGGCTCAAATGAGTAATGCAACGTTTCAATGGTTTCTCTATGAGACCATTGTCCAGATTGGGCAAGGTGGAATTTTGGGTGGTGGAATCACTCCTGCGATATGGAGGTTGTACAAGTTGCTTTTAAAGCATCTTACACTCAAACTAGAAGTTCATATGTATACAATGCTAATCACTGTAGACAATATTGTTAGCCAGGTGCCATACATGCAGCGGTCTAAGTGCACACTTCTATTGTGGACAAGGTAATCTCTCTGATTTGCACTGGTGGAGGTTATTTCTGCTTGAAATACCCAGATAAGCTCCACTGACACAAATTGCAGTTTGCCTTGTCTACAACTAAGGGTTTGCACAATTGCTGCTACTCTGCTAGCTGGCTCTGAATGGCTGAAAACAAGGCATATGTTTAAAGTACAAAATTCCTTAGTGGCCATTATAACTTACTAGAAGTGCACACCTATCTTGTGGTGAGGCAATTATTGTAAATGTTTTTCTATAAATGGCTAGAAGACTCAAGTGTGGCTAGCTAAGTAACTAGAAAAAATATGCATTACAATAAGCTTCCACAAGAAAAGCTTCATACAAAGGGGAATGGAGGGACACTGCAATAGCAGTCAATATTATCTCTATATCATGATTAACTATGAAGATGCCACAGCCTCTTCTCTTTTTGCTTGGAGCATAGGCTGTAAAAAGATTTTGTATCTGAAGATCTAACGTGAATATGTAAATATGTTCACTCCAGTCTCAGTGAAATGAGCTGATTGTGCATTTTACAACAAATCTAGTATAGCCCTAAAAGATGGATGGTACGTTATAAAGGTCATGTATGGTACAAATTATGAACCAATAAGCTGCAATATTTGATTAATTGCTATAATTACCTATAGACATAGTTAACAAGGTCTAAGAACTGGGCATTTAATTCAAGGTCTTCTGGAAAACGCTTTTCAATGTAGGTCATCATTTTCACTAGCAAAATGGACTTCTCCCGGAGAGTAGGTGTCTGTTAAAAAGAGACATGAATAATTTTCTCAATTCATCTTGAAACACAAGGAGAAATGACATGTTCAAAGTACACTTTTTCACTCCTACGTTAAAAATGGCTTGACACAAGGTTATGCTTTCTAAAAGTAAAAAAGCCCCCAAAACTCTAAAGTATTTATAGTTCTAGCATAGATATTACACTGGAAATATAAGTAAATAAAGCTATAGATGCTTAAAATCACTAAAGATAAAAAAGTTTAATTGTTTAATAGCTAATGCCACTATATAAAAATCCATGGTACACCCACACCTTGAATACTGTATGCAGTTCTGGTCTCTCCATCTCAAAAAGATATTAGAATTGAAAGTAGTACAGAGAAGGGCAACAAAAATTATTAGGGGTATGGAACAGTTCCCACATGAGGAGAGATTAAAAAGATTTGGGCAGTTCACATTAGAAAAAAAAAAAAAGATGACTAACGGGGGATACGATGGAAGTCTATAACATGAATGGTGTAGAGAAAGTGAATAAGCGTATCTAACCCTTCATCTAACACAAGAACCAGGGGTCACCCAATAACATTAACAGGTAGCAGGTTTACATTAAACATAAGGAAGTACTTATTAACACACCAGCCAGTCAACCTGTGGAAACTAGGTTTAAAAAAGAATTTTATGTTCATAGAGGAAAGGTCCATCAATGGCTATTAGCCAAAATAGTCAGGGATGCAACCGTATACTCTGGGTGTGCCTAAACCTCTGACTACCAGAAGCTGCGACTGGATGACAGGGGATGGAACATTCAATAAATTGCCTTGTTCTTCTCATTTTTTCCAAAGCATCCGACACCAGCCACTGTTGGAAGACAGGATATCAGGCTATATGGACCACTGGTCTGACCTAGTATGGACATTCTTATGGCTATAAATACTGTGACCAACCAGTGGTCCAGAAAGGTGTACAACATTTTTTTAGGTTATACTGCCATTGAACCATACTAGAGAGATAAGGTGGGTGAGGCAATATCTTTCATTGGACCAACTTCTGTTGGTGAGAGAAACAAGCTTTCAAGCCACACAGGGCTCTTCTTCAGGTCTGGGAAAGAAACTCCCAGCATCACAGCAACATGCAATGTGGAAAAGACTGCTTAGCATAAGTAGTTAGCACGTATTGCAAGGGCCACCCAAATACCCTGAGAGAACCTGCTTCAATACAGAAATAAAATCCTCTCTGTCCACACACCCCTAGTTGTCACCTACCACCCGACACTGGAACCCATATGGGATATCAAACAGCTACAACCCCTACTTGATGGGGGACTGGACCTGAAACAAATCTTTCCTGAACTCCCACTTCTAGCCTTCAAACAACGCTGCAACCTCTCCAAGCTCATCACCCGAAGCAAGCTCCCTACACACCAGGGCACAGCAACTCAAAGCAGCATCAGACCCTGCCAGAACATCAGATGCAAAACCTGCAGACAAATCTCTGCTACAATGATCAACACCCCCCTATGACACTCCTTTCAAGAGCCTATCCATGCCTATCACAAAAAACTGAGCCAAGAACAATGCGGGAAAACCCCCTACACTTACGACAATAGCAATTATGCCTTGTGAAGTACGTAAGAATAAAAGGTTTTGGGTCACTGCATGAGAAAAGCCCCACAGTACGCACACAACAATAGGCATAAATATATGTACTCATCACACCACAGAAAGAAGATTTTCAACAGTCTAAAATTTTCAGCCTGTAAACTTAACTTGAATCAGGATCTCAGCTTGAACACACAACATTTTGCACCTTATTCACTGCCAAATTCTTTCACAGATAAGACATAGGTAAGGACACTGCATGATGTTATGGAAAGTAATGTAATTGGTAAGATATAGCTTCACCTACAAATATTCCATCATCTTACTTTAACTGAAGCAACTTTACATGGCCCTATGATACTGGCTTTTGGACACTTGAACCTTTGGCTTTAAAAAAAACATACATAGTTTTCTTAGCAAAGCACTATTTCACATGAAAGGGAAAATGTAGCCTATAATGTGCTGAGCATTTTTAACTTCATTTCTTCCTTGGGAACCCAGAGACTGTTCACAACTTATAGACGGTACTTGAAAATATGCAGACTTAGGTCCTTACAGAATCCTTTGTCAAATACTGAACAGAAAACGCAAGTTACAGGTTTTCATTAGTTTTTGATTGGAATAAGGATTTTCACCTGATTTAACTTTTCAATTTACCTGATTGGCTGCCATTGGAGAATTATTTTTCACCCATTCTTCCACTATTTTTACCACTGCACGAAGAATTTTAGCATCAGTAGATTTTTCAATGAGAGATGTTAGAATAGCTTGGATAAAATTTTTCCTCATCTCCATGCTCATCACTGCAAGACGAGTTTTCACAAGATCCAAGCTCAGCATCACCAGTTCACTTGTACCTGCTATGGATAGAAGTGCATAATTTTATTCATCAGTCATTTCATATGCCTGAAAAAAATGGTTTCAGTGTGATCTGCACAGCAGAACCTTCAAGTTCTAACTTGGCTAACAATCTGTGAAGCTGATAACTGCTAAATATCACTCCTTCTCCTAGGCAACAAATAGGCAAGCCAATGAACATGTTACACAAGAAACTCCTAATCACAGAAATGCAGGGCTGGAAAGGATCTCAAAAGGTAATCCAGTCCAGTCCCCTGAGCTGAGGTAGGACCAAGTAAACCTAAACCAGCAGTTCTCAAACTTTTGTCCTGGTGACCCTTTCACATAGCAAACCTGAGTGTGACCCCACCTCCCTTATAAATTAAAAACAAACCCTTTCAAATATATCTAACGACATTATAAATGCTAGAGGCAAAGTGGGGTTTGGGGGGGAGGCTGACAGCTTGTGACCCCCATGTAATAACCTCATGGCCCCTGAGGGGTCCTGACTCCCAGTTTGAGAACCTCTGACCTAGACCATCGCTCACAGATATTTGTCCAATCTGTTCTTTAAAAACCTCCAATGACGGGGATTCCAGAACCTCCCTTGGAAGCCTACTCCAGTACTTAACTATCCTTGTAGTTAGGAAGATTTTCCTAATATGTAACCTAAAGCTCCCTTGCTGCAGCTTTAGTGGATTACTTTTTGTCCTACTTCCAGTGGACACGGAGAACAATTGATCACAGTCCTCTTTGTAACAGCCCTTAACATATTTGAAGACTCATCAGGTTCCCTGTCAGTTTTCTTTTCTCCAGACTAAACATGTCTAGTTTTTTTTAATCTTTCCTCATAGGTCAGGTTCTCTAAACCTTTCATTATTTTTGTTGATCTCTTCTGGACTCTCCCCAATTTATCCACATCTTTCCAAAAGCGTGGCACCCAGAATTGGACACAATACCCAGCTGAGCCCTCACCAGTGCCAAGAAGAGCAGGACAATTGACTCCAGTGTCTTGCATATAACACTTAAATTAACACCCAGAATATTAGCATTTTTTGCAATTGCATCACCTTGTTGAATTATATTCAATTTGTGACCCTCTATACCTCCCAGTACTACACATACCCAGTTAAGTAGGGTGGGTAAGCAGTGATTTTTTAAAGTATTTTTTTTAAATGTATATTTTATTTAAATAGTTTTTTTTTAATTTTATTTAAACTATAATACATTTATTTTTAAAAATAAACCTTTTAAAATGAAAGCTAAATATAACACAAAATATGTTAAGGCCTAATTATAATTTAGTTGTAAATGAGAAACATGTTTTGATTAAGAAAAGTTTATATATCCAAAACATTTCAGGTTTTGTTTAATAAAAAATAAGTGTTATATGCAGTTTTGTGTTTAATTAAATTCATTACCATCCGAATGCAGCATGACAAATCATGAACAAAAAAGTTAATTATCTAGTAAATAATATATCATTCACCATTTTCTAACCTACTGAAAATGTACAATAATCATCTGAAAATATTAAGCTATATAATTGCTTAAATAAATGTATATAGTTTGCTAGGTAGCAAAAAGATTTACCAAATCTAGTTAGTTATAACTATTAAAACATGTTGATTTACATCAACCAATGAAAATTCTTCAGAAAAATAACTGAAATACAAGTGGAAAAGTTGACTAAATCAATTATTTAAATGGAGCCTTTCCATGTGGTGATTTAAATCAATTCATCCTGCAATTAAAGGACAACATGGTTAAAGCCTCTTTATGGGTGCAACTTTATGGAAAATTCTAGGGAACTATTAAAATATTAATAACAGAAAGTGTTACCATGGATACAAACCCCTATAAACACTTTGAAAAACAGTCTATGTATCATACTCAAAACAATGGCCCACAGCGCTCTTCAGGAGAGCCTTCCCCTTTGGTCATGTCCATGTGAAAAGAATTCGGTTGGAAAGGAGGTGGTGAGGCCTCATTTTAATAATACTTTGACAAATATTACAGTATACCAATAAATCATGAGGTATAAATAATTGAAGCTAGACTTGTCAAAATGAAAACAACATTTTGTGATGCAGTAGTCTTATTCTGTTAATTTCCTGACTTGCTTATCTGCAAAATTTAATAATTTGCCATGAGTTACTCAGGGATTAGTCTCAACTCACAAGGTTCTAGTCTGTGTAATTAGAATGCGAGTTAGAAATCTAATATTGGAAGTGCTTCTTCCAAACAATTTTCCTCAGCAGCTTCATCATTAATTGAAATATTTTGTTCTTTAATAGCACTGTATTTCTTTAGCAGCACTTTTGCATTTTGTATTGACTCATTATTTGGTCATTTGATGACAGGCAGAACTCCATCTACTGATAAAGTCACCACTGTAAAAAGATAACAAGGACACCAACTGATTTCACAAACAACTACTTCATTAATATTAGCTTATACCTATTAAATTAAGCATCACTGAAAGCAGAGAACTGTCAACTCATACTCCTGAAGAATCCAATTATTTTTAAATATACTGCATTTCAAACATTTTCTAACCAATTGATGTTTGACTCAATATTAAATTGTTCAGCAGGTATTAAGAACACAAAAATGTTACTTTTTTCCAGTCGATACATTCAACAAGATTTCTCATTTTTTACTGGATTATTTTCAAATTATTCAACACACTATGGAATTCAAAACCTTAAAAAATACACAAGCAGCTAAAACCACTCAATCTCTGCATTATGATAGGATTACATTACTTAAAACTTTTATTGACCTGCATTACTACCTGTGGTTGCTTCTGCTGTTCCTGATGCAGCCTGTGGATTCAAATGTTCCCTGACCATCTTCTGTAGAGATCGCATGAAGACTGAAATCAGTCTGTCTATGTAGCTTGGATTGTTACTGCATGCAGACTTCAGAATCATTAACGTACCTAAGATATAAATAAAACTCTTTAAAGACAACTAAAATCATCATTCATAATTTAGGTAACCAGATGAACATAAGAACGGCCATACTGGGTCAGACTCAAGGTCCATCTATCCCAGTATCCTGTCGTCTGACAGTAGCCTATACAAGATTCCCCAGAGGCAATGAACAGAACAGGTAATCATCAAGTGATCCATCCCCCGTTGCCTAGTCCCAGCTTCTGCCAAACAGAGGCTAGGGACACCATGCCCTATTTTGAGGAAACTAAATTCTGTACTTGTCCTACGAAAGGACAGGCAGAGTGCTCTACTTTTGGAAAGTTTCAGAGGGGTAGCTGTGTTAGTCTGGATCTGTAGAAGCAGCAGAGCAATCCTGTGGCACCTTATAGACTAACAGACGTTTTGGAAGGTGGAGCTTTCATGGTGAATACCACTTCAGTCAGACGCAGGTGTGGAATTTCAGGGCAGGTATATATATGTAGTAAGCAAGCTTATGAGATAACGAGGATTAGTTCACATCAGGGAGGTCGAGGCCCTGTGTCTAGCGAGTAGAGTGTGAAAACCAAGGGAGGAGAAATGGGTTCTGTAACTGGCAAGCATTCACAGGTCTTTGTTTTAGTCCAGAGCTCGATTGGGTTTCAAATTTCGCAGATGACTGAAGGTCAGCAGTTGTCTCTTTGAAGTCTTGGTCCATGAAGTTTTTTTGCTGCAGGATGGCCACCCTTAAGTTCTGCTATAGTGTGGCCAGGGAGGTTGAAGTTTTCTACGGTTTTTGTATATCTCCTTCCTGATATCTGATTTGGTCCATTTATCCTTTTCTGTATGACTGTCCAGTTTGGCGACGTAATAGCAGGCAGGGCCATTGCTGGCATATGATGGCGTTATTTACATTGTGACGTGCAGGTGAATGAACCAGCTGATTGGTATGCTGATCTGGTTTACGTCCTGTGGATCGTGTCACTGAGTGTCGATTGTGGGCAGAGCTGGCATCAGGGTTTTACATGGATTTGGTTCCTGAGGTTAGAGTTACTATGGTACGGCGTGTGCAGTTTTGCTGTGAGAAATACGTTGTCAGGTTGGCAGGTGTCTTGGGCAAGGTTGGCTGCCACCCAAGGCCTGTGAAAGTGTGGGATCATTGTCCAGGATGGGTTGTAGATCCCTGATGATGCGTTGGAGGGGTTTTAGCTGGGGGCTGTATGCGATGGCCAGTGGAGTCCTGGCCAGTGGATGCGATGGCCAGTGGAGTCTGACCAAGTGGGTATTCACCCACGAAAGCTCACGCTCCAAAACAGGATTCTCTGCTGCTTTTTGGAAAGTTGTGTCCTACCTTGGATATTCAGCTATCCCTATTACAAAGGCAGGAAATCTATGTAGATGCATGATGGAAAAGGCTTGCAAACCAAGATTAATTGCAATTTTTTCTATTTCGCTCTCTGAAAGCTTCCTTTCTGCTCAGTCAGAAGCTCAGTTTTGCAATAGAAATACCCTAAATATATTTAATAGTTGACTCCTGCCTTGTTTAATAGCTTTTTTCATGCCTTGGAACAGCGTCAGTTCTTAAATCCCATAATATGAAAATAAAGCATTATATTTGTTGGACATATAGATGTAATCCTCCCAGAATGTCATTAATTAGTTTCATATATCAGTTACTAAGTAGATAAGAAATCACCATAATAAAAAGGGTACATACTTGAGCTATGCAGGAGCTGTCATTTAGTATTAAAGATGCTTCCTAAGTAGCTGTATTTTCTCCTCAAACTGTATATTTGTTAGCAATGCCTGTGCACATATATTGGATATAAATGTAGTGATTGATGCGCCTCTGAAGTATGTTGGCGTTCATGTATGGCAGCTGATTTTACACCTATCCTCACAAAGTATACAGATAGACTAGAAATCCTATTCTGGCAGTAACAACCATTTCCCACTTTTCTTCATCTTCATAATTCATCAAAAAACCCACAACAATATTTAGAGTTTCAGTGTTTTATTAACAGACAGAATGACTGCCTTGAAAGCTTTACTTCATTTTGTCCTTACTATTCCGCCCCTTGCTATCTTTTAAGAGTCTGGACCTCTTTTTTATAAAGCATTGATAAGATATAGACTGACTCAGGGAAAACAGTAGAATCTAACCTTGGAGCGTGTTCTGGACAAATGATAAAAAGTCTCTTTCTTGGTTAGTGTGTTGTACAGCGCATCCTGACACCTGACAAATAGGCAATTCCCTAAGTGAAATTACACCTGTCTGCACAGATCACAAACTAGGATAGTGAAGGACATTTGCCATTTAAAGCAGCAAGCTTTTCTAACTTGTGCAATTTCAAGTCTGCATTATTGACAGAACTAATTCTGAGCCAAACTTGGTATGACTAGCCAAACTGTCTAATTGTTCCAACATATCTCAGTTGTAGTCAAGCATTCAGACAAGAACCAAAGGGAGATTAGTTCCCTGGTAGTTTAATCAATGTAAATAAATAGTGAACTAGGAATGCGTTTCAGCTTTTCAAAACTGTGCTTAATAAAAATACATTCAGAAATGTTACCTTTTGAAAAGAGTGTACTGTATCCGAGATTCTTCACTTATTCAGAATCCAATAAATAAGTCTAAATAACACTCTTATGTGATTTAAATCAGTTAACATTACGATGCTTTCAACAAACTGGTGCTTATATTCAAAAGAAAAATACTGGACAAAAAACGTTTAAGTGTATTTACTTCATTTTTTTTTTTGTTTGTTTTTTTAAAAACCCATGATCTTATGCCCCAAAAATAGGAACTGCAGGATTCTGGCTGCTCCATCTGAAATTTCCAATAGCTTTAACTTTACATCATTGTTACTTTAAATGCCTTTTCTCATTCCTACATGCACTTAGTAACTAAGACACCTATCCAGCCACCAGTATCCATTTTCAATACTTATCTTCAAGCCAGCTGCTTGGAAATGATAGAATGCAATGAGCCCTGTAGCCTTATTCCTCAAGGCTGTCAGCCTTTATCCCAAGGTCATGTCTGCATCCAGATTTCCCAGGGCAGCACACAGCACTATCTACACGGCTATCAACCCCCTTACAGAAAATAAAACCTAATGACAAAGAACATGCTAATTAGAGAGCCAATCTATAGACATGTACAAGAGGAACAAGTAACTTACCGAAGAGCTGGGAAGGATTAGCATTAGTGGCTTTTTCATAATTAGTAAGCCCTTCATAAATAACCTTCCCGACTGCAGCATATAAGCATTCCAGCTCTTCATATTTTGACGCTACACTTGAAGTACCTGAGACAGAGTTTACAACATAAAAACCAAATAAATTTAAGAATATTATAGTTATTAAAACAGTACAAGGGGCTCCCTCTGAACCATCTGTACTTGCATGTTACAAAACCCTGCATCTATTATACAACCACCGTGGCCTCTGTGTGGGGTATCACTTCCCCAGTATGCTCACCAAAATCTTCCTAGTAATAAGATGGTCTCGATTAATTTAGTAGTGCTATAACAGAACTTTTCCTTGTCAAGTGTTCCATGTTACCTAAAGCCTCTCTTTACACCCGATTTCCCTTTCTTGTCTTAGTAAAACAGTGATGTTCAACTACTGAAAAACAGCATTTTTCAAAGCAGAAAAATGGTAATTGCAAAAGACATTAAATTTATAGCAGGCATTTCTTGAGTCAAAGTAATGACTGCCACAGGTTATTAAGTCTTTATGTCAATGGATAATGATGTATTCCACATGGATTACTTATAACAACTTTTTTTTTTTTTTAAAGAGAGGTTGAAAGTGCGAGCTAAAATGGACAATAAAATGCAGAACACATAAAACAGAGGATTAGCATATTCAGAAATGTCTCCCTGCTCCCCCCCAACCCAAACCACTTAAGTTATGCAGTGATAAAAGAAAAAGGAGGAGGAAAATACCACCTACTTGGTTCTGTAGGGAATATACTCATTAAGCGAGACAGTAGACTGTGGACAGCCCTCAAAACCTTGGTGTTTCCACATGTCATACAAGCAGCTACTCCTCGCTGCAGAGGTTTGAAGCTGCTAAGGATAGCTGAAGACTGCAGTACAGTTAATAGGAAACTTAGGACCTCTAACCCAGTGCAAATGTTGGCAAAGTTGGCCTGATTGGGCTGTTCCTAGAAGAACACATATAGTGGAAAAAAACAACAAACAAAAGAGCATTAGACTTGTTAGCTCACATCAAACGTGTGAAATCTACAACATGATTTCAAGCTTCCCTATTACAAGAGTTTCAATTCTGTTTTCTTACACCAGCCATATTTTCCAGATCTACAAAATATGAGACACTGGAAGCCACTAACTGCATAGCTGAAATTTACCTATTTGCATACTTTTAACATTACATGAGTGGTGAAGTGGCGAAGAAAGTGGCTCTCACCCTTGCCTAGATAGAAACTGCTTGGAACAATGGGCAGCATTATATTTGCCTGTGGAAATACCTTAAAGAGAAAGATATTGAAGAGAAGGTATAAAACAGCCTATTCTGAAGCACTTCTTTTAAAGGTCCATATGAGAAATGGGTGCTTCAAGCCCAGAAACAGGATGTTTGAAACTAGACCAATCTAATGACTGGAAAATAAAAGATTTTGCTAGCCCTGTCTCCCATCCTAAAACATAAACTACTGTTACAGTGAATTAGGCTGCATGACTTCATCTAATAGAAAGAAGAAGAATATTATTCATAATTTGGATTACTGTAGTGCCTAGGAGCCCTAATGCCAGGTGCTGTGCAAAACACAGAACAAAAGGACAGTCCCTGTACCAAAGAGCTTACCATCTAAATGTTATATAAGCACTAGGGCCACCCACCTCCCTGCCTGTTTGTTTTTTGGCCTACTAGCTGCTGGATGAAGCGAGCTCTGCCTTTTCCAACTCGTTATCCTGTAGGCATCACAAATAAGCAAGCAGAAGATTTGCAAGAGATGACAAACTGGAAGACTTCTTCTCCAGAGCACTGGAGGGAGTTACGACAGACTGCAATTCAACAACTGGAAGTCCTGGATGGCCTGGTTCTCTCAATTGCTCATGCAAGTAAATTTGCCATCCTCACCATTACTCAACGTTCTTATATTTGTCAGGAAAGAGGTAACAATCTCTTGTTGAGCATGTGCAAACAGATCCATAAGCTTATTTGTTTCCTTTATTTTGTTTCTATCGATTTCATATGTAGTATTCACATTGCATGTTAGAACAAAAATCAGTTTTAATGACTCTACAAACAAACTAAAATTTAACTAACAATACTAGCATTGCTAGCAAAATTCTTGACAGAAAGAATCTAACATTTATTAACATGCACTTCCATTCTCAAATGTTGACTTTTACCTAAATCCTCTTGTCAAGAAAAATGACAAGAATAATTACTCAAAAATACCTATAAATCAATTTCATTAGTTCTAGTAATGACAGTGATTAAACTAGTAATGGACCAATATTTAATTTAAAATTCTCTACAACAAAGTGCTACTATCGTCAATATATCGTCTAAACTTAAAATCTGCATATTATAAGTAAAATAGATCTCTCGGATACTGGCTAATCAAGAAATAGGTAAATTGTTAAAGACCTTCAATATCTTATTAAGTCAGTCCTCAATTACGTCCTGTGTTACTGAATCTTAAAGCTCTACAGGACTGGAATGTAACTTACCACAGTCATTAGCAGTTTATCAAACCACTGCAGTTTGAGTTCTGATTTTGGCCACATATCTGGTCGTAAAGCTGTCTTCAAAAGGTTAACACAGCGTCGAGACAGCAATTCTCCAGGAGATCCAGCAGTGTTTGAGTTGTCATTTACCTAGCAATTAATCAAAATTATTCCAGAATGACAGCCATTTATAACTATGATCTTTAGAACTCATTAATTTTTTACACATCCTATGTAAGCATATCACTGTCTACTTCTGGAAAGGTTTAGCTAAAGTAACTATACCAGTACAATCACAGTACTGTATTACCCAAAAGACTAGTATTGTATTTATGAATAAACTGATTTTAAGATGTTACGGCTCTGAAAAAATTCTCAAAAAGGGATGTCAAGTTGCAACAATATTTTAAAATGTATTTTGCTAAGAATACAGCTGAGCAAACAATTCACAGGAACTATTTTGATTAATTTAATTGTCATGTTCACAATTTGTGAGCAGTTTAAAGTTCTTTAGTTTATTCATGTTTAAAATTTTTCTGGGGGTAACATTTTCAAAAGCATCTCAGCAGCTTAGGAGTCTAAGTCATATTTTCAAAGTTGCACTTAAGAGGCTACGTCTTGGTGAAGGTCAGTAGGACTTTGTTTTCTCACCCACTGATCATGGATTTAGGCATGTAGAAACCTAAGTAATAATTGTTCTAGTATTGCTACAAAATATATTTTTATATCTCAAAAACCAAGTCAATTTCTTAAAGTTCTTTACATCTAAATGCCTCGGCAGCTATAGACATCTCAGAGTATAACTACAAAAATACGGAACATGAATATTTTTAATAAAAATGTACTTAAAAATTGGCACAACCCTATGTTTTTCATATGACCGTTTCATATCAATTTCCAAACTTTTCAGAAGACGACAGCCATTGTTAAAGTTTATACATTTATCCCAGACTGAAAATAATGCTGTATAATAAAAGTTTATTTGCATTTTTGAACACGAATGAAGCATTGGTACATACATTTCAGAATCAGACAGTACCTGGCAAGCAATTCTAATGAGGAAGTTGACCACAGTATCTGTATGCTGCTTGTCAATTGGCTTCGAAAGAAGTGCATCAGCTCCTGGCAATGACTGAGTACGTCCAAATACCTGTGCACACAATTTTTGCTCAATAAAAGAGGGGTAAATGGTATATAATATATTGTGTTTAAATAATAATATAAAGCACAACTATGAATGAATCTTAGTTTAACAGTGAGCAGGTTACAAAATTATGAAGGAAAATGAACATTAAGGTTACTCAGTCTTAAAATTACTGGTTATAAGAACAAAAGGAAAGTGAATATTTCTTACTGCACTTATTGCCCCAGTAGCTGTCCTGAATCGTTTCACCTCTTGACCAGAATCAACAGACAATCCTCTTTTAACAGAAGATGAGGCAGAACTTGCTCCTTCTCCACTTGCACTTGGATCCATATCTGAATCTGGCTGAAATATCAGTGATACACAAATTTAAAAAAAAAAAAAAAAAATCATGGTAACATTTGGAAGTTCACCAAGACTGTTACTACTCCTACCTGTTGATCTTTAATTCTCTGCAATTCCCATTTGATGACTACTTCAGCAAGGTCCACAGCCAGTTTTCTTTGTTCAATGGTAACACTGGGAGTGAAACCCAGCCTCTGCATGGCACTAACCATATGCTGCACTAAATGGTGTCTTACAGGGTAGTAAACCTGTAGAAATGGATTCATAAATGTGTTACATGTAAACTCACTATATGCTACATATTCCCTACCACACAGGAAACAGAATGGTAAATTAATTGCCTTTAAAGCCCAGAGCTGGTTATATCTGCACCACGCTCATCCCTCTAGAATTAAGACAAGAAGCTGGTATTTTGTAAAACAAACATTCCTGGCCAGATTTTCCCTGACTCACAGGTAACCCAGACTAAGACTACAGCTATACTAGAGAGTGTACAGCAGTACAGCTGCACCAATACAGCTGTACCGCTGCAAGCTTTCTAACAGCTGCTCTAGGCCAACAGGAGAGAGCTCTCCCGTCAGCTTAACTACTCCCCTCCCGCAAGGGGCGGTAGCTACACCTCTACCTTGATATAACGCTGTCCTTGGGAGCCAAAAAAAATCTTACTGAATTATAGGTGAAACCGCATTACATCGAACTTGCTTTAATCCACAGGAGTGCACAGCCCAGCCCACCCGCCCCCTCCCCACCCCGGAGCACTGCTTTACCACATTATATCCGAATTCGTGTTATATCTGGTCACGTTATATCAGGGTAGAGGTGTATGTCACTGGAAGAAGCTCTCCTGCTGACATAGCACTGTCCACAAGGGTGCTTATGCCAGTGTAATTTATGTCACTCAGGGGTCACTCACCCCCGACTGACATAAGTTATGCTGACATAAGAATTATACCTATCTAGTGTTTCATTTTGGAAACAAACCACTCCAAACTTCAATTTTAGTGTTGCTTTCAAATGTTTTATTAGCACTACAGTTGGCTCCCTATTTACGTTATTTCATACCGTGTGCAAGCTAATTTTAAGAGTGCTTTTGGACCAAGACCAAGCTGACCCTTTGCTTAAGTTAAATTGGTATTTGAAGCATTTGTGCACTTTTGGGAACACGACTCTTTAAACCACCATGTAAGGGTGGAGGAGGCTTTAACAAACAAAAAGCAATGCAGAGGGCATGTGGGTAGAAAAGGGAAAGATGTAACAATGTAAAAGTAAAAGTTAGAAGAGACAGAGGCATTTCAGAATTGCACAGATATATTGTTACGTTAACAGCATTTTCAGCTTTAAACATTTGTAGTATGCACATGTGCATACAGAACCATCTCCTTTAAATATTTGTTCTCTGCTACATAATTTGGATCTCACTAATTTTTATTTAGTCTGTATTATATCTCCTAGGCATCTAGGATAATTTGTCCAAGTGTTCGGGTGGTCACTGTATACATACCTTGAAATGCTGTACTATTAAATGCAAAATATGGACCAGCTGTGGAACTGTATGGCCCTCTTCTACAATGATTTTTCGTGTCCAATGAGTCAGCATCTGATGTCCATCCTCCATTCGAGCAGGCACAGCTGGCGTTAGAATAGCCATTGCTTGCCTGACAATTGCTCGAGCCTCCATTGCATGAGCTTTTAGAAGACTGTGAAAAACCTAAAAAGGAGTGATCCTCTTTAAGAGATGTATTATTCTTTAGAAGAGGTTTACACCATGTTTAAGACCTTTTCCCTTGAATAAATGGCAGTTTCACTTCCTTGTCCTGAACCTGCTATCCTGTTTTTCCCCAGTGTCTGATGCTAAGTTTTCTTAAGCGTCTCCCCCACGAATCCCTTGACCTCTTTCTCAAACACCATTTTTTTAAATGATACTGCTAATGCCCTGATTCTAAGAGATCTCTAAATATTACCTGCTTCTTCACTGCCTCATCTCCCTTATTCACCAGCTCCAAGCTCTTTGAAAGTGTCATCTATGCCCACTATCTTGAATTGCCTGTATCTCTCTCCTTTATACCTGTCAGTTACCTTCTACCCTCTTCATATTCTAAAACTGCCCTGAAAGTTACCAATGATCTTCTCTATATTAAGGCCAGTTCAAATTTTTCATTATCTTTTTGCTGCCTTCATTACCAGGAACAAGCCCATCTTTCCACTGAACTTCCCAAGTGATGACTCTCCTCTCTCACCTACTGCCTTTACTGGATCCCTTCTTGTAGATACCTCACAAGGTGCTGGTCTTTGGCGCGCTTCTTCTGTGCTTGCTCCCTGGGTGATCTTATCTGCTCTTATGGTTTTAGTTATCACATGTATAATGATTATTCAAAACTACATCTCCATCCTCCATGACAGGCCCTCCATTACAGTACAAAATAACTGATTAAAGAAAGCATACACCAGGAATAGTACTTATCAGCATCCCCTTAGCATATTAGTGCAAATTTGTACACAATACCTGCAACACTATCTTCTTATGTATGGCAAATTTTGCAATGATGTGTGCTAAAAGCAAATGTCCACTGTACTTGCACGCTGGGTCCACACACGCCTTAGACAAGAGACAGGGCCAGGCAAAGGTCATCAGGCGCCGCAGTTTGCTGTTCCGGTTCTTGTTATTGTCATGAATGTGATGTGGGGCATGTTCCACAAGAAGCGTTGCAAATTGCAAGAGATAAATTCTGAGTGAATCCAGCATATCTGCCTGCTTTTCTGGGTCAAGTACCTATTCCCAAGAGTGGAGGGGAGGAGAGGGGGGGGGGGGGGGGCGGGGAATAAATAAATATCTTCAAAAGCTCTACACACATTACCAACTACAAGAACAAATATAGTCCACAAAGTCTATAAAAAACACATACCAACCTGAAAAAGTATCTGCAGTAACTGTAAGATGACTTTTAGAACAATGTACTTTTAATCACCAGCCATCAGCACCAGGGGCGGCTTTAGGTATTTTGCCGTCCCAAGCACAGCAGGCAGGCTGCCTTCCGCGGCTTGCCTGTGAGAGGTCCCCGGTCCCGTGGATTCAGCGGCATGCCTGCGGGAGGTCCGCTGAAGCTGCGGGACCAACGAAGCCTCTGCAGGCATGCTGCCGAAGGCAACCTGCCTACCGCCCTTGCGGCGACCAGCAGGATGCCCCCCATGGCTTGCCGCCCCAGGCACGCGCTTGGCATGCTGATGCCTGGAGCCGCCCCTGATCAGCACTCTCCAAAGGAATGGGCAACTGTCCATTTCACATCTATTGCCCAAATGATCTTTGATTATACTGTATGCACATACATCTACATTTAGGGCCAGGTTTTCAGAAGTCTTCAGCACACACAACGGAGGCTAGATTTCCATAAGAGTTCATGTAGCAGGGTGGTTAACCCGCTCCTGCCCTGAAGGGCTTAAAACAGCCCTGGGGGAAGGTTGTGGCTGGAAGCTGCTAAAATGGGCTGATTGGGAAATGGCTTCAGCTGGGCCACGCCCCAATTAGGCCACAGCTGGACTGTATAAAGAGGCTGGGAGAAAGGAGCTCAGCAGTCTCTGTCTGCCTGCAGGGAGCTGGAGACAGGGTACATGAATGGCACAGAGCTGAGGAAAGGCTGGGGAGCTCCAGCCTGGAAAGCCCTAGGCTGCTGCCTAGCATAAGGCCAACAGGTACTGGGCGTTCCAAAGGGCAGCCCAGGGGTAGGCAAAGGCAACAGGTCCAAACCCAACCTTGCCAGTGATGAGTAGGCTGATACTGCAGTCTGCCCCAGGGGCTAGACAATGACTGGCAGTAGCCATATACTGAGGCGAGGTGGGGATAGTAGGTGGGGGTTCTCCAGGGAGGGGAGACCCTAAGACTGGGGGGGGGGGTAACTGCCAGGGGGCAGCACCCCAGACAACAGAGCACTGGATCTGGGAGGGACATGGGGGGCCAGAGGACAGCGGATCACCAGCCTGCAGAGGGCACACCAGAGCTGGAACGAGCTAATTCCCAGAAGTCACCAGCAGAAGGCGCTGCAGGGGTGAGTCTGTTCCTCTACAGTTCAGCTCCCACTCTGGCAACTAAATGAAGTGAACACATTTTTATAATAAGGGGAGCTGAGCACTTCTGAAGATCTGGCCTTCAAAATATCTTCATCAGTGACCATCTTATATTTGCTGACAGGTATAATAATGAGGCACAAAAATCAGTTCTATAACAACTTCAAGCGTCTTTAAACACTCTTCTTACCAAGAGGTAGGTGACACATGGGGTTACTGCAGCAAGCCTTCATTCGTAAAGTAATATGTTGAAATCCTAATGCAGTCACAAGTAACTTGAGTATTTGTAATTTCATTCTAGCTCCTGGTGGATATTTCTCCACAATTCAAAATCATTATATGAGTCAGTATAATTGACCACTTATATTTAGAGAGAGCCCTGGCCCGAAGTAGCAAGAATAATTCAGAGCAGGATTGAAATGTCAACCAATTTAGGTACATTTATTTTATTTTTCGCTTTTCAATTCTTTAAAGCGAGCAGGGATGGATACCTTTGTTATAAAAACACTGGTGATACTTTCTGGATTATCTCCTTCTGGGTTGGGTGGTCCCAGAAGTTGTTCTCCTTCTGCCTTTTCAAAACTATACAAGAATGCAGGATTCAAGATATGCTGCAGAACCTACAAACCAGGAATGGAAGAAGTTAATACTATGCTATTAAGTTCTCTAAATAAAACAATTACTTAATAAAGCTATGTGGATTATTTCTGACTACTGACAAAACCAATGCACTTCAGATTCAGAGCCTCTTGAAGTTCTCTGTTTCAAACTTAGAGACTGAATGTAAAAAAGCCAGGACAGATTATTATTATTATGGGGGGGGGGGGGAGAGAGAGACACGACACAAAAGTCGGCTTCCTAGAAAGGGCAGATTAAGGGTTTGTCTACACAGCCTGCAGTCTGGACTTTTGGTCTGGACTACAGAATATACTAGCATGCTGTGCTGCAACAACCTTTTAGTTCACGCCAGTTGTTTGCCACACGTGGGAGTTAAAGCAAAGCACGCTAGTGCACTCTGCAATTTACAACCCAAAGTCCAAACTGCAAGGCCACATAGGCATACCCTAAGAAATCCTCAATTTTGAAAGTCAGTTGCTGATGCCATCTATTAATTGGTCTTCCACATATGGTATTTTCACACAATTGGTTCTGCCAATTACTGAACTCTTTTTGACATTTAAGCAAGTGAGGTTTGTTGCCCTAGTTCCCAAGATGAGAATTAAACCTAAATATCGGCTTATTTTGATGTAATTGCTTTATTTACCTTGGCTTTCAGCTCATCTCCAAAGTTTGGGTCATTGAAGTCTACAAACCGGAAGAACAGAGCCCGTTTTTGAGAAATACTATAGTTTTTGGGGATTTCTTCTTCCATGTACTCCTTTAAGAAAGTCATATTGCAGAGAAAACGGCCTGTAAAAGCTCGAAGCAGCTGGAAGAGCAATTCTATATCACCATAATTCCATCTGGAAAAGGAAACAATTAAAACCTCTCATGAGAAACTGGTATCAGATTATTCTGTTTGATAACTTGGTGGAGGAGTCATCCTTGCTTTTAAACGTGCACAGTTAAAAAACCCCAGGACTTGCTAAAAGTAGTCTTGGTTTTGGTTCTAAAGGTAGCATGAAGGAGCAACTTTCAGTCTTTTCTTCCACACAGGATTATGCAGCAGTATTATTTTTAGAGTACAGAAAAGATATACACAAAATGGAAAAAAATTGATTTGATCAATAAATAAATAGTTCTACATACTTGCAGTAATTCAGTAAGCAGTATGCCAGTAGTTTAGGTTCTTTCCAGTTTGTTGCAGCCATATTCTCCTTACGATGTCTTTCTTGAAAAGCTTCGCTTACCCACACGCGTCTTAACTGACTCACTAAGGAATGCTGATTTGCCAACCAACATTCATCATTCTTAACTATAATACTTATGATCTGTCAAAAAACAAACAAGACAAATACATCTATTAAACATATATCTAATAATAGCAATCAGAGAGACAAGCTGGGTTAGTTAATATCTTTTATTAGACCAACTTCTGTGGGTAAAAGAGACACTCTTTCGAGCTTATGCAGAGCACTTCTTCTGGCCTGGGAAACGAGTTTTTAACAGGCCACTTCACCTTGAATGCTCCCTTAGAACAGCAGTTGTCAAGTTTATTTGATTGTGCCCTCCCTACACACACCCTTTCGTAGTGTCTGAAGTCCTTTGCGCCCCCTGCCCCTCTGCTCCTTCCACACAAAGGCATATACCACCGCCCAGCTCTGAAGGCAGCGTGAAGAGCAGCAGCTGCTGGCCAGGCACCCAGCTCTGAAGGCAGACTGACTTCTCATGGCCCCCTCCCCCGCTAGTTTGAGAACTTCTGCATTAGCTTAGCATAAGTAGTTAGCACATATGCTATTTGTTTGATCTTGTATTTAACTGACACTCTTCGTACCTTTCCCAGACCAGGGGAAGAGCTCTGTGTAACTTGAAAGCTTGTCTCTCTCACCAACAGAAGTTGGTCCAATAAAAAGATATTACCTTACTCACCTTGTCTCTCAAATACAAGGTGGAACAGACTGTTTAGCACAAGTTGCCCACATAGACTTCAAGGAACCACTCAAGGTGAACAGGCTCATTAACACCTCTCCAATCACCAGGTGTGGGGTGGGGAAAAGGGAGTGGGGTGGGGGAAAGCTGTGGGGAGGTTTAGTGGGTTAAAAACTGTTGTAATAAGCCATAAATCCAGTGCCTCTATTAAGTCCATGATTTTTAGTGTTTAGCAAAAGTTATGAACGTGCCTTGAAGCTTAAAATTTATAAAATTTTGCTAGACACTAAAAATATGAAATACATGTTAACTACTTATGCTAAACAATCTGTTCCACTTTGCATTTAGCTATGACACTGAGTATGCTTCCCAGACCTGAAGAAGAGCTCTGTGTAAGCTCAAAAGTTTGTCTCTCTCACCAACAGAAGTTGGTCCAATAAAAGATATAACCTCACCCACATTGTCTCTCTAATATCCTGGGACCAAACACAGCTACAACAACATTCCATAACAACAATCTTGATATACACGGACGAATTTCAGATTGATTGAGGGCTAAATATGGTTCTACAAAAACTGCCCATAGAAACACTGCCATTAATTCCTTTTCTTTTTAGCTCCAATGAAAGATATATTTTTAAAAAGTTTAAACGTCCCTATTCAGTATTGGCAGCATTATGCTAGTAACTGAGAAACAGAAGAGTCAAAATGACTGTCTGTTTTCTTAAAGCCAAGTAACATGCAACAAGTAAACTGGCAGGTGAAAGGGAAATTCAATTTTTTTAAACTGTTTTACAAATCTACCAATATATATGTGACATTATTCAATGTATCTATAGTCAGCGTCCCTCTAAACAGATTTGAACTATCCATGACAACGTTTGTGCAAACAGCAAATAAATACCTTGATAGCCTGAAACTGAAGATCAAGACGCATTGTGCTGGTGCTTGGTGATCCAGGTCTAACAGCAGCTTGGGTGCCACCAGGTAACAGTAAAGTGATAAATCTATTTGGATTAGCTGCCAGGACATCTCGTAAAGGCTTCGCATCTTTGTGTTTTAAAAAACTCTGGAGAAGGGCAACCAACCATTACAGGAATAAATTTTAATGAAAACATACCAAAGGTTGTATCATCACACAGTTGTATACCCATGTTTAGTTTACCTATACCACTTGGACTTAATGCATTTTAATTTTGTGCCTCAATTTAATACTCATAAAAAGGTGCCACTGACTCAAGTCCTCAAGACTGAAGTCTGGTATTTTGTCTGACACAGCAGATACCACACAGTCAGAATAATGGTAAAAAGATACATGAATAACTTCTCATTTATCAAAATTGGACTATTGTTCGCAGATATTACCATGAACATTCTGCTCCACTGTGGATCATTTAAAGTCGCTTCCATCATGAACAGCTCAACAGTCTGGGATGGATGACGTGTCAGAAACTTTATCAGTGGTTCTCTGAATGGACTGCCTGCCTGAAACATTCATAATGTTTTAATTAAATTATTTCCCTTTATTCAATTTATCCATTCCTCTCACATTATCTGGCAAAAAATAGAGCACTGAAGTTAACATGTGTACAGGTGTAAAATGAATTTGTTAGCAACCACAACCACCCCAAGGTCTTAAACCAAGTATTATCAGTCTTAAAAGATGAGATAATTTGTTACAAATCAATTTTTATACCAAAATAATCTTACACAGGTGGCTGGAACAATTAAAAAAAACACTTAACAGGAGTATTATAAAAGCAATAAAAGAGGCAATTGGCAAAATTAAACTCCATTTTTACCTCTATCAACATAGCCCGTTCTGTTTTCATCACAACTTCCAGCAAAGGTTTAACTAGAGTCTGAGGAGCAGCTGGGATCAGATGAAATAGGTTTATGATTGCTGAACAAATCTTCATTTCCTACAGATAAAAATAAACATTATCAAAATAAACTAACAATTCCTAACTAAACGTACAAACATATTACCACAGATCTTACCATGACTACATTTTTCTATCTATATATTAGCACAGCTGGCAAACAAAAGCAAGGAGTTAACAAATAAGCAGGAACTACTTACCCCACTACATGGAAGGAATCTGTCCTGAAGAAATATATATTTTTTCCCCCATTTTGGTATCATGTTATTGTAAGGCATATTTTATTTATTTACTTTGTTTCTTCAGTGATATTTTAATATTAAAGCTAGACTGTGTGTAATGAGAATGGTGATGAGGGGAATTATGAGGATTCATTGCGGCACTATATTGAGCGGTTCACACTTCAAAAATCCAAACTAGCAGCTCAGAACCATTTCCCATACGCACTCCACAACAGCAGAATAGGAGTGAAAGAAAAGTACCCTCCCATCACTGTTCGATGCATGTTGCATGTGGCTGGCTATTTTTAAAAACAGCTTTGCTCTCCCATCAAATATTGATTCTTCTAAATGTCTGAGCAAATGTCAGGATTTCTTTTTAAAATTGTGTAGTTTAAATGTGTTTTACATTTTCCTAGGGCAATGAACTGTATTTTCTATTCAGAGTGGGAATATCACTTAATGAATAGTATTCAAGGAACCAAAAGAAGAGGAAAAATAAATCCATTTCTAACAGAGACTATGTACCATGTTTGTAGTGGGATATTACCGGTGTTTTTTAAACTGAATTTAAATACAAAGCATTAAGGCACCAATCCTGTAATCTGATCTGCACAAGCAGGTCCTTGGGGCCGCCTACACAGAGCACACTGCCGGACTGGGGCTTAAATTTATAAAATCCATTCAGATTATTAGATCCCTTGGAAAGCTCTTAAAAGTTCTGCTCCAAACTTCCTAGTACAAAACATGCTGAACATCCTTCACAGCAATGTTACTAAAACAACTCCGCCACAGACAAACATAGGACAAGTCACAGCACTGCACTCAAAGGCACAATGCACTCTGCCCATTACATAACAATACAGCTAACATATCACAGCAAAAACCAAACACAACAACAAAGAACCTCCTGGGGCCTCCACTGAATTTCTCACCTCTACCCCTTCCACGGCAGGCTGAACCAAAACAAAAATTACAGCATGAAAAAAAAAAAAAAGAAAGAAAGAAAGAAAGAAAACACAAAAATGTAAAAAAAGTATATGCTATTCTTCAGATTGCAGTCAGAAACTGACTTTAATAGGGTTATGTTCTCACCTCAAACTGACAGAATGGAGACAACGAACATCTCCCGCACTCTGAAATGCTCTCCTGAGGATGGGGAGGAAAAGCATCTTTTTTTTTTCTATTTTTACATTGTTTACATATAATTTCCCATATATTTGTGCACAATAAAATATTAGGGATGAACAAGACAGTGGAAACAATATTCAGATATCTTCAGAGACAAGTATTGCCCACGCAGACAACAAAAACCTTCAATGCTTCAAATATCAAACTACACAAGTCTTTTTAATGGACTTCAGCCCTCCCCCAAAACAAAAATTCAAATATTCACTTAAGCAACATTGTTGATGAGGGGAGGAAAATTTGTTGCACTCTGCTTAATCAAAACAAAGTTACTTTATTTCATATGGAGTAAGGAAAGACTAGCTTTTTTAATGAAGCTTTTAAGCATCAGATCCATTAATTAAAAATTCATTTCCACTTGGAATGCAATATTTTTTTTACTACCAGTCGCACGTAATCAGGGCTACATTAAGCTACAAAAGGGCTGTTTTAAGTGGCAAGGATTAAGGATCAAAAAAGCTGAATAATTCTGGCTCTCTTACTTTATATCTGGGTTTACCCTGACAGAATTTACATCATTATAAATCAGTTTTTAACTGAGATTATTTTTTTAGCCTTTTTAGTTTACAAGTGCCATTTTTTTTCCTTGAAAAATGCAGGCCTTGTGGAATTTTGCAGCAAAGCATTTTACTAGAAGGCAAAATGATTAATGTCTTGTCAGCTAATCAGAGTGTTCAGATTCTGAGAACTGCATGACAACACCGGTATCAAAACAAGAGTGCTCAAAAAGAGCATGGAGTCCTATTCACCTCACCCCAATTTATAGATGAAGAGAGAAGGATAAAAATTGCTTAAAGTCATTTTAAATTTTTTTTAAAGGAATAGTGCTTCAAACCACCCTCAAGCAGATGTGCTTCTTTTTCTCAGCCTCTAAATCTCCACTGAAGTTACGATCTCCTGAAGCTAGCATTCACAATCAGTTTGTATAATACAAGGCACTTCAAGAACCACTTCACACTAATAGAAATTTGCTTTTAATGTGAACCGGTGAA
Organism: Chelonoidis abingdonii; assembly: GCF_003597395.2. NCBI lineage: Eukaryota > Metazoa > Chordata > Testudines > Testudinidae > Chelonoidis > Chelonoidis abingdonii. The sequence continues at coordinate 14,385,380 of NC_133777.1, forward strand.
ATTTTTGAGTCCACAAACCCCAAGAAGAAACACGTATTAATGCTAACTACAATTAATCCTCTTGACTAATTAACGTCACCCCCATTTCTCTCTCATAGGAGATGAAGTTACAAAAACCAGCTCATACATGGATGCATGAAGAACATCTGCTGTGTAAACTGTGTGAAGATCAGTGTCAAAGTGCATTTTCTTCAATTTACTAATATTTGTAGTATTAAGGACTCTCTTGAGATGAGCATCTAATAAAAAAAGAGTAAAATTTAAGACTGAATTATCTTTGTTTAATCAAATCTTTTTTAAATGTAAGCGTCGTCAGAAAAAAACTATTTGAAAATGTTGAACATGTGTCAAACATTCACAACGTTGTTTGAAATAGCTTTTTCTCCACCACAGTTTTTTTGTTCTTGGGGGACGGAATGTTTAACACAAAAAAAATACATAGAGACAAAAGATTGTGACAGAAAACATTAAAAGCAAAAGAATTCACAGCTGAGTGAAATATGTCTAATATGTAGAGAGAACTAGACAAAGAACAGTTACAGTGGTGCCCCACTGTGGACTGAAAGACGACTACTATAAAAGACTCAACTGTATCTACAATCATCAGGAGTGGGAAAAAATGGATCCCAATAGCAGTTTACAGAAAGCCATAGCAGTGCACTGAATTAATAGATAAATATTAATATTTTGGCAAACATGCATGCACAGTAGCCTACTTTTAAATCTTAACGCAAACAAGAAATTAACCCAATCTGATTCAGAAGCGATGACCAATTTAGATCTGAAGTTAGCTTTTTCATGGGACAGAGAAAAAAGTAGATAAAAAATCATTTCATTTCTTGAAACAAAAACAGCCAGCCCAATTTAGTTCTAATCTGAAACAAAACAAAACAGATTCCTTCCTAGTTTGGAAGTTTAGAAACAGTGATAAATCTGTACTCCTAGTAGAAATTACTGGTATAGTTCCTAATAGAATTGCAGACACAATACAAACTATAGCACTGAATGTGATAATTATTTCTACAAGTACAGTATTATAGAACACACTTTGCCTTTAAACTATGCAGTTTTCAGTTTGCAAGGAAACTTAATTCCCACATTTCAACAAACTATCACTTCCCACAACAAACCAACAAACTGACCTTAATTATTAAACAAAATTTTAAAATGTAGCTTTCAAAAATCATATTTAGGATGGAAGGGGGAATGTTATATGTAGTGTACATTTGCTGACAAAAAAGGCCATGAACATCCAGTATATTAACTGAAAACTAAACTATAAAACCAAGCTGAACTTAAAAAAATGGACTATTGAGAAATTATGTCACTGATCGTGTAATCTGGTCTATACAGGCAGATACCTCAGAAGACAATGGGTGTCTGCCCATAAAGCCCTCACTGCAGGATTAGGACCTAGGAAACTGCGCACACTAGATGAAATTCACCCCACTACACAAGATTCTACCAAAGATCCTCCACATCATTTCAACTTCAGAGCAAAAGTGCTGAGACACTTATACATGCACTATCTTTGCCAGGAGAATTTCAGTCACTGTAAATACCAATTTAAAATGCAAATCAAAAGCATCCGATACTAAGATTTGTCACAAATATTTCAAAAAAGTAGTTTTATGCAGCCTTGTAACAAAAACTTCAGTGGCTATCCAGTTATGGTAACATTTACAGTTGCAGGATTTCTGTATTTGATAAGAGTTTACATTGCTTACTTCGGCTTCTCCCTCCCCCATAAAAGGAACTATTAACTTACATTTCCATCACTCCTCTGTCCTCCTTTATGTGTAATTACTACCACTTCCATCCATTTACGCAGGTGTTGCTGTGGGGAAATCCAACATCAGTATGATTACTCTAATTTTACAATTCCAGTCATGAAAGCCACAGCAAGATTTTATACTAGATAAAGCAGACGTACAGCCTGATTTTTGAGGGAAGCAAACTAAAACAGCTGTCAGTAGTTAGTTCGGCTCCCTTGATTGGAAAGGTTAGCCTGCTGTTTGCGACCCACTGGTTTGCAACCTACAGATCTTGTAAGACATTCAACTGCTTCTAAACTGACCAGGTACCTACAGAGGCCAAGAAAACTTTTAAATCTGTGCTTGATTGGAAGGTTGCAAGCTTTTCTTTTGATCTTACTACAATTATCCATACCTTTGTCACTTCTAGACTGGAGTGCTAATACATCCTATATGGGGCTACATCTGAAGTTCATTAGGGAACTTTAGCTAGTGAAAAATGCAGCAGGTCTCCTTTCTTAGAGGTTCTTTCTACAGGGAGTGGATTACACAGGCATAGTAAAATCTAATGGCTGCCAATTCATTCCTCATGTGGTATCACAACAGCTGAGGTCACCTGAGAGTGTTAAAAGCCCTCAACTCTGGAACTACGTTCACCACCTCATCCAACAGAGCCCAAATCCACTGACCTTTAAGGCCTGCTGCACGGTACATTCCCCAATTTTCAAAAAAGGGATGGATATGAAAGTGCGCATGTGGGTTGAACAGGAAGATATTTATTAAGTCTGATAGGCAAATGGGAACGGGTGTTCATATCTGGTAACTGATTTGTACATGTTTTAATGTACAAATCATATAAATCAAATGACCAAGTATGATCACTCATCTCCTGAGTATTAGAGCCCCTGGCAAAAGGATATAGACAAATTTTTTAGGAATCCAAATACAAAAGATAAAGGAAAGACTACCATCATTTTAGCATTCAAAGAGATGCCAGCCTGCCCACGAAACATTATCCTACTGAAAAGTAAAAAGCAAGTTTTCAAGACAATGTTTACCATAGTATCCTGGCAACCCCACATTTAGAGAGAAATCTGTCCAAGGATATTTCAGTATAATTAAGTTTGACTTCATTAGAAGAAAAAGGGTTGTTCGTTGTTTTCCTTTTCACTTAACTAAGCCTCTTTAGAAATGATGGTTTTCATCCAATTCTAATCATGCAAACATTTTAAATCACAAATTAATATACATGAATTGTAAAGCATGGAAACCTTTTGTACAATCTATTAATTAAATCACTATTAAACTGCTCTTTTAATCTTCAATTTTATCCATGTCAGTTAAAAGGAGTATTCTCCTAGGAACATTTAAAAAAGGATTGGGCTTACCATCATCTGATCACAGAACTTGTCATTAAAGGAGTTTGGAAAAAGTCTAGTGACAGAAGTCAGACGGTTCACAACATTCAGTGTCAAGCTTCGATAATCTCCCAACATCATGAGCAATGGTCTCATGTGTGTGTGAATTTGATCTACTTCTATTGTAGCTCCTTCCAAGAACTGCAAGGAAGTAAAGCATGGAATCACAACAGAAATAAAAGAAAATTCAGTTACTTCTGTAAAGACACTTACAAAAAATAACTCTGCAGAACCGGTTTCATATTTTTAAAGTTCACAATAAAATGGCTGTACAATAAAAAATGGTTTAACAAATGTTTGGTTTTAAAAAATGCTTTTGGTGGCAGGATGGAGGCTTATGAAGAACATGTTTAATCGCGATACATTGCTCATTTTACGGAATGTGCTGCAAACAAGAGATTCGGTTAACAGGATTTTATTCCTATACTACTATTGTTAACTGTGGAGTTATAAAATTCTGACTGGGGAAGAAGTATATAATTATTTAAAATTTCTCTCTCATTTAACCAGCAGTTTTAAAAATGCAACAGAAAAAGATCTTAACTGAGAGGTAAAAGACACTCAGGCTTTGTGTTACAAGCAAAACCACATGTTTGGGACCTGGTCATAATAAACAGTTAAATTTTGTTCACACAGTAGCTTTTTTCACAACAAACCAAACATCAGTGTCTCTCCACCTATTCAAGTTGCCAAAGGCAACTTGAGAATGGATAAAATTACCCAAATCAGATCCACAAGCAGAGTTTGGAGATTTTGACTATATTAAAAAAAAAACACACACACACAGCATGCACAACAGTTTACCGGAGGACAGCTATGTGCTATATTATGCCACAGGCAAGGGCAAAATACTGCAAGCTGCCATAGTCCACTGAAGAAAGGACTGTGGAGAATCTATATTTAGGGCCAGCCATATCAGTAACTGGTTACACACTCGTTTAAAGCTGTAGGGCCAGATTCTCTGCTGAAATCCCGAGGTCATTTTGCACTGCCCCAGTAGTGCAAAGGGATTGGAATCTGGCCACAGTTGGATAGTAGGAATTTCCTCTGGTGTAACTGAACCCCTTGCTAGCATGAAGCTGGCGAAGGCAGCTCCTGCATCAACTGCTCCCACACTCCCACCACAGGAGAAGAGAGAAGGGGCTTTAGAAGAGGTCAGGAGATGATCCTCTACCAATGGTAAAAGGTATTTAAGCCTCTTAGCTGCTCTAACTCTTGCCAGGGCCAGCCCTCACAATCAGGGAGCTATAACCAGCTCTGGCATCACCACAGAAAGCCCGTCACAGGAAGGAATCTGATCAGAGTACACACATGACCTGCAAATCTGTGGATCATTGACATTACTAGTGTGAAATTTATCCTGTGTAATATGCTATGAATGCCTGCTCCTCATTATAAAGTAGATACATCTCTACCCCGATATAACGCCTCCCAATATAACATGAATTCGGACATAACGTGGTAAAGCAGCACTCTGGGGATCAAATCAAGTTCGATATAACGCGGTTTCACCTATAATGCGGTAAGAATTGTTGGCTCCCAAAGACAGTGTTATATTGAGGGAGAGGTGTACTGACTATGAATAGTAAACACTTACTTAATATTAATAATTACACTAAGTAGCTCTTTATTCATTAAAGCTATGTTAGAGATAAATCAGCACAAGATAAAGCTGTAGTGGGGCGGACTGCCCCACTCCCTGTGAGAGTGGCTGTGGCAAGCCAGGGGGCCTGCACAGACAGGAAGCCAATTAAAAAAGGGTTTATGGGGAGCCAATCAGGGCCAGATTGTAGACAACCAATCAGGGCCAGGCTCAGCCATAGATAAAGGCTGCCCAGAGCAGGAGCAGTCAGTCTGTCCCAGGCCTTTGACAGGAGAAGGTCAGTCTCCAAGGAGAGACTAGCACTGCGGACAGCGCAGTGCTGGGTAGGCTCAGGGAGGCCAGAATGCACTAGCCCTATGGAACCAGCTAGAGCGAATGGCCCAGGATAGAGGACTCTGGAGATCTGTGGTTGGCGGCCCATACCCCGATTGGGGTGACGGGCATGAGTGAGTGAGTGATAGCTTCCAGGCTGCAGGCCCTGAGGGGAAGGGCCTAGCGGGTGCAAGGGGCCGTAGGGGAAGCGCCCCAGGGAAACAGTCTGAGGAGGAAAAGGAGGAGGACAGCGAGGCTGATGCCAGAGGGTCCCTGGGCCAGGACCCAGAGTAGAGGGCGGGCCTGGGTCCCCCCTCTTCCTCCTTGCAGTACATCCAGCCATTGGCTGTAGGGAGTGGCCATTACAGACCATGCCAGATCCCTGCCAAGAGAGGTTAGACTTTGAGGGCGTGTGGTTGCACATGAAGCCTGGAGTGGAGGACTGCTGATTATCGATCCCCAGAAGGGGGTGCAGATAAACTAAGGGGCACTGCCGGAGGGCTGTGGCCTCGAAGAGGACACCACCGAGCAAGGAGCGACGTGGGGCCAGAGACGCCGACTGAGGGCAGAACAACGGACGGGACACCACGAGGAGGGGGCGCTCCACTGGAAGCAAGCTAATTCCCAGAGTTACCAGCAGGAGGCGCCAGGTGGTGAGTTCCCAACCCGTTACATAAGCATAATGCTAATTTTTTGATTAGGAGCAATTTGACACATCGATAAAACTTTGAAACAACAAAGCTGAATATATTTAGTCCAAAAGAAAAATATGATTCCTGGATAAGAGCGTGAATGCCTGGTTTCCACCACAGGACATTTTTATGGGCAAGATCAAATCCTCCCTCAAAAAACATTTCATAGAAACAATGAACGCAACTTAATTATACTGGTGCCACCCTAACACAAACAGAGCAGCTACTAATCCCAGTAGAAATACTGCTTCTTTGTTACACTGCTTCTCGGGAAAAGCATAAAGAGAGACCAACACAAAGCAGCATTGTTTTAATATCACTAACCTTTCTCATACATGCCTCTCCCGCCTCCTGCAGTTCATTATTTGTTGAATTAAGTGCCTTGAAAAGTGCAGCAATGATTTTCTCTCTAGACTGAGGTAAGTAATTACAGGCAGCTAAAGCATCTGCAAAAATAAGAATATTTTTGTGTTCCTTGTTGACTTGAAATACAGAAGGAAAGGGCCATTTTTTTGGTAAATTCTCTATATGTTTGTTTCATTTCTTCTGAAAATTACTGACAGCTACAGCTTTAACATTTTTGCCACATGCAACAGATATCACAAGAAGAACAAAAGACTGGTGTTACTATTAATAGTATTTTAAATTTTCTGAGTGCTATTCAAGGAAGTCATTCCAAAAGTATTTAGAGTTCTAATCCTTAGGAACTAAAAATCATTACTGTAAATAACTGAACTGAGGAATATTGTCACTGGAATAAACAGTCCGCCAACTTTTGCTCTCTGACACATGCAATCACACTGACTTCAATAAGGTTATAAGTATGTTAACAGAAAGCAGTATTTTCCTTTCTTGTTAATAATTTCTTTTTAATCCAATGAGAATGTATTAACATTGTTGGATATTACATAATTACCGGTAGTTAGTTTTCCCAGAGTAAATATTTATGAAGTTCCTAATTTTCAGATCATTTGTATATTTTCTCTCTCTCTCAAGTCTGGCAATAAAGCCACACTTGAATTATAGAAGTTTCAAGATCATTACTGCCTATAGAAGCTCCTGGTTTGCTTCACATTTTCATGTTCTCTCTCATTGGAATTTATGTACATTTATTGCTTGTGACTAGGGTTACCAACCCTCCTGGTTTAGCCGGGAGTCTCCTTGAATCGGGCTTCATCTCCAGGAGGCTACTGAAGCCAAAACAGGAGGAGACTTTAAGCCGCTAAAAATCCAGCGGTACAACTGAGCTACGGCAGGCTCCCTACCTGCCTTGGCTCCATGCCGCTGTCAAAAGCGGCCAGGACATCCCTGCAGCCCCTGGGGTGAGAGAGGGTTTCCGCACGCTGCTTGCACCCTGAGCACCAACTTTGAAGCTCCCATTGGCCAGGAATTGCAACCAATGGGACCTACAGGGTCCGTGCCTGCAGGCAGGGCAGCACATGGAGCCCCCGGCCCTTGCTTGCCCTCCTCTGTCCCCCTCAGGGGACACACCGGCCACTTTCACGAGCAGCACAGAGCCAGGGCAGGTAGGGAGCCTGCCTTAGCCCCACCGACCAGAAGCCACCTGAGAAGCACTGCCCAGCTAGAGCCAGCACCCCAAATCCCCGTCCCGTGCCCCCACGTGCGCCAGACCTGAGCCCCCTCCTGCACCCAAACTCCCTCCCGGAGTCCGCATCCCCCGCCCCCCAATCCCCAGCTCTAAGGGTGCAGGAAGGGGCTAACTCCAAGAGCTTGCACCCACACCCCCAGAGCCCACATCCCCTTCTACACCTCAAATCTCTTCCTCAATTTGGTGAAACTGAGTGAGAGTTGGGGAGAGCAGGCAATGGAGATGGGGGGAGTGGGGAGAGAGTGGGCATGGAAGGATCTTTGCGTTTTTGATTAAACAATTGGCAACCCTACTTGTGACAATTATCTGATTCACAGCTTGGAAAACTAAACCCTGTTCATCCAGAGAGCAGGTACAGCATTGGCAATGGAAGTGCAAGCTCCCATGGGCTGTCCCCATCAATATCTCCCGAATTATGATCTGGAAAGAACTACTTCCATGGACTTCAGTCTGCTGAGATTATCTACAAAAGCATCCGCTGCTATTATAAGGAGTGTGTCTACCATAAGCTATATTTGCATGCTTTAACTTACTCAAGGCTGCAATTCGAAGAGGTACTAGTGATGGAAGACTTTTGTAACAGGGTAATTTCATTAAGGCAGCATCTTCAGCCTCACACAAATTCAACAGCTGAAAGTTGTAAAATAAAAAAAAAAAAAAGTTAGCTCAGTGATTATTGCGAAATAATCTTTCCAGTCACATTTTCAACATGGCAATAATTCTCTCTACACAGCTCTGCTCTTGCAATTAGCTGCTGTAAGGAGGCGCCCTGGCTCCCCGTCGCACCTGAGGGGAACGAGCCATAGCAGGCACCCCCGTGGGCGGAGCCACTACCGCCTGTTCCCGCCCCCCGGAAGTCAAGGGGCGGGACAGGAAGTATAAGAGCCAGGGCTCAGAGCTCAGTTCAGCGCCGGCCGCCGAGGACAACGGACGTGGAGGCCCGAGCTCCCGCTCTGCCCAGCCTACCTCAGGCCCACTACCCAGAGGAGCACTGGCCGGATCTGCCCCGGGCCCACTATCCAGAGGAGCGTTGGACTGACCTGCGTTCCCCCTGCCACCCGTAACCGGGTGGCAGTATCCCCCTTCACCCAGAGCTACAGTTGTTTGCTGCTCGGCCCTGCCCCCAAAGGGTCAGAGCCCCCCTGAACTGTTTGCTGCTCGGCCCTGCCCCCAAAGGGTCAGAGCCCCCTGAACTGTTTGCTCAGCCCCTGAGCTGAACTTGACTGTTTGCTGCCCCGCCCTACCTGAGGGCTGGGCTATAGACTCTGTTTGCTCAGCCCCTAAGCTGAGCCTGACTGTTTGCTGCCCCGCCCTGCCTGAGGGCTTGGGCCATAGACTTTGTTGCTCAGCCCCAAGCTGAGCCTGACTGTTTGCTGCCCCGCCCTGCCCGAGGGCTGGGCTATACACTCTGTTTGCTCAGCCCCTGAGCTGAGCCTGACCGTTTGCTGCCCCGCCCTGCCTGAGGGCTTGGGCTATAGACTTTTATTTGTTCAGCCCTCGAGTATGGCAGCGGAGGCTGAGCCGTCTGGCCGCCTGGAAGGAGGCGCCCGGGCTCCCCGTCACACCTGAGGGGACGGGCCCCGACGCACCGGCTTACAGCTGCCTTAAGTTATTTTCAAATAAACAATTAGTTTCATTCAAGAGGCTGAAAATTCAAGTATGGAATTGTGTACACCTTGTAAGTGTCAGCCTGCACAATTTTTAAGAACCCTAGTTAGGTTCAGTGCTTTAATTTACGAGTTTACTGGACTGGGATTCAGAAGACCCGGGCTTTATTCCTGGCTCTGCCCCCAGCGTGTTGAAGTGATCAGCAGCAAGTTGCTTCGCCTCTCTGTGCCTCAGTTTTCCTATCTGTAAAATGGCGATAAAATGATACTAACAACCTTTATAAATGCTTGAGATCTACTGATGAAAAGCACAATATAAGAGCTAGGTATTATTATTAGGACTCCTCCACCTGGTTTATATGATCTGCTCGGAGTCTTTTTTTCAACTAGGAAAAAGAACTAGGTCATTACCTAGCTCTTTCCCAGGAGACTACCTTTATCAATAGATCACGTTCCATTCTCTAGACTGAGTCTTGTGCTCAAGCCCAAGAGATACTGTAGAGATACTCCTCAGTTTGTCCACAGGCCCTGATTATGGAAGCAGATCACCACAATAACCTGAAACATCCTCTAGAAAGCAAGGTTGGCTAATGGTCTTCAAAAAGTCCTTCGAGCCAAAAAAAAAAAAAAAAATAAAATCCACTATGGGGATGCAAGTGAGTTGTTGAAGACCGAGTAAGGAGGTTAAACACAGGAAGCAGAAAATATTTTTGGTAGCTGAGGGATTTTGTCCTTTAGTGCAGGAGTGTCTAAGGAGGCGAGAAGATAGTACTAAATACCCAGAGGAGGAAAAGGGTGCCACTTAGTATACTTGGCTTTTTAGCCTCTTCTCTTCCACTGTAGAGACACCCTGCACCCTCCTCCCTGTCATAAAGGGGAAATACAGACCGCATCTGTCTAGATGCACCACCAGCATGCCTCTCTATTGTGCAAGTTTGGTGCCAGAGACCCTTCACAAACAAGAAGTGTGTTGGGGCACTGCAGAGTAAGGAATGGACCACCAGGCAGCTAGACAATTATATTGAAACTAAAGTCAGTCCTGAGACATTGACAAAAGTCCCCAGTTTTTTGGACTGTCTCACAGTTCCGACAGAACATTCAGTTATCTTTATTTTTAAACTTACAGCTTTATTTCAGTGGAACGTCCTTTTAAAAAACATCCAACTACACTCTAAGAAAATTAGCTGGACGTTTCTAAAGTAGAAATGAGTACTGAAGGCTGATCGACACACAACTTTATAACCAATTCAGTTAAAGCAGTCACCAATATAAATTAAACCAATAAACACTTTAAAATTAATATAACTGCATGTATGCTAGGGCAGGGGCAGGTAACCTATGGCACGCATGCCAAAGGCGACATGTGAGCTGATTTTCAGTGGCACTCACACTGTCTGGGTCCTGGCCACTGGTCTGGGGTGCTCTGCATTTTAACTTAATTTTAAATGAAGCTTCTTAAACATTTTAAAAACCTTATTTAAACTATTATTGTATAGACTTACAGAAAGAGACCTTCTAAAAGCATGAAAATGTATTACTGGCACGTGAAACCTTAAATTAGAGTGAATAAATGAAGACTCGGCACACCGCTTCTGAAAGGTTGCTGACCCCTGTGCTAAGGGGTTGCACCAATTTTGTTAATTTTGTGAAGAGTTTGTATAAACAAGGCCTGGGACTATTTAAACTGAACTTTCAATATCAGTTTAACACCTACCTCCCTGACATTAAGAACACCCCATACTTCTGAAAGCTACTGTTTTAATTTGCAGATGCAGGCTGACAGCACTTCATCAGTTCACATTTTAAAGGTTATATTCTCATTGAGAACCAAAAGAAGTTTGTTTGTTTTTTTAAATGAAAGCTTAAATTCAGCAGAAAATACTGATACCCACAAATGGCAGGGTGAGCCTCAGCATACAGCATGCACAGAAATGCTGCATGTTCGTTTCCACTGTCCCTAATAATATTGTCAGTGCTTAGATCATTGCTTTGAGATATAATATAAATACCTTCAGTTTGAAATGTCAGAATGTACAAAAAGGGAAGTACCTCGGTGTAGAAAACCTTGTGTTCCACGACATTTAGATCCATAGTAAATAGTCGGGGCTGCAGAGTTGTGCAAAATGTGTTCCCCTCCATAAGCCCAATCTGGGCATTTGCAGGCTGATGCCTAAGTAAGTGCTTTTTTGGAGGAACCATGTCTTGGAGAACCTACAAAATATCATTTAGAATAGCGTCTTGATTACAGGGCATACATGATTATATAAATAGTCTATTAAGAGGATATCAGCTTTGCTCATGTTTCTATCACTCTCATTATGGCTCTCTCACAATACCTGTTTAGAAATCACTGAGCTGAAAAAGATTTCCTTGAGCCAATGTCATTCATAATAATTTGCTTAATAGGCCATTACATATTCCTATTTTTAACTACTTTTTTCTTATTTTTTTTTTTTTTAAATGATTAGCTTTTTGTCATCATGACTATTTCTGACCAACTGAGTAACAGTAACGGTTACATGTTTCATATGAAAAAAGACAAAGATCTGCACAAAACTGAAAACATTAAAAACACACCTCTAGGCAAAAAAAACTTTGTCAAGATAGTAAAGGCTGTAAATCGATCTATATTCTTTAAAAAGATAATTAGAACCCTGTAGATATAAAAAAAAGATGTCTAAAAGTCACAAAGTTCAGAGATTTAAGGATAAAACATGTTTTAGGTCACGCACTTAGAATACTGTCAGATCCTAAAATGTCAGAAAGTATGGAAATACTCATTTACTGGCTGGTTATTACATCAGTCTCTTATTCTCACTTATCTACCCCTTATCTACCTATAAGATTCTGACTAATTGCCATTATTAGATGTCGTCCCTGTTACACGTCTGAATTACAATACGAAGGTCTCTTGTTGTAAGAGGAGATCCTGTGCAGATCCTTTTGACCTATCAAAAGCCCACTTGACAAGGTTTTTGAGGGATCTCATGTCATCATCTTCTAAGTGGACAAAAAAGGTGATTTGTGCCTGCATGCAAACTTTGGGGAATTTAACACTGATGGAGTGGGTAGGGAGAGGCACAGCAAAGTCTGTATGGACCATGTGTGGAGGGTAACACGAGATCCAGTTTTCAGGCCTACTCTACAATTAACTGGAGTAAAATATATTTACCTGATTCTGCCCTAACAGTCAGAAAGAAAGATAGCTAGCTAGATACACACACAAATCCGAACAACAGTCCAATTCTTCAATGTGCTTAGACCAATAAAACCTAACAAAGCTAGGTTGGCTTGTGTGATGGGCTATACAAAGCATACTGGACCACAAGGGGTTAAGGAGCTGCTCTGGGCTCAGCTAGTTCCACCCTGCCACACCTGCAAGACATGCACAGGCTAGAGGAGAAGTTAAAAGAGAAGCAAAACAGCTCACTTGTGGGCAGACCAGCAGAGCAGGGAAGAAAACAGACCATCAACCCTCAGCTCCTGAGGAAAGGGCAATTGACAGTGAGAACTTCCACAACAACCACTGCCTGAAGAACCCTCACTGAGGGAAGGGACTCCCTAATCCCAGTACACCCTAATAGGGAGTCATTCCCCCCTACACCCTTACTAACTCAGTTTATTTGTGTTAATTCCTCTTGCTTTTTGTTTATGGACTACCCTGAAAGGGGAGAGACTTTGAAGTGAGCCTGGTCGACAAACCAAGTCACGGAAAAAGAGGCAGGCTGCAACAGAGGTGGGATAGCCAGCAGCAGTAAACTGCAGCAGAGAGAGCTGCCACGCCCCAAGTAGGTGCAAGCGGTGAGCTCCACAGCTTGGTTGCCTCTTTACCACATTAAAGGCTTTTAAAATGTACTAAAATATTCAGTTTAACAATCAGAGGGGTAGCCATGTTAGTCTGGATCTGTAAAAGCAGCAAAGAGTCCTGTGGCACCTTATAGACTAACAGACGTACTGGAGCATGAGCTTTCGTGGGTGAATACCCACTTCGTCGCATCTGACGAAGTGGGTATTCACCCACAAAAGCTCATGCTCCAATACGTCTGTTAGTCTATAAGGTGCCACAGGACTCTTTGCTGCTTTTACAGTTTAAAAATTGACATTTTAAAGCTGTAAACTAGATCACAAAAGACTTTGCAAACCAGCTATCACCTTCCTACGGGGAGTGACAACCCCTTACAAACTCACCTCCTTGTATATGATGTGTCAGAGGATAAGTGGGGGGGAAAAAAAAAACCTGAAAAGTAGACTTCAGAGAAAGTTAGCTTCAGTGACTCATTGCACCACTGGAACATCAGTACAGGGAAAGCTATTATCTTGGACTGCTACGGTCAAAGCCATATGAAAAATATCAAGAATTAATAGTACTTTAGAGCTTGTTTCAATAGTGTGAAAACCCTTTCAAAAAGCATTTTGCAAAACAAAAACCTTAAACTATTTTAACATACTTTGGTATCTCAATGAATCCCCTTTGTGATAACCTCACCTCTTTATGTGGCTCCATAATCACAGTAACACTTTTCCCAGTGACCTGTGCAAGCACTTGCAATGAATGCATGGCTTGCTTTCTTACAGTGGAGTTTGGAGAGGTTACTTCTCGAACCAGGTCATGTGTCACATGATGGAAAGACTTTTCCTGTGCTGCTAGGATTTCTTCTGTTTTTTCTTCATCTTTTAAAGGAGTGGCACATCTAATCAAAAGCTGTTCTAGTGTGGTCTTTGCCATAGCAACGGCTCCATTGGAAACCTAAGAAATCATGGATTTGTTAGTGCTGCTGTTATGCAGATTAGCGACCTTTACAAACACTATGCTCAGTTATGAATGGCCGTTCTGCCAGAAATTTAAAGTTAACACACTTTAACCTTTTCCATCTTTCATCCAAAGATAGCAAAGTAGAATGCTATGAAATTTCATAAATGAAATCCTAAAGCGAGAACACTGATAGCTTGGCCAGTGAACAATTCAGGTTTCAGAAAAGGTCAAGAACTCTATTCTCTAAGCTTCTACTACTAAACAAGAACTACATTAAAGCTGATCGGTAGCGAGATACACATTTTACCAGGAGTAGAGTTTGAAATGAAGAAAAATAAATAATGTTTGTCCACTCAAATCACAGCATATTTAATTTATTTTGTTGATTAAAAGTCTATAGGTCAAATTTAACTCAGAGGAGAGCAATTCCAACAACTTCAGTGGAGTTGTAACCAATAAAACCAGAGCTAAATTTGACCCAATGTGCTTGAGATCTTCACTAGGTTCAAATACAAAGATGAACACATTCAACAACTGTTACAGGTATACTAAACTGTTAAGTAATAAAACAGATTAGCAAGAGTTTAGTTTGTATAAATTTAACATCTCAAGTTCCACAATTTCCCAAACACTCAGTGAAATCATCCATACATTAAATACCTCTCCAGTTAGGTCCATCATGACAAACAGCAGTGCTTTGAGGAAAGTCTGCTGGTTCTGGAGGACCCAAATTAAAGGCAGTCGTTCCATGAGGAATTTAATTGACACCACACCTCCTAGTTTAGCATACCAAGCTTGTTCATAACAGCATGCACATAAACGCTCCACAATGTATGAAAACAAAGGAAGCTGACAAGCCTAAAAATAAAAAATAAAAAAAAAAACTGTCAATGATTATTTAATTCAATCAGCACATCCCATCCCCAGTTTTAAAGCATTCAAGAGCACTATGAAACAGGCTAAAATTAAGCAATTAAAGATTACATTACCCTTTCCTTCGAACCCAGAATAATGCTTGCAACATCGAATATCACAGCTAGAGCCACTTCCCCTATCTTGCAGAGCTCCTTCTCCTCGTATGCCATACAGATGGCTATGGCATCAATAAGTACCAAAGGATCCATTCCTTTTGATCCATTTTCTTCACTGTGAAACATGGCTGTGCTGGGCTGGCTTCCAACCTGATAGCACTGCAGCAAAAAAGGGCCTACAATTTATATTGGAGGGGGGGGAAAAAGAACAGATAATGGATACTTCAGCATTAACAATCTTTAAATTAGATCTTCTGATCTTCTCTGATTAACCCATTGCAAAACTAGTGAAAATTATGACTATTTGCATGTAAATGAATGGTCATAATTTTTTTTGTTTTTAAATGAAAAAAAAACTTATATGAAATGTTTTCTTGCTTTTAATTTGGTGACTATGTACTTCACTATGAAATTAAAACTAAGAATATTAAAGTAAAATTACATTTAAGTATCTTGAAGTACGCTTACAGCAGCTTTTTCTTTCCTATCACTTGAACTATATAAAAAGGTACAAACCAAGGTTTATTAAGTTACATTTTTTAAGTGAAAGATACTGCATTACTCTTTGTTATTTATACAATTCCTTTTCTAGTCCTTCAAAAATTAAAAGAAAAAAAAGAAAATGTCCCCAAATCCCAACATGGGGGAAGGGAGGGGGTGGAAAACCTATAACAAAAATTTTGCATTTAAGGTACAAATGCATTCGACATCTGTTGATATCAAGATATACATAGCTCAGGGTTTTCAAAAGTGGTCTGTTATAACTTGTGCACATTTCACTGTGTTTGATTTTTGAATATTTTAAAAATATCATTATGTTATATCTTTGCAAGTATGGCTTACAAAACTATTTTTTAATAGTTGAAACAGTTAAGTAACAGTAGAAAAAGAGTAAGCATATTCAAATAGGTGTAACAATAATATAATTAAGAAACGAAACTAAGATCTTAATGTAACAAAACATCAATTTTTTCCCTTTTATTCAAGAATTTATTGCAAAAAAGACTAAAACCTTCTCCTATCCCCTGACAGTTCATGAAATTTCTATTCTACATTTACTCACCACATTGCTGAGCTACTGCCACCATTGTGTAATGGCGAATTAGGCTGGCTACAAAAGGCAAAGCACTAGGTCGCAGATCTTTGATGACTGCTGACATGAATGCACCTGTCAATGCCTGTTCAAATGTTTTACGGGCAGGAGTATCCTGTGCTTTGTACCGATGTGAAATAATTACACTGGGTATGGACTTCTCAGTAAAGCTGAAAAGACAAAATTATATCTATATTATAATCCTGAACTACTATGCCAACAGTTCAACCATGACCATCAAGGACTTAATTTACAGTTTGTTCCTGACTTCTAACCCCCACCCCCTCATTCTGATAAAGCCAGATCAATTCATTTAATCCATTTTAATTTTGGCAACCACTGGCAACATGATGGATGGCTCAATTTCATCATGAACATTTAAAAAGCCAGTGGTTCAGAAGAGGCCACACACACTCCAAATAATATGTATACAGGCATCACAGTGGAATTCAATTATAGAATGGCATTTTTGATATTTTCACACTTTTATTTTATTAAGTAAGATGACATTTGATTTTGATCTTTAAGGTCTGAAATGTTATTTATCTATTAATTTACTGCCCAATAAAACCTATCTGCTTCAAAGTCCAGACAGACTTTTTAAAAGTTACATTTATGTCAAATCTAAAATACATTATTATAAAAACAATCGTGCTTTTTAGCTACATATTATTTGCACTGAGGGAATCAATGTAACGTATATATTATGCACACAGACGGCAAAAGTAACTTAAATGCAATGATTTTATTATCCATGATTTAAACTTAAACTACTTTAACCAAACTACCTAGAAAAGCAACTGCTTAATTTAACAAACCCCAGCTCAGGCAAATACCTGGTATTTTCCAAGATCAACTTTATTAAAAAAGGTTTTATATTTTCACAGAAAAAAACTGATTGAATGTCTAACTACATTGCTTTTTCCACTCATGCTTTTGTCCAGAACAAAACACTTTATTTTTAAATTGTATAGAAAAATATTACGAGTTAATCAGCCCCTAATAGGAAGCCTTCCATTAGGGCTGCTAAGGGACAAGAAAAAAAAAAGCAAACATAAGGGTTTTGTTTGGCAACTGTGGAGAAGGAAGAAGGGCAATCTGACACGCAGCTGGAAGGAGGAGACTTTTCCCAGGAGGTGCAGAAAGTGAGTACGCATACTGGGGAAGGGATTGTCTTAGCATACAGATTACTAGGTAGAAGTTGATGACTCTGGCCCCATTCCTATCCATCATCTGATTCACTTTCCAACATCTATCCTTGTTGGTAGGTCTACACATGCAGCAGCATGTGGAGTACAGATACAGCACACCAGCTAGTACAGGTATAAACAGCAGTGTAGATGCTGAGGCACAACTTAGGCACGCAGAGTAAAGCAGAGTGACCTTCGCACCAGAATGTTAGAGTACATACCCCTACAGTGGTTGGGCATGTAGAGAGCTGTAACTCCCATGCCTACACTGCTGCCTCCCTCCTCCTAGAGCCTTTCACTGAGGTGAGCAAAGGCTTTGCTAGAGGGGAGCCAATGGAGCTTTTTGCTTCACAGAGAAAAGGCTCCTGCAGCTCTCCACCAGCAGAGCCTTTCCTTGCCACAGTGAAAGTCTCTGGGAGAAAGGAGGCAGGTACCCTACCCTACCTACTACTACAAGCGTAGACAAGTCTGTGTCAACCTCTAGTATCCTCCTCTACCTTAAACATGAACCCAGATTCAGCTCTCTCTATTCTGGGTCCTAATGACTTTCTTTGACAGAAATTGGGTGGGGGAGGAAAAGGACAGAAGAGAGGGAAGAGAGAAGGGTATAAGCATGCAAGCTCCCACATGTAGGCAGAGATTAGGCACAACGCAAGAAGAGAAGAAGTTACTGGACTGCCAGGAAGACCTGTTATACTGAAACCAGAACAAAAATTTGTTTCCATATTAAAGAATTTACATAGCACCAAAAATTTACCCAGCTTTCTGAAAATAACTGTTCCGTGTGCCAACATGTTGACAGTTTAAAATGATATTATTGTGCCAAAATCACTTTAAAATATTTAACCACTAAGAAGGGATATTAGAAGGAACAGAAAAATTTTACTATAGTGCTTTGATTGTTATCTGAATTCTGAACCTCAAAATTCTGGACTATTCCAACCAACAATTCACCAATATAACACACAAATTATCTTAAATCATCTCCTAACTTACCAAACTGATCCCCCAGTCTCCCTACACGGTTTTTTTTTTTGGCTAGGGGTAAGGAAGAAGTGTCAAGGTGTCAAGAAACTATCATCCATCATATATGGTAAATAAAACAAGATTCTAGAACTGTCCCTCAAAAGAAGGGAGGCCCCAGGCTTTGGACATTTAAAACAAAAACAGGATTAAGTACCAGAAAGCAAACTGCAGGTAACAATCCCACAGTGGGTATGCATTGTATAGACTCAGTGATGAATTTCCCCCTCAAAATTATAGTATTCTATGGACAGTTCACATTTTACATAAACACAAGTCCTTTCAAGGATCATCATACTTAGGATGTGCAAGGAGCTGGTATAATGCATGTTTATTATCATCCAGGCTCATCATGGCTACCAAGAAACACTTGATCACTTCCCAAGCCTGCCTCCGATAATATGGCTCTGTGTTAGCACTCTTCAAACAGTCCAGAGCAGTCTCAATTGCCTGCAATAAAAAATAAGACATTATCATCAACAGCAGTGGTTAATCATGTTGCCTTATAATAAATCAGTTTGTAAGGGTACCTAAATCATTTAAATACTACTTCTGCTACTCTTTAAACCTCTCAAGTTAAAAATGTCAAAATTTCTGCATAATGTACGTAGGCTTGAGTGAACTTGAAATTTTTATGTTTATTTTGGTTTTTATGTGAATGGGAAGCTCTGAGTACATCATGGATACAAAAATTTCATCTGCATCCACAACAATTTCCTGCAATCCGCATTCCATCCATTATATCTATCCACATGCGCGTCTGCACCAGCAGCCTATTTTACTATTCGAGCTCTGTGCAGATGTAAAAATTTGGATCTGCATCAGATACGCAAAGATGGTAAAAATATGGTTACCTAGGGAGGTAGTGGAATCTCCATTTTTTTTTATTTTTTTTTTAGGCCCAGCTTGACAAAGCCTTGACTAGGATGATTTAGTTGGGGTTGGTCCTGCTTTGAGCAGGGGGTTGAACTACATGACCTCCTGAGGTCTCTTTCAACCCTAATCTTCTATGATTCTATTAATACAATCACATCCACAGATGCAGAGACGCAAAGATTTGCAGGGCTCTACATCACAGCCAAAATCATGGAAGATTTATTCCTTTCTTCCCCCACTCCTTATGTAAACACTTTGTCTCTTCCCTCCAGCAGTACTTACTGCACATACTTCCCACATATGCTGGATATAAAATGCGCGGGGGGGGGGGGGGGTTATCTCTCACCTCAGCGAGGCTTCCAGCCTCTTCCCAGATATCTGACTTAGAACTGGTGCGGACCAGGGGAATCCGACTGTTTAATTAAAACAAAGCATCGCGAAGGCCCGCATAAAGGGGGGGGGGGGGGGGGGTGTTCTCTCTCTGTCTCTCTAAATTCTCTGTAAGTTGCATGGCTGGGCATGGACCCAGCAGCAGCCAGACCATCCTGGATCCTACCGGGGCGGCCCAGCCCGCGGCGGCATGGCCCAGGTGCTGCTGCAGGGAGAGAGGGCTGGGGGAGTCCTCTCTCCCTGCCGTGGCCCCAGAGCACCCTCCTGCACCCCAAACTCCTCATCCCCACCACAGAGCCCACACACCCCAACACTCTGCCCCAGCCCTGAGCCCCCTCCCACACTCCAAATCCCCCAGCCTCACCCCCACCACATGAATTTTGTTATGTACATTAATATGAAGGTGATATGTGCACCAGTATGGAGGTGATGTGTGACACAACAAAATTCATTCTGCATATGAGTGGGCAAAATTAGGGGGGAACACTGCTCGGGGGGGAGGGGTACGCACGCAGACTCTTTCTTCATAGATGATTTGCTCCTTTTTCCACACAATACAAAATGTTTTTACATCATACATTCTCAAACCTGTGTTAAGCAACACCTAAGAAGAACGGTATTCAAGACATTTGAGGATACTTGAAGGTGTCTCTTAAGAACAGGTCTTATATATTTTACACTTAAATCTTTACAAGTGCACATACTTTATATTACATCCTTCCCTGAAACAGAAAAGCACACCCAAATGTAAGACAGACATGCATCAAATGTGACCCATGTGGAAAATTCATTTGGGGGGCATGAAATAAGAAATTTCATTGCTTAACTGATTGTAAAATGAAATCCAATCATCCATGCTTAAACAGTTAATATGAGATTAGGTAGATAAAAATGACCTTTGAAAGCCCTTTTGCTACAGACAAAGGGATATTTTGTTTCTTTCTAAGGAAAATCATCTTTTCATCTACTGAATTAACTAGCTGCTCTATCATCTTTTAAGCAATCTTATCAAGGTCTCAGTGAAAAGAACAATGAGTTCTCACAGACCATTGAAGTGGAACTTTTCTCATCAGGGCACTAAAAGGAAAGATGGATTTCTTATGTTTTCAGCTCATTTCAAATTTTCTAAAATTCAGCATTTACTCTCAGCACCAGTTAAGCATACTGTAAATAGTTTTGCTTCCTGGTCAACTAAGAAGTTGACCAGTGCTACATGTAATTGAAGAGATAGCAGTGAAACATAAAAGCCTTTAGATACCATGCAAATTCAGCTTTCTACAAGGCTAGACAGAATTCAGCATTAGTGAGGTTGGTACACATTAAAATCTCAAACAATTAATCACTGAAACTGATGGCATATGTACTAGGAGTTTTAATGAGGATATTTCATGAGCAAATATAAACGGTGCAGAAACTTTACTGGAAGGAAACTGACGAGGAAAAAAGGGTAAGCTTACCTTTTCCATTGGAAGCTGAATAGAGGCTTTACAGTCTGAAAACTCTACTGTAATACTGGGTCCCTGAATTTCCGTAACTATGTATTGTAGTTTCTGGGATTCCTTTAACATCTTCCTGTTACTTCCACCAAATTTACCAAGGACACGATAAGCCACATGAGAAATGCTGTCAGCAGGATTGCGTAATGTACGCCATAAAGCCTACAGATAATTTAAACGTTTAAGTGTGCTATATTTAGAGAAGTGTTGCTTGAAAATATTATTAATAATTAAACCTGCACAATTCCATACAAGAGAAATTTATTCTTCTCTCAAGGAATAAAATCTCTCTCTCACCAGTAGCTTACCAGACATTACAAGAATTTCCTCTTTTTGAAAATCAAATGTTTCCATTATGTTGTATTCAAGCAGCTGGTCTTTTACTTCTGGTTCTAAAAAGTAGTATTAGCTTTTCTCAATACAACAAAGAAACAGTACAGTTCTCAATTACGATTTAGATTTCATGGCTAACACTGGAAGGGAAGCATTATATACAAAATACAAGGACGCACTGAAGATGAAGTAAATTTAGGTTAGTGTGCTACTTAATAAGGAAGCTCCATATACACAGGGCTTGAAAAGTAAATGCTATGTTTGGAGTGTAAGGTATATTCAGCTTTTTCTGCATGTGATGAAGAACATCCCATTTTAGAGGAAATTGACAAGTTTAAACATGATGTAGCATTTCAAGATAATCCTGCATCTAAAAATATGAAAAGGCTGAAATCATCCAAACCCGCTTTAAGAAGTAAATCGTGCCTCAAATCTACATATTACATGGTTTTAAAAGAGCAAATAACACAAGTAATTACTTATTTTCCAGTCCATTACCTAAACTTCATCATCTTCTGTATCTATTAATGTTATTGTACTTGCCACCTTGCTACAGAATCTCAATTCTTGGCTTTTAATTGTTTTTTTGTTTGTTTTTAAGAATAAATATAGGGGGAAGACCTACCAAAATGTTATGTCCTGGCCTCGTTTAATTTACAGCTTTTCATATGTGCATCACCCAGCTTGAAAGTTCTGCGTCTACTTTGTAGAGACCTAATGAGAATGGTTCTCAGAACACTGACCACCCTGAGATTCAGCAATACTAAATTTCAAAGCAAAGGTTTAGGGATATTTAAGTGATCAATGAAAGCAGCAGAGAATCCTGTGGCACCTTATAGACTAACAGAGGTTTTGGAGCGTGAGCTTTCGTGGGTGAATACCCACTTCGTCAGACGNTCTATAAGGTGCCACAGGATTCTCTGCTGCTTTCACAGATCCAGACTAACACGGCTACCCCTCTGATAAGTGATCAATGACACCTAGTGGTTTTAGTAAAAACTACACATTTACCTGCATAAGCTCCGCTCGAACTGGCTGAATATGATCATACAGGAAGTCTGGCTGTAAATTATCCACACACAATTCAAGAGTTCTTAAACCTTGGCTAACCAGGGTCTGAGATCCATTTAGAGCTGACACCAAAGGATCCATCAACATTGGCAGATAAGGAAGGAGGGAGCTCAATCGAACTGGTACAGTGAGACAGAGTTCTACAAACAGATCTTTCATATGTTGCTTGTGCAGGCCACTTTGCAACATATTAAGTCCTGAAAAATAGTTGGAGGTTACATATTTTTTAAAGAGACACTATAATAATATGGTCTAAAACAGGAGTGAGCAAACGATGGCCCGGGAGCCCTCCAGAAGTTTTAATCTGGTTCTCGAGATCCCGCCAGGGAGTGGGGTCCGGAGCTTGTCCTGCTCTGGTGCTCCAGCTGGGGAGTGGGGTCGGGAGCTTGGCCCACTCCGTGCGGTTCCTGAAAACAGCAGCATGTTCCCCCTCTGGCTCCTACGCACAGGGGCAGCCAGGGTGCTCTGAACACTGCTCCTGCAGCTCCCATTGGTCGGGAACTGCAGCCAATTGGAGTTGCATGGGCAGCACTTGCGGATGGGGCAGCATGCAGAGCTGCCTGGCCACACGTGTATAGGAGCCAAAGGGAGGACATGCCGCTGCTTGTGGGAGCTGCTTGAGGTAAGCACCACCTAGAGCCTGCACCTCGACCCCCTCCCGTGCCCCAACCCCCTGCCCCAGCCTTGATCCCCCTCCCACCCTTCAAACCCTTTGGTCCGAGCCCAGAGGAACCTCCTGCACCCCCAAACCCTCATCCCCAGCCCCAGGCCAGAGCCCACATCCCAGCTGAAGCCCTCACCCCCTCCTGCACCCAAACCCCAATTTTGTGAGCGTTCATGGCCCACCATATAATTTCCATACCCAGATGTGGCCCTTGGGCCAAAAAGTTTACCCATCCCTGGTCTAAAACAACCAGTATTTTTCCAATCACATTCAGTGTGCCTTAAGGTTTCTACATTTAGTGCATTTGGTAAAGCTACTTCTCTATATCTATTCCCTAACTAAAAATCTGTTATTCGTATACATATGCAGGTCCAAAGATAACTATTATGTAATAGAAAACAGACTGCAAATACTATGGAAAGAGTGTATATGTGTATGCAAGAACAGTAACATGCACATTTAACATAATGAAATAACCTTTTAGTACACTGGTCTAATTCGGCTAATTCTAGCCTTCAGACAATGAGGATGCTGAACGAATTCATATGTTCGGCAAATATATTTTAAAAAAAAAAAAAAAGCACATACTAACCTGAATGCTTTAATTTAAGATTTTGGCCTTCCAGTAAAGATAAAACTAAAAAATGCAGTAAATATTTTCAAGAACTTTTATTATGTCCACAAAATAAATATGTACACTACACCCTAATCCTAACCCTCCCACCCCCCACCAAAAAAAGCTTTTATGGCGTATATTCCATAAGCCCCAGGTAGTAACTCTATTTGGGTATATATATTTTCCCCAATGCACTCTATGTACAGACCGGTAGCTTCACATATTTGTTAACTAAATGGAAAATAAAATTTCCTAGCTGAAGATGGGTACCACAGGATTTCACTTTCCTGATATTGATTACCTCTCTCCAAATCTCAGTGGTTCGGCTTGGTCCTCTGCTCAGCATTAATACTTCTGGCTGCTATCTTTTCAGTCATGCATACCCTTATAGCCAATCTAATTTTGTTAAATTAGTTTGTCTTTAGACACTGTCACCATTATTTTTTTTAATCTGAGAAGAGGCACTTTTTCTTTGTGCCTCTCTCCCCAAATTGCCATGGTTCTGGCCACATTGCTTCTCCTAACCCACTCTTACTCCTCAGTACTCCATGCTAACAAGAACAAGCATACCAGAACTCACGACGGGAGGCAGAAAGAGTGAACAGCAGGAGCTGAGGTAGCCAGAACCCTGGAGACAGAGGCAGTGAATAGCAAGAGAAAATAAGCTAGAGTCAGATATTTAAAATACATGTCAATTGCCAAGAGTCCCCATATCTATAAAACACTTTTAGCCAGTAATAGAACTGTATTTTCAACACTTAACCGGAAATGGGGAAAGGTATTTGTTCTGACCTTGCAATAAGTTTGGTAACAGTGGCAAGAACTCTTGATACAGGAGATCATGACTGCCTCCTCCAATAGATCTGAACAGTGCTCTAAGTAGAAGGAAATAGTTGTATGGCTCCTTGGCAGTCTGTGCAAGTTCCATAGAGCTGTTCACTATCTTGTGCAAATGCGGCTATAAAACGAAAAGCTTCAAGATTAAAGCATCCATTTTGTCATCACTGTTTAAAAGTTCAACAGGATACAAAGTTATTTGCTGTCAATCTTCTAGATCAGGGGTTCTCAAACTGGGGATCGTGACCCCCAGGGGGTCATGAGGTTATTACGAGGGAGGTCGCAAAGTGTCAGCCTCCACTCCAAACCCTGCTCCACCTAGTGCATTTATAGCAGTGTTAAAAATAAAAAAGGTGTTTTTAATGTATAAGGGGGAGGAGGGGTCATGCTCAGAGGCTTGCTGTATGAAAGGGGTCACCAGTACAGAAGTTTGAGAACCACTATTCTAAATGGAATAACCTTCCTTGATATAGGTGAGCAGCAGAAACACAAGCTTAACAAAGAGGCTGCTAAAGGTTAAACATTAAAAATATAGAAAGAGGTTATCTGAATTAGAGCTAAGAAATGTATCATTCTCAATCATTGGAGCCATGGGTTCACATTAGTCACAAATGAAGGAGTTTGCTCACATATCCTGCAGTACAAAACAAAAGTACAAAACAAAACACTGAATCTGACATAACTGGCAACCTGTGCTCCAAAGAACCTTAAGGATGGACTAGCAGAAATATATCAGAGGTAAATGAGCAGAGAATTTGTATAGCACCCTCTTGCTCTAGGTCTAGCGTTATCATTAAAGCCTTCATTTTCATTAGCACTAAATTCACTAATTTTTAAAAGCACTCAATATTTTTTTTTTAAATCTCTGCAATTAGAAATTTACAATTCTGGTTAAGGTCGTCTTAGAATGCAGGACATTAACAGCTTGCGGAAACTATTAAAAACTGCAAGGAGATATCAGGACTGTCTCATCCCAGGTATGAACAGTGAAATAATTATAGCTTTTATTAACATCTGAAAGCCCTATACTCTGCTACACAACTGCTGTGAATAGCTTTCATCATTCAATTAAATTGTCTACTCAAGGCCACATCATCAATTCTGTTGAAACAAAAATATAACAGAAGCATGGAACTGTGAAGGCAGTAAATCATACCATTTAAATTGGATTTGCAGTTTATAAAATTTAAGTGACCTTGATTTGGATGACAGGTGAGGGGAAACTTAGCACATTACATGCACATAGTTTCAGATTACTGTTGCTTTACAAAGAAGCAAGTTAAAGTAGTAATCCATAAGAGTAAGACTAAACTGCTCTATCTAGACAGCACTCAACCACTCCTTTTACAGTGAAAACCCAAACTAAATACCTACCAGTATAAAGTTGTTTGTGTTGGATACTTCACTCTTTTGGGGGGAGAGGGAATGGGGGGAGGAGCAGGCAAAACAGGGTTAATTAAGATTTGATGCCTTTTTTGCCTATATACACAGTAAGTGGTTCTAAGAAAACACTTTACTTTTGTGCTTTTAAGTACAGAAACCACCACATTTCTAAGATCATTTTAATGAGGCAGCTTAGATAACACTTGTCACAGGAACAATTTTAAAAACAAATTTTGTTTTCCAATCCAGACTTCAATGGCATTACTTGCACAAACATGCTCCTCTCATTGAAGCTATATCATAATAAAAGCTACAATTAAGCAATACAAAATACTGTAGAAGGCTTATTATTAAAAGAGAGAAAAGAGATTTGAATTTTTTAATTGTGGCTACAGCAATAAAGGATAAAAATACAGTAAGCTACAGAGCCTGGCAAGGAAGTTATTCAACCAGGGAAAACTTTATGGGACTTCTAAGCAGACATCTCATATATTCAATCATAAAGGCTTAGAATTTTTCACATCACTTCACAGTTCCCAATATGAGACAGCCATTCATGAAAAATATATTTCTTACAAGTAGGCTATCTTCTGCTCTCTGCATGCTGGATCCCTGTCATTAATGGAGGGCTTTTTTTTTTGTTGCTGTTGTTGGGGTTGTTTGTTTGTTTGTTTGGAGAGGGTTGTTTGTTTGTTTGAAAACATAAAGAACATTTTTCAAATGGTAAAATGGTCATTTTAGGAAAGGCATTTTATTGTTAAAAACAGTGAAGAAAAATGTAAACACAAATTGGAATATTTTCCTTCCCTTGGTCAAAATGAACTTTACCTTCAGCATTTGCTCATTTTCAGCTGCAAATAGTGAAACAGAGCCGAAGACTAGTTTGAACAGCTTGAGATACAGATTGGATAACTCCACATTCGAGCCCATTTCTGGCAGCCGATCTAGAAGATACTCCACCAGAATTGTAGCAAAAAGGGCAGAGGTGGTCAGGTTTGCCAAAAAGGAATTAGCAACAATCTGTCAAAAGAAGCAGATAGGGCAATACTAATTCTATTATGAAAGGAACACAGGGGAAGTCAAATTGATTCCATTAAAAAAAAAAAAAAAAAAAAAAAGTCATCACTGCTGTTGCTGTTCCACCACCAGTGACTCAGTTTAAATTATACACAAAGAGTAAATTATCGTGTTCCCTGTGCCTAGCTCCTATAGTTATTGCACAAGTATTAAAATCATATTGCAGTCTAAGGGAATTAATACTGAAGGACAGTAGATGAGACCTCTAGGTTAGGGGTTCTCAACCTTGTTCTTTCTGAGGCCCGTCCCATGCTATAAAAACTCCACAGTCTATCTATGCCACAACTGCTTTTCTGCATATAAAAGCCAGGGCCAGCATTAGGAAGTAGCAACCAGGGCAATTCCCAGGGGCTGCAGGCCACAGGCCCCCACCCCCGCAGAGCTCCATTGCTCAGGCTTCAGCTTCGGGGCCCTGGGCTTCAGACCCATGCGGTGGGGCTTCGGCTTTCTGCCCTGGGCCCCACTGAGTCTAATGCTGGCCCTGCTTAGCGGACTCCTGAAACCTACTCCTGGACTGCTAGTTGAGAACCACTGCTCTAGGTTACTACTTTTTGCACAACTCAAAAACCCATTCCATTCAACTCGTGAACAAACACCCCACTGATACCTTCACTGTTAACTTAAATCTAAGCATTTCAAGTTACATGGCTTAAATTTTACCTACACAGCAAATAACTGTAGAAAATAAAACCCATCTTTGCAGAATATTTATATTGTTTCAATCTTGACTGGCTGTAAAAATACCTTAAAAGTTAATTTCAATGTTCTGAATTAAAAACAAAAATTAAGTCTGATTTAGAGCAAAAACAGCTATGCCTCACTGTTATATAAAGTAAAACCATCTACCTGAAGGGCATAGTTTTTTGAGATTCTTTCCACCAGATAAGGAACAGTAGTTTGAAAGATTTCTTTAAAAGTCAAAGGATTCATCATTGTGAAGACACCAGCAAAATGCTCCAAGACCTCCTTTTCCTCTTTCATCCTGACTGTCTGACAGTTCGCAACTCGAATATATGTCTGGCCATTTCCTGCTATTTGGACCTAATGCACCAAAGTTAATATACAGTTAAGTAATGCTGTCACAACATGAACAATTTCCTAATTATTCTCAAAATATCTGTACAGAATGCCAGTTGGTACACGGTGCCTTACATGCAAGACAACAATGCCCCAGCCCTGGGAAACTTTCAAAAAATACATCAAAATTTGACACTAAGCACAATTATGAAATTAAAATCGCCAAGTCAAGAGAGGGGAAGGAGACAGAGATAACATCACATTACATTTGGGCAATTATATAATTTCAGACTAAGTCTCCCGTTAAACTACAGATTTCAGTTACACATATGCTAAGTGAATCCCTTCATGAATTTTTGAAGGCAAGATTGCATTTATTTCTTAGATTTTAGAGTCTTGACCTCCAACATAACGCAGATCATAGAATATTTGTTTACAAAATACACATTTTTCCTCACAGACCACTAAGCACTTTGTCAGTCTTTAAATTAATGAAAATTCTATAGCAGAAGCATTTCCAACATCATAAATTCCACATATACAAAAACAAAACCCCCCAAAACTTAGGTATATAAATATAGCCCCTCTGACTTCATTTCCACACATGGATCAAAAATATTCTCTATTAAAAACAAATAGTATTCAGAGCTTGTGTGTATAAAGATGACACAGAATTATGTCATGGCCAGACTACATACCTGATAAATATCCAAAGCCTGCATTGCATATTTCACCAACTTTATATAGATCTGTGTCTCCTTTGGCTGCAACTGTTTGTTAGGAATGAACTGTGCTTCTGGAAGAAGGAAAGAACAAACACAGTTTATCTCTACTACAAACAGAATTTGATTTTATGTTATAAAGTGAGAAATTAAAAGGGGATGTAATTAAATACTGTGTAGTATTACCACCAGGTGCTTTGCATGATGTTATGCCCCACGTAATTGTCTTGACACCACAGACCAAAGTTTTTACCAAGCTTCGGCAATCTGTGACCTGGAACGTCTGCTTATCTTCTTTCTCTTTTTCTCCTTGTTTTTCGAACACAGGTGTTGGTGCTGGGGTCACAGGAGTGGCAGGGGCAAGAGATGGAACAGGAGCTGCATTTGCTCCTGTCGGTACTCCAGGTAAAGCGGCTTCAGCTGCACCAAGTTCAGACTGTGGCTTACATTTTTTAAAAATAACAGAAAGCTGGTACCGTGCTATGGTATGAAATTTCAAAACAAAAACCTGAGGCATGAGAGAAAAAACAAAGGGAGATTGAATTAATTTTGAAGATTGTTACTAGTATATTAACTTTAGGGTCAAACTACTTCAGACCAAGGTAGCTGGGTTAATAAAAATTATACTCAAGATCTCAGAAATATCAAATAGCCCCAAAATAATTCAAGTAATCACTGGTAAAATTCTCTTCTAAATGGACTAACTATATTTGATTACCTTAACACGTTCCAAGAAGTAAAAAATACTTGATGAAGACTAATTAAGCCCCCCAACTGAGATCTGATCTCATTATGGTTACTTTCCTGATCTGTCTGACATCAGAGAATTAGATTTTTCAAACAAAAATTAGAACAGTCATAAGCAATCCTAGAGTAATACTTGCAGATCTCCTAGTTTCCACGGTTTAACTGCTTCCATAAATACATACAATTCAGTGTTTTTCTTCCTTGCTTCATATTTCTCACCTTTTTTCAATTAATTTTATTTTTCTAAATTTTAACTTCCAGTTTGATAAATGGGCAAAATCATAGGGTACCTGGAACACAGACACTGCCAGTCCACTACACTGCACCACAATACCATCTAATATTAAAGAATCTTCATACATAGGGTCAGAGTTACTTTGTGTTTTGAGTGAAAGCATGTCTTGCTATCCATGAAAAACTGCCAACTTTAGACTAAAACCCATCCTAGCCTAAGCAGTATTTCACGTTAGCCTGCTAGGATATAGTTCAGGAGTGGTGATGACTAAATTTCAAAGCAGCCATATCCAACCCAGCCCCCTCCCCACCCTTCTTCACCCCCTCCCCAAGCAGCTAGAGCCATGACATAAACTGTCATTATAAACAGATGAGAGAGAAGATGGGGAAGGGAGGAAAATCAAAATCTTCAGGGATCCCAGGAGACAAAGAATATGAGACCACAGCCTTGAACTGCTATGAGACTGACCTGACTTTGATTCTCAGGGCTGCTCTCATACCTCAAGACTGCACTACCAAGGCCATGTTCACCCTGAGGTCTTTGTGAAAGTCTCCAGCTGTTAAACTAACCATGTTGTATAAATACTGCTCAGGGAACGTCCAGATCACATGATGGTAGAAGCACTGGAGGCCTTTCTACTTTAACGCTCTGACTGCAACTAGCAGTTAGAGCTTCACTGACACTGGCACAGCACTGGGAGATAGTCACACAAACCTCAGTGTAAACAAGTTTCTACAGAGGAAGTATGCTTCACACTTGAAAGGTAATGGGTGTTCAGTTTAACACAGCAAAACTCCCAGAATGTAAAGGAGCTATGATGACAGGTTCTTTAGGAACTCCCATCCAATATGCAGCAGGAAAGATGGGCGTTATAACAAGGGAACCTAAAACAGAAAGGAATGGGGACACCCAATACTCTAAAAGAAGATGCTGAGGACCTCCAGCTAAATCGCAATTCAATTTTCCAGCTGTCGAACATAAGCTGAACACCAGCTTGGGACGGAAAGGAATTTCCCTTCAGGTTAAAAGTACTGCACAAGTTTTAAAATCCTCCCTTTGAAATATCTGGACCTGGACACTGCTCAAGGCAACACAAAAGACTAGATGGTGTATTTCAGTCCAGCTACTCCTATATGTTCTCCATCCCATGGGGGTGGATCGGAGAGAGTATTAAGAAGCATTTGGCAATATAGTAATAAAGATTAAGAGAGTGGATGATAATTCATATATCATTCCAATATTAAACTTCTCAACCAAATCAATACCTCTAACATCCTCATAAGAATATCTCTGCCATTTCCATTTTCTTGTTCACTTTTGGAACGGATACAGTCTACCAAGTTTAGAAGTAGCTTGCAAGACATAGTCTGGATACTGCTAGGTAATGACTCATCATCAATGTTCTTGGCAAATAACTGAACAGCCAGGGAGAGATCATTGAGTGGTAGATGCTGCCGGACGTGATGTACCAAATCTGCCAGTGTACTATATGCAAGAGGCCTATGGATAAAAAAGGAATTAAAAAGGCATCACATTGATTATACATTTATAATATGCTGCTACTCAGATATCGTTAATTGTTACTACATTCAAAACTATTTTTAAATATTAAAATTCAAATAGTAATAGATTTATTTGTACATTCACATTTAACTCTCAATATAATGTATTTGATTATTTCCTGTATACAAATTATCATATATTTCCTGTGTACTTTACTATAGGGGCGGACACGCGGGGAGGGGCCTGGAGCCCGGCTCGGCAGCAGAGCTTGGAGCCCAGGAGCAAGGGGGAGGAGGGCAGCCGGGGGGCGATCTGGGGGTCAGAGCCGGGCTGAGGGTGGGGGAGACAGTTGATGCTGAGGATCGTGGGGGTTGGGGGCTGTTTGGAGTGGGGAGTTTGGGGGGAGTCAATGGGGGAAGCAGAGCTGGAGTTTGCGGGGGGATGTTCAGTGGGGCACAGAGCTGGGGTCCGGGGGATGTTCTGTCATGGGGACGGAGCTAGGGGTTTGAGCGATAGTTGGTTGGGGGTGCGGAGCTGGGAGTTTGGGAGAGATGTTTGGTTGGGGGGCAGGTCTGGGATGTTGGAGGGGGCAGAGCTGGGGTTGGGGGAGGGGACGTTCCCTCCCCCGTTTTTCTTCTCCCCTCTCCCAGTATGTCCCCAGCACATGCCCTCTTCCACAATGAATAGCTTGGTTTAATGTTATAGCTGTTTTTAGGAAAACAGAATAACTTTTAAAGTGTTACTGGTTAGCTGTTTCAGAAACTTTTGTAATTCTTGGGCTCAAAAATTTTAAGAAAATGCAAATTTTTATTTTGTACACCATTAGCACGTGGGGACACATTTAAGCCAGCACACAATGACCATGCTAAGAAAAATTTACCACACATCTGTTGCTGCAATAAAATCTCCATTTCTATATGCAAAATGCCATTAAGTATGCAAATATAAGCTTGTATTTTAATAAAAACAGGGGTCGCAGCCTCATTTGAAAATTGTGCTTGTCATCTGGCAATTGGACTGTATGTGTATCCTACTGTGCACGTGCAGAAATATTTACTCAGATTAAAGTACTAATACCAATGCATTAATTTACAAAAAAATTAAAAACTTGGATGACTAAAAATCTGATAAATTTTAGAAAAATGAAATGCTTTTTAAGTAATTTAAAAACTGTTTATGAGCCTAAGTCATTGAGGAAACATATGTCCATCTTAACTGAATTTAAAAATAGTATTTTAAAATTAATTCCTCTTGTTTACTTAACAGGACCTAAAATCCAGGTTTCTGTGATTGTCCAGTAAGAAGTCCTAAAAAACCACACATCTCTCAACTGAGATCCTAGTAGATACACATATTCCATTTATTTTTACAATTATTTATTGAGAATTTTAAGCTCACGTGTTCAGCCAGTGAGTTAAAATCTTAAAACTTTGTACCAAGAACAGGATCTGGAGTTTATGCAGTTTGTTGCTCTTTGTTATTAGGATTATGTTTAAATACGGCACAGCGTTAAATACAAATTACAAGTCTTTTCTTAAGCACACGCAATACCCAAGTATAATGGAGTGAATGATTTAGAACGCTGTATATTCAGTAAACACTAAATATAAATACCATTAAAACGCACCACTGACAAACAATCAGGCAGATACCACAAATTTAATCTCATACCTCAGTGTCTCTCGAGCTGTGTATCCAGAGCCAATTAGTATAGATTCGTCAAATAGCTTATCCATGCATGGAATAAATTCTATAATGCAAAAAAACCATTATATATATCACCAAGAAAAGAAGTAAACAAAACAAAAAAGTAATTAAACATTGCGTCAAGTAACTAATGTACTTAACCACAACCAGACTACAGTGAATTTATTATGCAAGTCATTTTTCAATCACACAAAAAGCAATATTCATAATGATAGAAAGTATGTTTACTTAACTTTAGGAACTTTGCACTAATTTTTCCCCTAAATGGTATACTTTAGCACAGGGGTCGGCAACCTACAGCACGCGTGCCAAAAGGTAACACACGAGCCGATTTTTGATGGCACACAGCGGCGGGCTGAGTAGCTCAGGCTGCTGCCAATCTGGGGTGCCAGCAGCACTCAGCAGGGTGCTAGCAGCACTCAGCCTGCTGCCAGTCTGGGGTTCCGGCTGCCGGACCCACTCAGCCTCCTGCTGGCCTGGGTGAGCGGAAACCCAGGCTGGCAGTGCTGGCTAAAAGGGGGCCAGCGGCTGGGATCCCGGCTGGCAGAAGCTGGCATACGGAACCTCAGACTGGCAGCAGGCTGAGCCGCTCAGCCTGCTGCCGGTCCAGGGTCCCGGCCACTGGCCCTGCTCAGCCCAGACAGACAGTGGGCTGAACAGGGCCTGGGATCCTTGCCTGGGGTTCCAGTCACCAGCCCCGCTCAGCCTGCTGATGGTCTGGGGTCCAGCTGCTGGCCCTGCTCAGCCTGCTGCCAGGCTGTGGTTCCATCCGCCAGTTCCTGCCAGCCAGGATCCCACCAGCCCCCCTCAGCCCGGGGTTCTGCTCACCCAGGCCGGCAGGAGGTTGAGCGGCACCGACAGCTGGGACCCCAACTAGCAAGGGGCCAGCAAGCAGAACCCCAGACTGGCAGCAGACTGAGTGCTGCCGGCACCCCAGACTGGCAGCAAACTGGGCCACTCAGCCCGCCGCCTGCCCCGCTTAGCCCGCTGCCAGCTGAGTGAATGGAACCCCAGACTGGCAGAGTGCTGAGCAGGGCCAGTGGCTGGGATCCCGGACAAGGATCCCAGGCAAGGATCACACTAAATTGATAAAATAAAATTAAAATGCAGATCTTAAATGAAGCTTCTTAAATAATATTTTAAAACCTTATTTCCTTTAAATACAACAATAGTTTATATAATATAGACAGAGAGAGAGGGACCTTCTACAAGTGTTAAAATGTATTACTGGCATGCAAAACCTTAAACTACAGTGAACTTGGCACACCACTTCTGAAAGGTTGCCAGCCCCTGCTTTGGCATGTACTCAAAGCCAAAAAATTGATATAATAAAAAACAATTCCAGTTCTACATAACAAAAAGTAGTGTGAGGTGTGAATCCCCAAAAAGTAATTTCATAATATATATGAGATGTTATCAACTTATATTAAGGCCACAAGCTCTTACTAAGTTTTCCTAAAACCTATTTGTGGCAGGGTGAACTAGGTCTGGAGGCCCTCTGCAGGAGGCCTCATGGCCCTAAATCATCCTGCCCCAGAAGGGCAGAATGAGGTCCTCCAGGCACCCTGCAGAGGAGCAGCCAACCAGGAAGCTGATGGAGCAGCCAATCTGAGGCCAAAAGGGCCCTATATAAGACAAGCAGCAAAGCAGAGAAGTTTAGATCCTGCCTGGAGCTTGAAGAGGGAGGACAAGGTACCAGGCTGGCTGAGCAGCAGGACCATGGAGAGCTCACTGGACGCAGAACTGAACCAGCCCAGGGAAGACTGCCAAAGACCGGGTGCTGGGAAGGGTAAGGCTTAGTGGAGGAAACTGGGTATGAGGGGGTTTGGATGCACAGGGCTTGGGCAGATGGGGGAGCAGCTCGTTGTACAGGGATCCCTCCCTCTGCAGCTGAAGGATGATGGGTGCAGGAAGTGGGGGGGGGGGAGGAAGTTTGCAGAGATTCTTGCAGCTGGGGAGAAATCTGGGGGTGAGTCTGACTCAGCCCCGGATGCCATGCAAGGGAAGAAGCAGTCCTATCCTCCCCATCCTAACAGAGACTAGCAGCTGAGCCAAGCGCACAGTAGGAGCCACCAGCCGGGTCTTCCCCAGTCCTGCCTCCTGCCCCATAGTGATTTACCTCTCTGCCGACTGCCCCA
The DNA here is from genome assembly GCF_003597395.2 of Chelonoidis abingdonii. Lineage (NCBI taxonomy): Eukaryota > Metazoa > Chordata > Testudines > Testudinidae > Chelonoidis > Chelonoidis abingdonii. The sequence continues at coordinate 14,420,277 of NC_133777.1, forward strand.
AGCACACTAAATATACTGCTGGGAAGGGTCACATGACTGCCCAGGGCTTCCCTGTCAGAAAGTCATTTTTCTGCAGAGAAGCAAAGAAATCTGTCAGGGACATGAATTCTGCACATTTGCAGAATTCCCCCAGGAGTACTATCTGGATACTGCTGATGACAGGAATTGTGGAGAAGAGTTGCTCGTGCACAGCATCCACATTATGCTACAAGACAGAGAAGTCGACTGCCAAACAAGAAGAGGGACTAGAGAGTGAAGTAGAAAGAGAGATGCAATCTCCATTAGGTTGGAATTCGTGAAACATATATAAAACTAAGAAGGGCAACTTTCCATGGATTCTCAAAATGAACAGGGAGCCAGTAGTTTGTTTGGTGATGTGCTTGCAAGTGCACGGAGGATGACTAGGAGGAAAGGCATGCATCAGCACTGTTGCTAGAGAACTCAGATTTAGGAAGGTCAGAAAAGGAAGAAAGCATTATTAGCAAATCCAGAGTTTCTTCCACCATATCAGGTCTTTACAATCAATTACCTACTATTGTGAGAAGAGATGAAGTCATGAATAAGAACTTCAAATGTGGAGCTGATTAGTATACAGAGGCAGAAGACAGACGGAGGGGGAAAAAAAATTAAGTTCAAGACTGCTCGCAGTGTAATAGCAGAGAAAACTGAAGATCTGAGTCAAGGAAGGGGATAGAGAAGGAATTGTGCTTGATGAGGGCCCTCTTGCTTAAGAGATCAACTTATCAAGACATTTAGCTGAACAAAGAGAGGAAACCACAGGTTTTATTAGCCTACATAAGCAGAGAAATTTTGATCATCCACAATTAAAATATCCAGTATGGAAGTCCCATTCTTAACATAAATGTTTGGTTGTGTCACTACCTTAAGTTCTTCTAATTTGCATAAAAACCAATTAGGTAAATTAGATTATGCAGAACATATTAAGGGGATTCTGCTAATGGCTCATTAATGAATATGAAATACCAAAGATTTAACCAGTATAAAATGATATGAAATTCCAGGAATTTTGAATTTTCAATCTAATTTATATCATTTTAATCTTTTGAAAGAAAAATGCCACTTGCAATTCAAAACATGCAGCATCAACAGAGATATAAACCTTTAAAATGTGCATGGACTCTAATTTGCGTTTTAATTTTAAGCAGCGTTAATAAAATTACATTCTGAAGTCAGTTTTTAAAACCTTTGCCTGAGATTTGCATGCACACAAAGTTTTGCCCTTTTCTTTTAAATTGATTAATATTGCATTTACTGTGGCAGCAGTGGAGAAAAAGGACCTCTTTTTTCTCCCCTGCCCGCCCCTCAAAAGATTAAGCTCCAAAAATAAAAAAAGCGGGTGGACAAATCATAATGGTAAGTACTATATGATCTGTCAATCAGCATGAGGGTTGCACTTTGAAAATTTCTTCCACTTCGATATATTACTGATTCCCACATTAGGTCCCATTTTAAGCATAAGGAATCTCTCGCAAACATGTGGCACCCAAAATAAAAACAGTTTTAAGTGTGACTACAATACTAAACTCAAAACCCTGGAAAACCTAAAGAAAACATTGTGTATTAATTCCTCTGTACCTCCCTAGCCCAGCTCTAGCACCTGAAGCAGTGGACCCTTGTTAGCACATATGGTGAGAGTTACTCCACCCATCCCCACAGACTGTTTTGGAGAGGGGGCAAGGCGGGGGAAGAGATGGAAAAATAAAAAGTTGAAACAAAGCCAGGCTACTCTAAAACTTGACAATCCTGCCAAATGAAAAGAATGAAGAACAAATCTACCGAAGAACCTACACTAGTTCAGACTGAAAGAGGTCTTCTGTCTGGAGACAAAAACTGAGCCGAATTAGCCAAGCAAGATCACTTTAGGCGACTATTCCCACTGATGTCAATGGATTATTCATGTGCTTTATTTCAATCATGTGCATCAGTGGTTGTAGGATTAGGGTTTAGGTGTGTATCAGTGTATTATAGCACCTTGGCAATGCACAGGTTTTTAAAAGAAAAAGCAAACGAGCTGTCACAGCGCCTTGCTCAGTTCTCCATCCCAGTCTAGGACATATGACAAGCTCCCTTGCCTGGGAGCAAAGAAAGATATTAAGGAATAATTTGGTTGACAATTTCCCCAACAACCTGACCTGAAGAACTCAAAAATCCAATACAGCCCAATTTAAGCAATTTTATAACCACTACCAATGGTGGTATAATAATAAAAAAACAAAGCATCAAGCAAACAGAGTGGATCTGAGACATTTACAGTTTCTACTCATGTTTTAAAAAAAAAAAAAAAATACATACGGCTCCTCAAGTCTGTGGTAAGAATGTGCTTAGCAGCTATTAGAAGCTCCTTTCGGAGATGTGCAGTTTCCGCTGGACAATTGGACAGTAACTGCAACATTCCCTTTACCATTTGCTGAGAATACTTAGCCACCAAATCCTGTAAAGTAAATATGCTCAAGTTATATTTGCAATGCAGATTGTTTTAAACAATTGTTTTGTTTTCAGTTTTCTGTATGCATAGTTATCTATAGTCCCACCTGGCAGAAATTCAGAATCTTTTTTTTTTTTACCCCTTAAAAATTCTGCCTGTAGAAAAATGAAGTTCAGTAGACAACTGTTCTATACACCTTTTCTTTAGCTGGAAGGTTTGTCTGCAGACTTGAACCTGATTTATTTTTTTTAAATAAACCTTTCAATAATAGAACAAACCTGTAACTCTAAATTTGCTACACAAGTCTCCTCCCTCCCTAATCCCTGATGCATGCTGTGCCACTCATCCTCCTCCTCTTGCTGCTTCCCTGCAACAGAACTCACATTACTTATAACAGCGACAATCTTTAGCATAACCTACCTGGTATATTCTTATAATGTAGGCCAAAAATGATAATGTTTTAATCTGGGCAGCAATAAAGTCAGCGTACAGCTCCTTATTGTAAAGTTTGTGTTGCCTGAAATTGAATTGAACAAGCGTTATGCTTATTTTGTTCTTCCTCTCTGTTTGAAATGAGTTTAGAGGTCATGAATAGTGCCAGAAAGGGCTTCAGTTTGCTGTATAGTCAAATTACCCAAAGTTGAGCATACTTGGGCTCTCAAATCTTCCCTCCTTTGCCCTGAAGGGGCCTAAATCTAGTAGGGAAGAATCCACCATTAACATTTCCAGCTCCTTGCTAATTTGATGCTTACCCTCTCAGGCAGAAAGGTGTTAAATAATCAGGGCCCTACATACGCTGTGGCACACTGGAAATTCTGTAATAGCTTGATAAGCATTTGAAGGTTTTAACTTATTAAAATGAGCAATTGATATTGAAAGCCCTCAGAATGTGAGCGGTTTCTACTGCGTTTCAGACCACCATGTAGTTTCTGGCTTTCTACAGAATTCCAAGATGGCATGCTGACAGAGAATACACAAATCTGTACCTCCTCCTCCAGGGGTCACCTCCACTTTCCCTCAAGGCAAGAACGCTCTCCCTACCTTTCTGCCTTTCAAGCAATTGCTCACTTCAAGGAATTGGGAAGACCGGGATAGACTGCTTCTTCCTGCTTCCCCTTCTAGAACCACTGGCTGCTTATCAGGCACGCTGTCTCTCTGAAGCAGACAGAGTAGTAACCAATAGGCAGAATATCAATGCTCGGCCTAGACAGGAGGCTCTCACAGGTCCAAGAAGAGCAAGAACACTAGTTTTGTGGCAGGATGGAGATTCCATGAGTGTGTATCCTACTAAAAGTGGGGCCCGGCAAACACTGCCCACTGCAATAGCAATTATTACGATGCTGTTAGATGGCCACTTAAAAACGAACTGAGACAGTTTCAGTGACAGTCTGGGTCACTAGTGAACTGGGATATATTCAGGCCAGTGACCTGGAATGGAAATATTCGAAGACTCTTAATTTGCTGAGAGCCAGGATAATTTTATTATAGAACAGTTAAGTCAAAAGTAGCAGAGATTTATTGTAGTTGCAAGCAACCAAAGGCAAACAGATGTGTTAAGATAAATTTATCTTTTAAGATTTTGGATCATTTTTAAATGGCAAATTTAGCTATTAGTAAACTACGAACATAAGAACGGCCATACTGGGTCAGACCAATGGTCCAGCTAGCCCAGTATCTTGTCTTCTGACAGTGGCTCATCCAGATGCTTCAGAGGGAATGAACAGAACAGGCAATTTATCAAGTGATCTATCCCCTATCATTCAGTCCCAGCATCTGGCAGTCAGGCTCAGGAAAGCAGAGCACACAGGGGTTACATACCTGACCATCTTGGCCAATAGCCACTGCTGGACCTATCCTTCAGAACTTTTCTCATTCTTTTTTTAACCCAGTTAAACTTTTGGCCTTCTCAGCAAACTCTGGCAATGAGTTCCACAGGTTGATTGTGTATGGTGTGAAAAAAGAAGTACTCTCTTATGTTTGCTTTAAACCTGCTGCTTATTTATTTCATTGAGTTGCCCCTGGTTCTTGCATTATTTCTAGCTTAGTGGATGGGGGGGGGGCCTACAGAGCAAGAGTAATATTTAGATCTATTACCAATATGACCCAGATTCAACTGAAATTGTTTGATAGCCTTACCTGGCTTGCGAGGATACCTGTATTATAATCGTGTTCATGATCAAGGGCACAAATTCAGCCACCACATTATGAATGTTCAGTTTGTAGAGCTAAAAAGAAACAACAACTTGAACACAAAATCCAACATCCACATTTCACATTTGTGCTCAGCAAATTATTAAAGAGCACATCAGGAAATAAACTAATCTGAATGCATCATCATCGTGGTGGTGGATTTTGCCACAAGATCTTACATCAGTTTTAACTAATGACCTAGACACAATACACAGACTAAATAAACAGGCAATAATAAAATATTCATATGCAAGATACTGTACTAACCTGATACATTAGAACAACAATAATGGGAAGCTCAGCCAACACTTTCAAGGAGAGAGACCCTCTGGGAATTATAGAATGCTGAAAGGTAAAAATATTTTTAAATTTTCATTCTTTTTTCAAAAGAAAAGTACTATAAAAACCTGATAACTAATCCTTCATAAAAACCATGTAAATTATTTATCATTCCTTTTAATAATTAAACATTCAGGATAAACAACACTTTAATTTCAGAGGGCATGATATTATATGGAAGTTTTATTCTTTGGATAAATAAAAATTCTATGCAGACATTTCTTGATCTGTAAATATATATGTATTTTAAATGCAGCTTTGATAAATACAACTCCAACAGCAAGAAGTGAGTCACACACATGGCTATTGTATTCTGTTTAAAAATGTGACAGAGCATGTGACTAAGGGCTTGGCTACACTTGTGAGTTAGAGTACAGTGGATCTAATTTACCTCGATTTCAGTAAGGCATTTGATACGGTTCCACATGGGGAATTATTAGTTAAATTTGAACAGATGGGGATCAATATGAAAATTGAAAGGTGGCTAAGGAACTGGTTAAGGGGAGACTACAATGGGTCATACTGAAAGGTGAACTGTCAGGCTGGAAGGAGGTTACTAGTGGAGTTCCTCAGGGATCGGTTTTGGGACCAATCTTTTTTAATCTTTTTATTACTGACCTTGGCACAAAAAATGGGAATGTGCTAATAAAATCTGCGGATAACACAAAGCTCAGAAGTATTGCTAACACAGAGAAGGACTGGGATATCATACAGGAAGATCTGGATGACCTTGTAAACTGGAGTAATAGTAACAGGATGAAATTTAATAGTGAAAAGTGCAAGGTCATGCATTTAGGGATTAATGACAAGAATTTTGATTCTATTGAGGAGCAATCGTTGGAGTACAGAGGGGGGAAGACTTGGTTTGTTGATACGGATGATGAGCCGCCATGTGATATATACGTTAAAAAGTAATGGATTTGGTTGCATTCGGCAGATGGTATTATCCCATGGGGATAAGGAGGTGTTAGTCCGTTATACAAGGCATTGTTGAGACCTATCTGGATACTGTGTTTGCAGTTCTGGTCTCCATTTTTTGTTTAAGAAGTAATGAATTTAAACTGGAAAGTACAGAGAAGGGTATAGAATGTCGGGGATGCAAAACTGTTTATAAAGGAGACTCAGGCTTGGCTTTGTTTAGTAACTAAGAGCTGAGGGAGATAGATTGCTCTTTTAATCTATTTTTTCCAAGGAGGGGAGGGGGGGGGGCATAAGTTTATCAGAGGGGAGGATTTTTTGCTTGTCCAATGTGGAACAACAATGATACACTGATAGGAGTTAGACTTGTTAAGAGGAAGGTTTCTAACATTAGGGATGTGATTATGAGCTTCCAAGGAGCATAGGGGCAAATTATCTTGCTCAAGATTTAGCTTGTAGTTATGGGGATAGTTTGATGGGATGCTAGTCTGGCAATTACTTCATTTCTTATTAGCGTAATGATGCCCAATGGTTGTTAGATGGGTGGGGATTGAGTTAACGAGATCTTCTGGGTATGTGGTTAGTTTGCGCGATGCTCAGTGTTTAATGGTCATATTTGGGTCGGAAGATTTCTCCGGAATTGGCAGAGGCCTGGAGGTTTTCACTTCTCTGAACCTTGCGGGGGCACAGGTCTTGGGAGGATTCTCTGTTCCTTGAGGTCTTAAAGATGATTTGAGGACTTCATACAGACTAGGTTAGGGTTTGTTAAGGGTGGCGAGAGTTTGTGGTGAATTGTGAGAGATTACTCGAGACCACAATGTCCTTTACTTGGTCTATGAGCTCCTTACCGTTAACTTGCAAGATATAGAGCGCTCTGACTCGGAGAGGCACTCCTGGTACTCCTCGGTGAGAGAAGATTAACGCTTGATTGGTGATGCCGGCGTCAGTGTGAATGAGGTGCTGCATTCTTGATTCTGGATCAGCTCAGAAAGACCATATTAGCAATGCACTTTGTCATTGTTTTGATCAATGCAGGAATGGACTATGCCTTTGAAGCTCCATTTTCGACAGCCGGATGCTTATTTGTCGAGCAAAGATCATACTGCAGATCAGTGTGAGCGGAGATGGTAGGGAGGGTCCTATGCTGTTTACTGACCAGACGTAATGCTCTCACCCAAACCCTTCTTCCCCCCCCCCTCCATTTGAAAAGCACATTGCAGCCACTTGCATACTGGGATAGCTACCACAATGCACTTCTCTCTGTGGCCATTGCAAGAGCTGCTAATGTGGCCACGCCAGTGCGCTTGCAGCTGTCAGTGTGGACAGACTGCCCTGCTTTCCCTACAGTGCTCTACGAAGGCTGGTTTAACTCAAAGCGCTCTACATCTGCGAGTGTAGCCATACCCTAAGAATCAGGCCTGCTGGGAAAGATAAGAGCAGCCTGTGATCATTCAGGGAGAACAGACTCTGAAGGATCTCATCAAAAAGCAAGGAACACTACCTGGAAAGGATCAGTGAGGTGTTCAAGGCTGAGTAACTCTCCAGAACTCCTAGAGAGAAGGCCCAGGAAAGAAGTCTGCTAGGAGCAAGAGCCAGCTAGGTGAGCTGGGTGAAACGTGTGGGCTGTTTTGAACTTTGTGGTAGTAAATCACACTTTCACAAGGGGAGAATTTTTTGAGAAAACACTAACAGTGTGAAGTATGATTGACTGGGGAGGAAAGGGAAACTGAGGGTAGCAGCAGAGCCAGATCAGGTATACCCTACCACAGAGACTATGAGTTAATAGGCCGTTTTTTTCCCCCCCCACCCCTCCAACATGTGAGGTCACAACTTACTCAGGGTCTGATCCAACTCTACATCAACTCAATGGGAGTTTCTGTTAACTTCATTGGGAGTTGGCTGCAGTCTAAATTATGCAGTGTGCCCATTGTAAGAGGGGTATCTTCTGTTCCTACCTCTATGGCTAATAAGTTTGAAAGGATGGATATGCCTTTTAGTTGTTTTCCATAAGATTTTCATCTTTAACATATGGCCAATTTTACAGGTACTCAGTATTTGAGGTCACCTAGTCAAAATACTCACTGTTCTTGTTTCACTGTCATCCCGTTCAGGATTTACTTTCACCACAATTGTTGTAATCATACCAACCATTTCTGGGGAAGGAACAGTATTCTCTGGGATCACCTGAGGATTCTCAAAGTATCGATTCTACAGACACACAAAGCAGAAGTTTTAAAGAAGAGAAACAGATTTAAATTTTATTAATGTTAAAAAAATTAATACATAGGTTGAGAAAAGTGTATACACATCTGCGTATAGTGCTTAGATTATCCACAAATACTAAGTTTATTTCTGAAGTCGTATGATACATAGATTACACAATCAGCAATAACTCACATTTAGGTGAACAGATTTAACAATACAGTTTAGATATTAGACTCCGAATACTCAGGTACATCACTCATGAAAAGTTGTAGAGAGATGTGGTTGTGGAAAGCAAAATATAACAATAAGTGGAGATTGTCTCAGTAATTGAGAATTGGGTAGGCTGTCCATTTAGAAAATACAATCCAAGAGTAAAGTATTTTTTACTACTACTAAATTCTTCAGAAAAGCGCTTACTTTCCTTTCTGGAGTTCTTTGGGGTGCTTTTGTGCTTATGGATCCCATTGTAGCTGTGAGCCCACAAACTCTGAACCACCAGTATCCACTGAACTGAACGTTTGCTGGATACACCTTTGCATTCCCCAAAGAACATACATCAATAATGGAGTTCTTTCACTAATACAGAATAACCAGGTAAGAACTCCATACAAGTGGGAAGGAGGGCATATCATTAGATCCATGTGGACAAAAACCATCTTCAAGGACTCCAGTTACTGTGAAGCAAGTAACCACCTCTCTTCTTCATGCATTTGTCCTTACAGATCCCACTGAAGGTGATTAAGTAGCAGTTATCTTTCAAGGAGGTTGGTGACAGGAGTCCTATCTAAAAGTGATTGTAGAAGAGCCCTACCAAACTAGACATCTGATCTCAAAGCTGCCACAATGGAGCAATGATAGCTAATTGGAGTTCTGTGCATACATTTAGCAATCTTATAAATCTCAGAAATATTCTCCCCTGAAACAAGAAACAGAAGTTGACTGAGAACTAGTAGAGCATTTCTACCTTGAGAAGAGGTTGTTTTGTTTAATGTATAGGAAATCTAAATACAGTCTATAACCCACTTAAGAGTCTTTCAGAGAAAACAACCGGCACTGTAGACTTATCACCAGAAGCCACAAGAAGTCTGGATGATTTCAGAAATGGTCTAATTCTGAAAGATAAAGGGACCTAGCCCTAAGACTATGTCTACACTAGCAACTACGTTGACCTATATTAGATCGACTTATAGCCACCGCAGTGAATATCCACACTATGCTCCTTGGGTCGATGGTGCGCATCCTCACTAGGAACACTTGCACCAATCTAGGAAGAGTGGTGCGGGGAACTGAGGCAACAAGATCCCAGGCTCCTGGCTGGCTGCCTCCCCTGTCTGCTCCCCATTCCCTGCCCAGAGCAGTGGGAAATCTGCCCAGGGCTTCTCCCCCTTGGGAAGCAAGGTCCAGCTGTCCCAGCGTCTCCTCCCAGCCCACTCCCTGCCAGGAGCTGGGCAGTGTTGTCAGCTTCAGGGCTCCAGTAAGGAGCCCAGAAATTGACAAGACAGCCAAGGTTCCCAGCCAGGAGTGAGGTCCAGTCACCCAACTCTCCTACCATTAAATTGACAAGACAGCCAACACCCCATGTATGTAATGCAGTGTTTGCATTGCCCTAACTACACCAACATAAGCCTCTCGTGAAGGGAGTTATGTCACTGTAGTATGGCATCTACATCGGCAGGAGCAAGGCTGTAGTGTAGACACTGATAGAATTAGATTGATGAAAAGCAATTTAGATAGACAGACCTGGTCTATACTACAGAGTTTAAGTGTGTGGAGGTTAGCCTGCACAGGAGATTTAGGAAAAAAACTACAATTAAGTGTATAAATTGCTTTATATGAAAAATCTGAAGCCACCTTTTAATGACCCTCAACAGATGAGTGATAAGCTGATATAGCAGTCGCATGACTCATTAGAGTTCATCTACAGTCCCAAGTGTTTCAAAGGCAAATAGTCCAAAAGAGCTGGAATAGAAAAACCCAAGGACTGAATGTGTTTCAATGGACCACAAGAAGAAACAACTTTTTAGCTTGAAACATGCTTCTCAGAGGCCTTATTGCTCTGGATCAAAAGCTCTTGTACAGCCACTATCTACAGAACTTAGTCAGCTAGTCACATGTAGAGAAGCCAGATCGGTTTGCAGCACCAGGTCTTGGTTCTGCAGAATGACAATCTGGGAGGTTTAGTAGCAGAAGTGGCCTAATTGATAGGTGCATCATGTCAGAATACCAAAACTGATGCACCCAAGCTGGAACTATCATTACCACCCTGGCTTTGTCCTGATAGATCTTTCTAAGCGCTTTGGGAAATAATGAAATAGAGAGAAAAATTTAGCAGATTTTTCTCCTATCAAATCAGAAATATATCTACCATAGATCCTGAACTCACTCCTCTTTGGGAAGAGAACACTGGAGACTTGTGTTCACACTGGGAGCAAACAGATCCAGCAAATAGAGAACTCTGTTTAGCACTACTTGATTTAGAAGTCTTTCAGCTCCCACTCACACATGAATTGTGATGGAGCTCCTTCTGCTTAGATGATCTGCCAAATAATTCTGGGTACCTGAAAGACAGAGCTACTAGGATGATCTTTTGTAGGATGCATCAGTCTCATAGGTGTATCACTTCCTGACAGAAGTGTCATGATCTCACTCCCTCTGGACTCTCCATTCAACACATCTTGATGGACAATGCAACAGCTTTGAGTGGTGGTGCCCAGAAAGAGAAGCAGAAATGCCTTCCAGACTAGATGAATGGCCCTCAGCTCCAGTACATTTATGTGTAACAGACTCTACTCACAATAACTTGCCCTGTATTCAGAGGAAGTCCAAATGTGCATCCCAGCATCGTTTGAATGCATCCATCACAAGAGGGTTTTTTTGAGGGGGCAGTGGATGAAACAATTCCCTAGCAGATTTTTTAAGAGTCTGTCCACCAAAGCAGAGACACTGGCACTCCAACAGGCAACTCCATGGTGTATTTGACTGGCTGATAAACTGTTCTTAACCAACTCTGAAAAGACTAGAGGACTTACGGAGTCACATAAGTAAGGCTGCCATATGACCCAGTAAATGGAGGCAGAATCTTATTGAGGTTCTCAGATGAGATTGCAGGTACGAAATGAGGTTACTCATGAAAAGTCTGTGTTTAGGAACGTATGCTCTTACCAGTGTGAAGTCCAGCACCGCCCTTAGAAATTTTGTGAACTGAGTAGGTGTGAGATCGGACATGTCTCAATTGATCCTGAGGTCTTGTCTGGAAAACAACTGTAGAATTGTGCGAATATCCCTAGTGATCTGCTGTGTTGCATCTCCTTATCTCGATGATTACCTAGCAGGACATCTATGTTGGCCCTCTTGGATGTGGCTGTTTTAGACAAGGAATTGTGGCAGCCTCCACTTTCTATCTTGGGAATGTCTTTATTAATAGGCCTGGCTAATCAACCCTGGGAAATGTCAAATAATTTAGGACAGCTCTCTTAAATGATCTCTAGCAGAAACTCTAAAGTGTCCACCATTCTTCTAAGGAGGTCTTGATCTAGAAATTTAAAATACTAAACCGTTAGCCAGTAAGCATTAGTCTTACCAGTTAACCAACCTTAATCATTAACCTCCAGCCCCAGGCCGGCCAGCCAATCCCCAGCCCTGGGTCTATCTCCCTTTAATCGGTTAACTGATTAAACAATTTTAATTATTTAAACAGTTAACTTTTTAAACAGATATTTACAACTCTATCTTTCATGGCCTTAAAACAGTCTTATTTGCAAATGGTATCACACCTTCAATCAGTAAAGCCAATATGACCAGGTTGGTCCTCATATTCCTTGAGGAGGTCTTCCTCATCACTATACAGTTTCTGTTTAGAACCATGAAGGAGCTCTTGGAGCGATGACTGAGCCTCCTGAGATGGGGCGTGGGTTTGTCTGTTTGTTTGTTGGGGGGAGGTTGGGGAAGACAACAACCTTATTCTAGATCTTGATGCAGCTGTATACGGCAGAGCAGGGAATGGCTGAGGACTCCACACAGAACATTAAGGCCACTGCATCCCAGAAGATAAAGGCATATGGTGCCGAAGAGATGGGAACCAAGGAACACAACAGAAGCAGGAGATCCATGACTCCTTTTAAGGTTTCTCTCAGGAATCACTCTAGGCAAATGAGAATCTCCTAGGAGAACAACAACATCTGCTGCCACATGAAAATGAGCAGATCCTTGAGCGTAGAAACACAGAAACTCAGAACCCCTTGGTATTAAAGGTAGACACTGCTACCATAGAGGATAAATGCAGGCAGGTTCATCTTCGGTACTCTGAAATTCAAGCACAGCTTTGGATACCACAGATAAAAAGGAGAGAGATTCAGCAACGGGGATTCTTGTTCTAGGGAGATAGCTAGATCTGTATAAGATGTAAAATAGCCTGGGCAGAAAGAGGAGATGGTACAGATGACTATGGTTCCAATGCAGCTGCCTTGGCAGATATCTTACCACAATGTAATGATGATTTGGTGGCATACAGCAGGGCTTTGGAGCGGAGCTCTGGCTCCGCTCCAACTCCACGCAAAAACCTGCTGCTCCGCGCTCCAGCTCTGCTCCAAAGCCCTGACATACAGTACATCTATGCCAACTGTACTTAACAGTATTGATCAATGAAGACAGAAGCTGCATCCCTGAATCAAAAGAACGGTTCCACGATTCTGTGAAACCCCAATGTGAGTTTGAAGGAATAGCCTTAGGCAACTCAGACACATAATGCCTTTTACCCTTCCTCTTGGCCACTACCAGTGATGCAGATTGGTGCAAAGCTGCATCCAGAGAGCTCTGCTTTTTCAAAGTCACACTGGTTCTGTGATTCTTCAAAAAGACTGAAATCCTGTTCACATCACTTCTTTTTTTCCTAAGAGCAAACAGAAGGCTTAAAGTTTCAGGGACTCCCAGAATTAAAAGACCTCTTAGCCCCCCAGGTTGCATCTCCTGTAGCCAAAGCACAAGCTGAAACAAGTTCATAAGCAGGAGCAGACTGCTCTCAAGCAGGAATCTCAGAATCAAAAATCTTATCTTTTCCAGAAAAAATCATCATCAAGTGGTCATCACATGCCTTGTGTGTGTTCAAAAAGAAGAGAGTTATAAATAATATAGTAGTCTGAGATAGGAGATTCCCCTAAACAAAAAAAGGCACTTTATATGTGTATCATTTATAGGCATAGCTGTCTCGCAGGCAGGGCAGATCTCAGCCATCAGACCTGAGACTCCAAAAGAGAACAAGGAGTCTTTCGGAGGAGACAGAGGAGTTAAAGTCAACCAGCTCAAATGAAACAGGAAAAAAAAGTTGAGGGGAGGGGAGAAAAAGAAAAACAAACTATAAAACCCTAATCCTATCCCCTAGAGCAATAGAAAGACATTATGCATCAACTCAGTGCCTCGGACAGTAAGACGAAAGTAAGTGATCGTTGGGGCTGCTCCATTTTTATACCCTCACTGTAAGTGGCATAAGAGTGTACAGGACAACTCCAAAGGAAACAGATGGCTAGACAATCCCAGTCTCATGCACTCGAAGCACTCACACCTACCGGGGGATCTTTGTGGACATAGACTTGAAGAAGCTGAAATTCTATAGATTAAAAAACCATGTTATTAAAACATTGGGCCACTAATGAGGTTATAAGGCCTAGCAATATTGCAACTGTGGAGCCCATGACTGAGCTGCAGTGTCTCTAAGACAAGGGTAGGCAACCTATGGCACGGGTGCTGAAGACAGCACGCGAGCTGATTTTCAGTGGCACTCCCACCGGTCCGGAGGGCTCTGCATTTTAAATGAAGCCTCTTAAACATTTTAAAAACCTAATTTACTTTACATATAACAATAGTTTAGTTATATATTATAGACTTATAGAAAGAGACCTTCTAAGAACGTTAAAATGTATTACTGGCACGTGAAACCTTAAATTAGAGTGAACGAATGAAGACTCGGCACAGCACTTCTGAAAGGTTGCCAATCCCTGCTCTAAGACCTCACATCATGGACACTACTCTCTTCCTATGTTAGAGTAAAGGCTGACTTACAATACAGTGAAAACAACAAAAACCAATTTCTATTTCATGATGGCAAATATCAAAATACTGTGTGACTGAACATGGCAAAAACACGTTTCACAATTCCTATTACTAGCAAAGTGTTCATCACACTAAATCTTGAAAATAAGACTAAACTACAGAGTACTAATACTCTCATTTTAATCACTATTGATTGAAACAGTAGTCTCTCTACAAGTTCAACGCTAGTTATTAAGCAGTTAAGAAAAGGCTCAAATCAGATCTTTGAGTCAAGCACACTTACAACTGCATGCCTCCAAAACACTAGATGATGTCTGAGGCGTAGCAACTGATTTTTTTTTTGTTTGTTTTTAAAATATACACCTCTACCCCGCTATAACTCTGTCCTCGGGAGCCAAAAAAAATCTTACTGCGTCATAAGTGAAACCGTGTTATGAGAGTTTGTGCTTGCTTTGGCATATCAAACTTGCTTTGATCCATCGGAGTATACTCCCTCCCTCCCCCCGGAGCACTCCTTTACCGCGTTATACCCGAATTCGTATTACATCCGGTCACATTATATCGGGGCAGAGGTGTACTGTGTGTGTTTGATTCTAGAATTAGGTTCCAAGTTAAAAAAGAGAGAGAACCCTTGACTAAACTAATAGTGACTTCACTTGCTAACACTAGTTAGACTGTGTTCTAAAATGGATGTCAATCAGAATGTAAGAACTCAACAAAAGTCTGCTACTTTCTGCCTTTTTTAAATGTAACATGTTATATAGTTACCTTTTTATTTTCTTTAAAACAGCTTTAGTTACAGAGGGGTAGCCGTGTTAGTCTGGATCTGTAAAAGCAGCAGAGAATTCTGTGGCACCTTATAGACTAACAGACGTTTCGGAGCATGAGCTTTCGCAGGTGAATACCCACTTCGTCAGATGCATGCATCTGACGAAGTGGGTATTCACCTGCGAAAGCTCATGCTCCAAAACGTCTGTTAGTCTATGAGGTGCCACAGAATTCTCTGCTGCTTTTACATTAGTCACATGTCACTAACTTCAAGAGAGTCATTTTAATTTATGCTAATTATAAAATAAGTAGTATCGCTTTCAGATACAGACAGTGTGATCACAGGGAATACGACTTACCACTACTTTTGGAAGTTCCTTGTAAATCTGTTTCACAAAGTCCAAAAAATGATGAATCTAGGTAGAAAAAATATTAAGCTTACTGGAGGGTGAGGGGGAAGAAGGGGGAATCAATTTCATTACTTTAGGATCCTTACATCGATACTGGGGGAAGTGTACTCTAAGAATCTTGTTAAATTACTTATTGTCAGCAGATTAATTTCACTTAAGTATGGGGATGAATCCTCAAAAAAACTTAAAATGGATTGGGAAGATCCTTTTGGAGAGTTTTTTTGGACTACTAAGCCAGTTTACTGTCAACATTAAACTTGAATAGCAGTAGAAAGACCCTCACAATAATAATTCAAACACAGATACACCATCATTATTCCAAAACCATTTTAAATCCTCTCAATGGTGGGATAGGGGAAGAAGAGATACTACAGTTTTGGTTTTCTACTTCCTGTAAGATACTGTTACTAGGGTTCTGAGTACAGTATAAGAACTTACATCGATTGCTGACTTTCCTCCCTTCTCTCAGAACAAAATACTCCCAATTTTTTTCTCCTCTCACGGATTCTCTCTTTTTGGTGGTCCACTTCATATCCTGAGATTTTGGTCCTCCACCTTCTCCCACCCATCCAGAATATTCTGGTCCCCCAATCCATGTTGTTCTCCCTTTCAATCCTTATCTTTCATTTGGGATGATTTGGGCTGCCACCTCCCTTCTACGTATTTATTCTCCGTCCGACTTTTTTCCCCAAGGTCATGCTGGTACCACAGTTTTTGCGCACAGAATCTGGCAGAAATATCAGAGTGAAACTGCCTGAAAGCTAGTCAGTTTCACATTTGGTTAGAACAGCAGATTGTTACTCCACTGCAATAAATCTAGTCAGATGGCTCATAAGGATTGAGAGCAAAACTGATACTGCTCCAGAGTAAAACCACTTAGAGTGTAAATCCAGGCACAATCCTTGTCTACAGCATTAACTATCAGGAGAATTTTTTAAATGCAGGATACCCACAGCATATTAACTCCTATCAAACACTGAGTATAGTGCATGAATATTTCTGGCATATTCATCAATTCAGTATGCCAGAAATAGATCAATTCAGACAGAGAGCATGTAGAGTAACTCTTCTACATCACATAATAAAATACAACTCACTTCTTGGGTGATTGGTGGCCGGAACTGTTTGTGAAGTTCAATAATTATTCTCAAACAAATAAGTACATTTTCTTCATTCTCCGTCTGGAAAATGTGTGTTTAATTAGCCCATTGCTGTACTCTTAAACAACTTCATTAAAAATATAATTTTACATAGCTTTAATTTAATCTCAGCAACCAAGAAAAAGTTTCTGCCTAATATAAACTGCCACAAGGAAAACATCTCATTTTTGACATGTTACTTATCAGACCCCAGTCTTGCAATTTGCGTGTACAGTTATCCCATTAAAATGTCAATGGAAATATTGAGTCTGTAATCTTTGATTAGGCTTCAATCCTGCAACCTGCTCTACTTCGGCAGACCCCTTTGCAAAGCCCCATTGATTAACCAAAGTCAATAGGGCTCCTCACAGGGACAGTGACTCTTTCACACAGAGCAGGTTACACCGGGCCTCAGTTATCAATAATTTAGATTCGATGCAAGTAAAAGTCTGAAGGAAGGACTTAAAATGGGCCACTGATCCCCTCCTCTTTACTTATATAATAAACTAGTCTAGAAAAAATGTTCTTTCATGACATCTCACCTAGAATAAGCTATCAAGAACAGTTCTGTGTCAGTAAAATCCTAGAAAACCTTTTAAGAGTATAAATAAGGGTAAAATAGAACCCAGAGATGTTATATATCAAAACATCATCATGAAGTGAAGACTAATCAACTGCCCCTCCCATCCTGTCCCAGCAGCTCAAACAGTGCAGTTATTAATAATGGAACAAACCCATTCTAAAGTGACTCTAAAGATTATCTAACCCCAAGCATTAGTGTGGTCAGAATTCTACCCTAATATTTTTCGGGAGGAGGAGAAAGAGGAATCTCTCTCAAAATCTGAAGCATCATTTTAACTAAATAAATAAAAATACCTCTAGAAATCTAAACATCACCGACAAAACATTTTTGGTATGGGGACGAAGATGTTCATTTGTTGGTATTCTATGAATTATTTCGAGAACCAGCTTTCGCAATTGCTGGAAAACAAAACGAACAAAGACATCTATTAGAACTTAAAGAATCAAAACTTTGTAAGGGTAATCCTTAAATCACTAAAAAAAATTCTTGTTCAATTCAATATTGCCTTAATGTGTGTATTCACTGACAAACTATATACTTTTTTTTAAAAAACCTTTTTCTTCAAAGAGATTAAATGCCTATATAAAATATACATAATAATTTCTTGTAATGGTCAACTATTTGGCTATAAAGCACAGCGCAAATTTAATTTGCATTCTTAAACTGCAATTTAAATTAAAAGAATGATAAAATATTCTGATAACTACTCAACAGTAATGCTTCAACTTTTGCCTTTAACTCTGTAATGCAAACTTAGTTGTGATCATCTCTCAGTAATAGAGCCAACTGTAACATGTACACTACTTTAAGTGATAGAAGAGAGGTATTAAAACAACATATTTGCAAAACAGAATGGCCAACTTTATTTAACAAGTATCTTACTGAGAGCAATACAGACTTTTTCAATTATGCCTCTTTGTGTAGATATAAAACCTATATTCAAAAATAGATTTGCTCACTCAGCACTCTAATCTCTCACATTTCTGAATTAGAGAATTAAAACTGCACAAAAAGATAACTGCTGCTTTGTACAGAGTACCTGTGCTGGTTTCTCCTGCAGAAACTGCACCTCTCCATCCTGCAGAAAGGTGAGAAATCGAGGGATGATGTGTTCCAGGAATGTAGAATACTGAGGGGATGATGTTACATTCTAGTTATTAAAAGAAAAAAAGATACTTTCTCTGAATACTCTCATTTCAAGTGTGATTTAACCAAGTTACTTGTAATACACGTTACACAGACTGTCATCAAAATACAACTTATATGCTGTTAACCACTGAAAAAGGTTTTTTGAGTTGTTTTTTTTTTTAAATAAATCTTTATACTATTAGCGATCAACCACCTTCTGACAGAAAAGGACACTAAAACTGACATTAAAATGAATAAAATTGAAAATCGGAGTCTTCTCCTTCTGGGGTGTTTTTTCCTACTACTGCACAAAAGATATGAGCAGCAGCAGAAGCAGACACTGGAGCAACTCAGGAGAAATAGGCACAAAAACAGAGGCTGGGAAGATACTCAAGATCTCTTAGCTCTCTCCCAACTTTGCAGCAGCCAGGAAGCTCTGGAACAGGGAAAAGAGAAAAACATTCTCCCTTCCAGCAGCAATTTTTGAAGAATGACACTCCAAATTCATCTGACACATACTTGCAAGAGACAGAGGAAAGATTGCCACAGATGTCAAAAAAGAGTTGCATAGGCAACAAATACATGTATTCCCTAAATCAGGGCTAGGCAAACTACGGCACACGTGCCAAAAGGTGGCACACGAATTGATTTTCAATGGCACTCACACTGCCCAGATCCTGGCCACTGGTTCGGGGGGCTCTCCATTTTAAATGAAGCTTCTTAAAAAATTTAGAAACCTTCTTTACTTTACAAGCAACAATAGTTTAGTTATATATTATAGAAAGACACCTTCTAAACTAAAATTAATTACTGGCACGCAAAACCTTGAATCAGAGTGACTAAATGAAGACTCAGCACACCACTTCTGAAAGGCTGCCGACCCATTCTAGACCATAAGTTGAGTAGGATAATTAAACAGAATATGGAGATCTTTGATGAAGTATTTTATCAGACCTAAAGTTGATTAACAGAGCTTTTCAGGTTTTTTAAATAAGAGTGATTAAATGAAGACTTGGCACACCACTTCTGAAAGGTTGCTGACCTCTGGCCTAAATGCTTTCAACATGTGGCTTTTTTGTATTTAATACTATCTTCTTTATGGTGGAGCTATATTAGCTTGAGTTGCATGCCCCTAGGTTACGCAGCGTTAGGTCACATCAGTACTTGGATGAGAGGTCTCCATGGATAACCCAGGAGCAAGAGGAAGTGGAGCAGCAATTCATTCAACAGCAATGTCAGAGATGTAGGATGTACCTTTGGGCAAGATATAGAACAGAGGTCCTCAGCACTGGTCATTAAATATGTGGAATTTTTAATTAATGTCGATATTCTTGCCCAAATGTCCCAAATTAAATTATATTTGGCTAATGTACCTAGAATTCAGTACTTCTAAATAAAAGCCAACACATAAGAACAGGGGATTCCATTCAGATTTTAGTGTAATATACTACAATGGTGTCATTTCTTGAGGAAGAAATGCAAACCTAGCATCTAATATTTCTACATGGTATCTCTTATGCATCCCAGATGAACATACTATGCATAAACTATTTTCTCCTGCTCAGCTGACGCCCCTCTTCCCCCTTCCCCAAGAATTGAAAAGGGTCAATGTTGTCACCTCTAGCTCAAGTGGGAATTCCTTCCTTGAGGACTGGACAACTCACCCTCCCCTCTAAAACTGCTGCATATCTCAATACCAAAAAAAAAAACCCACACAACAACAACAAACAACAACAACCACCACCACCACCAAAAACACAACCCACACACCACGCAGCCTGCTACTTCAAGAGAGCTAAATGTACACCTGAACTCAGTTATAGAAACAATTCCACACACAAATTTATCATCAGGTTATGCACTAAACACTGGAGAGGTAAAATTCAAATACATTTTGATTAGTTTCTTTATTCAGAACTAACTTACTGAACAAAGATTTTCTGTTAAAACAATTATTTGAGAGAAAGAAATCCTGGAAGGACACAACCTATAGTTCTCCAATAACTCTGCTAATAAGTTTGAAGCGAGACATGTAATGCATTCTAAAAATGAAATAAGGCTTTTCTTACTTAAACACAGAACCAATGAGTAATGGCTGTTTACTTAATAATTAGCATATGTTTGAATTTAACAACAAAACAAGAGCAGAAATCCAGATTGCATACACAGCAAGAACAAGAAATATTGCATTTAAATCATTTAAGAAATAAGTTTATTCAGCAATTACCTCAAAATTCTCACTGACTTCTTGCATCATTTTCAATTTTGTTTCATCGGCTGAAAAACAAAAAATTGCAAATTCAAGTTAATAATTAAATGCGTGACAAATACCATCAAACATTCACAGGTGAAAGAAGCAATCAGATCTTATCAGTTTAGCCATCACTGCCCAGTTGAAAGGGACACATTTCTCACAATCACACAATTTCATACTCACACTTCATACTCACACACTTCTCTCTAAGGCTCCAGTAAATAATGCTCATCATTTTGCTTCTTCAAACATCAAGGATCAAAGGAAATGCAAAACTACCCCATGCAAGTTTACCAACCAACTCAACAGACAATATTACAGAAATCCTTGAAGCAAATGAGTAACGAAGAATTATATTTGCTTAATAAATAGACAATAAACTTACGTGTATTAACATCTGTTAGAGCAGCCACAAACTGGAGGTATTTCTTCATCAAAGTGGTTTGGTCAACCACAGTGGGCCCTTGTGTCGAAACAAAGGCCATTTTTTTTTTTGGACCAGATTAGAGTTTATTAAAAAACTGGAAAGAAAAAAAAAGTCAGCCCACCTACAAAACACAAAACAAAAAAACACCGTAAGTAGGACAACTTACCAGTAGATACCACCATCATCTAGATTTAATCCTATGACACTATTTTAAAGGGGCACCAACAATTTAAAAATCATATTAAGCCTACAATTGCAACTCATAACATTTAAATGAAAAAAAAAAAAAACAGAAAACTGTTACTGAGTCTTTTACAGAATTGCTTATAGTCAGTTCTCTCTCTTGTTTTTGTGGGTCTATCAAACGGCAATGGGAAAAGAAAAATTTTTAAAAGATTAGGAAAATACAGCAGAAAAGACTCAAAAACTGGCAAGGGAACTCAGAGGTGGGAGCACAACAAACTTCTTTTAACAAGATTCTTTAACTTGACTGGATTTCAAGTTGATAATGTCCTTTTAAGTGCCTCTCAACAAAGCTTCAGGATACCTGAAGCAAGCTTTTCCACAAATAAGATCTGAGTTTCCAATATGTAATAAAACTTGAAAGCAGTAGAGTTTCAGTTGGCTTTAGTTTTCATTGTCTGTCACAGAGTTTTACTGCTGACCTCATTTCACAATCCATGTCACATCTGACATCTTAATTTGGTTTAGCTTTCAGATCAATCTATGTTTCAATAAAAACACACTGCACTTTTACATCGCCTTTCATCTTAATCTCTTTGCAAATACTGATTAAATGTCACAAAACTCCTGTAAAGTTGTGTGATAATTGGTCTACCCATTTTAAAGATAAGGAAGCCCCCGGGGAACAGAGAGGTTCTGTGATTTGCCCAAACGGGAAGGCAGCTCATGACAGCACTGGCAATACAACCTAGGAGTCTCCGCTCCTCTCCATCCTTACCTTCTCTGTCTTGGTGGCTCTCTCCTGACTGAGGGGAGCACTTTGTCTTTGACTGGACTCCATCTATGCTGACCGCATTCCAGCCAATGTTCTGACCCTGTAATTGTGTGAATCCTGTTAAGGATTTTAAAAAACAAGCATAAAAGCGATATTGCATCCAGCTCCTTCTACCAGCCCCCATTTCCTCTCAGGTCAAAGCCCTTGACATCTGTGCGTCTCTCCAACCCTTCAGACCAGAGCTCCTGACCCTCCCTCCACCCTCAGCCCCACCAGAGCTAGGACTGCCCACCCCACTCCTCAGATCCCTGCCCTCCACCCCGGGAGGGCCTCCAAACCGCCCACCGACAGATGCCTGCCCCCCCAGCAAGGGAGGTACTCTCCCCCCGCCAGATCCCTGCCCCCCACCATTAGAGCAGGGTCTCGTCTCCCCCTCCCCCAAGCGCCAGATCCCTTCCCCCTCACACATTGCAGGGCCCGGCCGGGCCCGGCGGGGCCTCCCCACCCCCGTCCCCACGGCAGGGCCTCTGTGGGACGTGACTGCTCGGCCCCAGGCTCTACCCCGGCACCACGCCCCCCCGGGCCTAGTCCCCGGCCAGGCAATACCTGCCCCGCGCCCGGTCTGTCCCCCACGCTGCCGCCGCGGCCCGCCCCTGGCTTTACCTGCCGGCCCCGGCCCCGGCCCCGGCCCCCCGCTCGCGCGAGTCCCTCCTTTGTCGCCTCCAGCCTGAGCCCGCAGCCGGGCGCGGCGCATGGGCACCCAGCGCACGACGGAAGCTGCTGAAGTTCAGTTCCGGCCGCCGCCGCCTGCAAACGGCTTCGCTCCCCGCCTCCTCCTGCGCATCGCTGCTCCGCATCTCTCCAACACCCCCCACCCGGCCCCGTGTCCGGCCGCCCCGACCCCACCCCCACCCGAAACAGCGAACGCCAGAGTCAGTCAGACACTGCGGGCCCGGGGCTCCCCACCCCCGCAGCGTCAATGCCCCCGGCCAGGCACCAAGAGCCGCTACGCCGGCCTCCCAACCCCCGCGCGACAGGCGAGAACCAGCCCGGCCACAAGCAGGGGGCGGCGCAGCCGATTGCACCCCATGCGGGCGCGGTGCCGGGCAGGCTGCGTGTTAACGCCTCAGCAGCACCCCCAGCTCAGGCCTGTGCCCCGGTATTTACCCTCGGAAGCTGCGGAGCTTGTCGGTTCCCAGCAGCGGGCCCACCGTGACCTCTGGGCAGAGCCGCCCCTCCCGCAGAGGATCCGCCCTGCTGTTAAAGCGACAGCCAGAAAACACAGGCACTCAGGACCGTGTGACGGAAACTAGGTTAAAAGCGAAAGGCGCTTTGTTCTCCCTGCTCTGAATACTTAGCTGTAGAAGAAAGATGCTTCAAAGGATCGGAACCAATAAGTTTTCCCCACTAAAACCGTGAGCAGAAAGGAGATGGAAGATAAGCTGGCAGCCCGCTGCTGAATTAAGCATGAACACGGAGCGTGCAGAAACTCAACTGCTGTGAAACCCTGTTGGTCTATATAATGTGTATAATAATTTTAATCCCACCCCACACCTTGTGTGAAGTGCTTGGAGATCCACAGCTTCCATAGAACTGGACTGGACCAAATAACTGAATTTGAATGAAAGCAAAAGCTTCAGCAACTACCCTAGCTAAGGAGGCAAAACTTGTTTCTGCTCAATGGTTTCTTTTGAAAAGTCAGCTATACTGATTCAATGGCTCGTGATGACTATGGTGATGAGCAAGATATAGAATAGAAAATAGAAGGGAATAGAGTATAAATGTTGGAAGGTGGGTTGCGGGAGAAGATTCCCCAGACAGTAGGCACATTCAGAAAATTTATTTGCATGACAAACTATAGAAGTGTCATCCAAGTTAACAAGCTGTAGTGCAAGAAGCAATCAGTTAATAAATGGGATATCATATTTTGTACT
This sequence comes from Chelonoidis abingdonii, assembly GCF_003597395.2. Lineage (NCBI taxonomy): Eukaryota > Metazoa > Chordata > Testudines > Testudinidae > Chelonoidis > Chelonoidis abingdonii. The sequence goes on from NC_133777.1 coordinate 14,444,021, forward strand.
GAGCTCATCTCTCTCATTCTATGCTTTGGACTATTTTACAATAAAATATTTTTATTAAAAGTAACTCATCTTACCCAGGCTGCCATGATTCTCCAAAACACTAGTGTCATCCAGTTTGTATGAAAGAGCTAATACAAAATAAGGTCCTATCCTGCAAATACTTATGCCTTTGTAACTATGCATGGGAGTAGTCCCAGTCCATTCAGTGAGTCTACTTACATGCAAAGAGTTATGGGCTTGCAGGATTGGGACCTAAAATATTATTGCTTTGTATTGTATTATTAGCTATATGACACATAAAAATTCGTCACTCATGTGTTTTGGGAAGATTTTTTAAGGTGGCATTTTTTTCTCTGCCATCAGGAATATGGTATAGGAGATGGCAGAGTACTTCACCTGTTTTCTAATGGGATATTAAGCCCTGCACAGGTCAGTCTATTGTAGAATTTTATACAGTGTTTTATACAAAATTCTGCAAGATGCACATCGTCAAACATACCAAAATACATTTATTCTATTACCAGAAACCTGATTTTTATTTTCAAAATTCTTGCAGCTCTAGGAGCTTTTCATTAACACCCCAGACAGGGATTTTCTCTGCCTCATTTTTCTAATCCATTGGTTTATACAGGTGACTAATATACCTGTAACAAAACCTAATAAGAACTTTTCTACATTGGTTAGGTAGCCAGGATTTGCTGGGCAAACAATGTACAAAGAAATAAAAAACAAAACAAAAAAACCCAGACAGCACAGTACCCCACATTGCCTCTAGGGGACAGCAGCCGTGGTTGCTTGCTCCCCGTCTCCTCCCCAGCATAAAGACAAATTCGAGCCCATTTGGGAGATGAAGTCTGGCTATCGGAGCTGAACAGACAGCAGCTGCTTTCTCTTGGCACACTGACCACAAATGGCCCTGGCATTTTTCACCCCGAGCATCCTCCAAGTGACTTGCATGGTGCTGTTCCTTTTCCATTTCAAGTCAGCAGCAGGTAAGGTAGATCTGCTCCTTTCTCAGTACAGGGCTAATGAGCCCAGGGGTCATTAGAAGCAGTCCTAAAAAGCAATCTTATGCTGCTGTAAACACAGAAGCAGCATTTATTTCCAGGCAAGCTCAGAAGCAACTGAGCATTTCTAGCGTTTGCATGAAAATAAATGCTGTATCTGCATTTGCAGCAAAATTTGCAGTGTCATATTTATCCTACATATGGAAACAGTCCTGCATTTGCAGGGGAACAGATTGGATGAGAGATCTTTTTCCCGCTGCTAATTTCTGCAGTTTTAGGTTTCCGTTTTTCCAAAGAGTGATAAAACCCTACTCCGAAACTGAAGGAGATGTGGTTAAACCTCCTAGCTTGAACCCTGGTTATTTATAAGGATGACTTTTTGTTTTCCTGTTCTACAGTGGATTGTGTATTCATTCATCCTGCTTGAATAGCTGGAGCAGGTGTGAAGGGAGTTGCACCGCCAAGGGACACCTTCCCAGTAGGAAGCTGGCAATAATGAACAAGTTCTCTTACAGAACAAAAGGGGGGGGCAGGGAGGGGCAGCTACTTCTGCCCTTTTTAATCTATAAACCTCATTCAGCTTCCACCTCCTCTTCATGGTGAGGCTTGGCAAATCTGGGACGACAAGAATGAGTCTGTCAGCCCCCTTCTAGATTTGCTTCCTAATTGGGATGCAGTAAAACATCTCTGCTCCGTCACTGCTATTGCACCCAGTGAGTCACAAAAACTAAGACAGCCCACCTCTCCCTTTGCTCCTTCATAGCATGGCTGTGTTGCATCTTACATCAAATGGTATGAGAAGAGAGTCAGGAGAGCTGGGTTAAATACTCCACTCTGCCATTTATGCATTGTGTGACCTTGAGCCCCCTCTCTCTTAGTTATCATACTTCAATAAGACCCCTCCCCCATTTCTTTTTGATATCCTCCACTGATTTCTGCTATTTTCCTCCATTTGTGCTTCAGCAAAATGGACAGTGAGCTAAGTCTAACTTAAATAGAGAAATAGGTGACATCTCTCTCCATCTAAGTTTTTAAAAGGTTACCTGCATCAGGAAGGAGTTGAGTTTTTCCAGTTTTGCACCACCACATTTCTTTCTACTCCCAGCCATTCTGCAAGAGCTTGAGTTCCCCGCCCCCTTTCTCATGCCCCTTGAATACGCTGACCTTCACTAGCATAGGCATTTTAGGCTGTGGATGTTTCCTTTAAATTAGGGCCATAGACTGGTTCTTTCCCAGGCTGGAAGAAGTGGAGAGAGGAAAGGTTAGTAATTGAGGACCATAAAACAAACAAAAAAATATGTTCTCCTTCATACACATAAGGCTAAAGGAAAAACCTGTATTTTTCTTGGGTTTAATAAGGAGATAAGGGGATTAAACCTGTATCACATGCCTGGTTTTGGGGACACATCTTATAGGCTAAAACTCTGCTCACAGAAATATTGATTAAGGGAAGGGTGTAGCTAACAATGACTCTATTTATAAAGATGAGTTCTGCAGAACAGCGTCAGATCTGCTCACACAAAATTTATTCTTCGCATTGAAGTTGTGGTCTTTTTATTTAATTTTTTTTTTTTTAATGAAGGAGGGGGTGATTGGAAGAAATGGAGTTGTGGCTACAAAAGCCCGATCAAAAACTAGCAAGAAGAATGAATACAGTTGGAGAAAGGGATTCCCTGGGTGAACTTCTATGATATTAACTTGTACAGTATTGCCAACTTCAAGAGATCAAAAATCATGAGCTGGACCCTCAAAAATCATGAGATTGGCCCCCAAAAGTGTGATTTTTAAAGAAGATTTTATTGTGTTGTTTTGGTCAGTCTCTTGATTTTTTTTTTAAAAAAAAAACCCTGTCCATCCCAAGGGCGTGTACATTTGACAATTTCCCACTCTCCCACTTGTGCCGGATAAGGTGATTTTGGCCCCAATTGCAGGAGCTCTCACCCCCATCACCTGCCCAGCACTTTATCCTGCCCCCCAGTCCTCCTTCAGTTCTCTCCCCACCCAACCCATCCAATTAGTCCCCCTCACTTCACTTCCCCACTCCCCATTATCACCACCCATCAGTTCAGCCCCCTTTCCCCATTGACCCCTGACCCCAACACCCTCAGTTCAACCTCCCAGCACTCACCCCATCTGCTCAGAACCCACCATCAGTACAGATCTCCACCCTATCAGCCCTTACCTCCTCACATCAGCCCGCCTGCTGCCCTCCGGCCATAGTTCAGCCTTTCTAGTCTCACCTCTGCTCCTCTTCACCCATCCCAGGCCTCAGGGGGCTGCAGTGGGGTCCCCTTTCCCACTTTCCAGGCTGCCAGGGGAACAGCCGCCCGGGGCTGACAGCGGGAGCCACACCCAGCCAGGGTAGAAAAACAATCCTGGGATTTGAGAGTTCTATCACAAGATCATGAATGAGGCTTCATTTTACTTAGTGATCACATCTCTCACAATAAACTTGCAACAGTTGGCATGTTCATATGACGTGTGTGCTTCAGTTTCTGGCTTGCGTTGCAAAATCCACAATCGACTAATACCTGTTATTTTTGTAGGCTTAAAGTAAAACTGGTCTTATTTCAAATGCAGAGACTGGCTCCGTAATGATTTCCCAAGACCAAATCATCACCCCCATGTCCATAAGAAAAATTCTGCTCTGGTGATAAGAGGCTGAAACACCAAGAGTTTTAATGCATGTACAGAGGTACTTCAGCAACTGGTGGAATTTTCCTAATCACCTAGGTGCCTAATTCCAATTGATTTCAACTGGAGTCAGCCACCTAGGCACTTTTAAAACTCCTGCTAGGCACCTATCTGCATTTTTAGTACCTTTAAAAATCTGGCCCAAGTTTGTGCCTGCTTCCACCAGCACTGAACTTGCCCCTGTACTTTAAAATTACAAACCACTTTAAGGGAGCTTGGCCCAGGTGATCGCTGAAACCTGCATTTTCCTCTGCACAGAATCTTTCTCTTAGCTACACAAGGGTTTTTTTCTCCTCACCATACAAAGTTGGTGTAAAAAGTGTGTTCAGGCTTGTACAGTAACTCCTCACTTAACATTGTAGTTATGTTCCTGAAAAATGCGAATTTAAGCAAAACAATGTTAAGCGAATCCAATTTTCCCATAAGAATCAATGTAAATGAGGGGGTTAGGTTCCAGGAAAAAAAATTTCACCTGACAAAAGACTACATACACACACACACACACAGAGTATAAGTTTTAAACAAACAATTTAATACTGGTACACAGTGATGATGATTGTGAAGCTTGGTTGAGGTGGAGGAGTCAGAGGGTGGGATATTTCCCAGGGAATGCCTTATGCTAAATGAACTAGCAATTGACTGAGCCCTGAAGGGTTAACAGTCACAACACTCTACAAGACAGCAGGAAAGGAGGGAGGTCAGACAGACACACAAAGCTGGGGTGTGAGAGAAAAAATGCACATTTCCCCTTTAAGTAGCTGACCCCAGGCTTAAGTACATGGCCTGTTAATTAAATCAACTTGCTGAGACCTGAGAGGAAAGCTGCTGCCTAGAAGCTCCCTCCCTCCATCGTTTGTCTCCGCTGCTCTATGAAAGATGGGGTAAGCGGGGTGTAGGAGCAGGGGGGAGGGGAAGACAGCCTGACATTAGCCCCGCTTTTCCCTGTCGCCCCGTACAGCAAGCAGGAGTCTCTGGGAGCAGCTCCAAGGCAGAGGGCAGGAGCAGCACATGGCAGTGAGGGGAGGGACACAGCTGCTGCACAGGGAGCTTAGGGGAGTGGGAAGCTGATAGGGGGCTGCTGGTCCACCCTGGTTCCAACCAGCCACCAGCTAGCTGCAAGGGACTACTCTTCCTGCAAGCAGTGGACAAAACAGGCAGCTGCCAAATGAGGTTAGAAGGGAGCATCGCACAACTTTAAATGAGCATGTTCCCTAATTGATCAGCAACTTAACATCGAAATGATATTAACGGGATGACTTTAAGTGAGGAGTTCCTGTACATGGTGACACAGAAAGAGAAAAACCATCCTAAAATGGAAGGCGTTTGCACATCTTGGAACAGATCCTTATCAGGAAGGATTTGGTTTAGCTTGTAACGTTTCAGAAGTCAAACAAAGCTGGGGAGGGTTTATTACTTTACAGATATGTTTTGCCCCTTCTCTACGTATACACTTTTATTTAACCAACTGCAAGGTCCAAATCTGGATCTAAGCTTCCCCCAAGTTTTGTGGATATTCTGATCTAGCTATTTGGTTTGGGCCCCTCTCTATTTTTTAACATTTCCAGACCCATTCCTATGGAAATATATGTTTTTCATTGTGAATTGTTTTAATTCTAAACAACATATAACTAGTCATGGAGCAAGAGAGGAGAGTAATGTTTATACATATATTTTTAAATACCAACGTGCAGTGCCTGTTCAGAGGTTTAACTGTATTTAGTGCAATCGGGTGCTAAAACCACATAATTACAGCACGTTAATACTTTTTTCACATGTTTGATCACAGGGAGAATATATATAAACACAATGACGTTTGTTTTCTGATTTTACAGTGCAGTATGTTCTGCAAATCCACAGCAATGGTCCCATCACAACAGGAGCTCAAGCTACAATTCATGCCAGCTTGAGTATGAAGAATGATGATGTTGCATTCATTAGTGACCTAAAGTCCTATCATTTTAACTGGATTTTTACCCCTCTGACTTTGATTGAGAAATCAGAGCAGCGATTTAACTCTATGATTACAGTGACGGGTGAATTTTCTGGAGACTTTCCCATTTCTGTCTGGGCAACTGAGACACACTGTTGGTTATGTCAGCCGATCGCCAAAAACTTCACAATGCTTCATGTTACAGGTAAAATATCTTTGAACAGCTCATTCAAGTCTTCACACCTTCCACTGAGATAGGCACTACATATTCTGGGATTCAGAACAGTGCTAGCTACAACTGTGTTTAACATGGCTTCTACTAGCAGGGTCCTAGAACAGTTTTTTTGACAGGTGGACAGAGATATTTTTTGCCATGAACTGTGGTCACCAGCCCATGCTGTAGACTACCCAAGACAGAAAATCAGTAAGATGCTCACTTGCAAAAAAAATCCCTGAGCCCACTACTCAAGAAAGCCATGCTAGAAACCTGATGTTTGAGCAGTTGTACTTCACATGTTTCTGCTAGCTGTAGCTCACAAAAGCTAGAGCAAGCCTGGTATGGATCAGGCGTTTTTTATTCTGTGAAATCTAGATTCCTGGAGATGCAGATTGTTGCTGTCACACTAGCTCAGCATATCTAGTTCCAAACTTGAGCTGACCTCCAGCAGCAGCAATGTACAAGTTTGCCCTTTATCAGTCACATCCAACTTGTGCACAAGACATGACTGAAGTAGGAATATCACAAGGCCATCGGCATGGTAGAGCTATTATACTTTGTATAAAAGTATTTTGAATAGCTGTAGCTGGAGCACAGTTGAAGGCGTGGCTACTGTCACAAGTGGGACTATGGCCACGTCTGGACTACCCGCCGTATCGGTGGGTTAAAATCGATTGCTCGGGGATCGATATATCGCGTCTCATCTAGACACGATATATTGATCCCTGAGCGCGCTTATATCGATTCCGGAACTCCGTTCGTGTTGGTGGAGTTCCGGAATCGACATGGCGAGCCACGGACATCGATCCCACGCGGTGAGGACGGGTGAGTAAATCGATTTGCATATCTAAAATCGATTTTACCCCGTAGTGTAGACAAGGCCTATGTAAAATAGCACCTCTGTTGTTGTTGTTGTTATTATTTGTATTATCGTAGCATCTAAGAGCCCAGTCACGGACCATTATGCGAGGCATTGTACAAAGAGAACAGACGACAGTCCCTGCCCCAAACAGCTTACCCGTTCAACAGATCTGATCATGTGGCTATTTGGAGTCACATGATCTGATTTTACTGTCCAATGGACTCATCCTCAGGAATGTTGGGTGGGCCTGTGAAAGGATTTTCTCCATCATCCCTAAACATAACCAATTCTTGTCCATCAGGATCCAAATACTAGCCACAGGGAACACCTGCAAATTTGAGGGAGGGTTAGTGAGATCATTCTTTGAGAAACACCTCAAACTTAACCAAGCCATTTTACACAATGAGTTTGAGTGTGCGCACAGGCTCTGCTTTGGCAATAAGAGGCAGAAGAGGACTGAAAGATCCTATCTGCTTATTCCTTTCAATCTCAGTGCTCAGTTTCCATCGGCTTATGTTTTCAAGGCTATCTTCACAAGGAAAAGAAAGAGAAACTTTTTAACCTATGAAAGCTAAGATTCACCTTTACCTTGCCAGTTTCCCCAAGCAAGCAGTCCCCCAAGCACTGGCTTTGCAGGGCCCAAGGAAAAGCTCCAATATAAAAAATAAGTCTGTTTAGTTTTGTCTCCAGTTAGTTCTGCAGAGTCAGTCCCAGCCTGGAAGCGTGATTTTTCATTCTAGCTTCGTTTGCCAATTGAGAGATTTGTTAACAAGACAGCAGCGGAGGCGGATTAGGGGTTGTGTGGCCCTGGGCCAGAACAAGTGAGGGCCCCAACCCTGCTTCCCAGCAGGCATGCCGGGCGGGTGGGGGGAGTGGAGCAAGCCCCCAACCCCAACCCCGCTTGGAGCACCAGGCGTATGGAGCCTAGGAGCGCCCCAATTGGCCCGATGGCTAATCTGCCACTGGATAGCAGAATCTATGTGTTACAGGTGATCCGTCTAACCTGTCTAGTTATCTATAATGAGCTTATCCCTTGGAATCTGATCAGCATGATCATGGACGATCTAGAGAGATCCCAACTCAATTTTTCGTATCACAGGTTGCACTCACAGTGCTGGCCATTATGGATATGTCTACACTGCAGTTAAAAACCCGGGGCTGGCCCGTGCCAGCTGACTTAGGGTCACAGGGCTGCTTGGGCTTGGGTTGGAGTCCAAGCTCTAGGACCCTGTGAAGTGGGAGTAGGGTTGCCAAACCTCCAGGATTGGCCTGGAGTCTCCAGGAATTTAAAGATTAATCTTTAATTAATCAATTTTAAGATTATGTCACGTGATGAAATCTCCAGGAATACATCCAACGAAAACTGGCAACCCTAGGAGGGTCCCAGAACTTGGGCTGCAGTCTAAGCCCAAATGTCTACACTGAAATTAAACAGCTTCGCAAGCCCAAGCTTCATCAGCTTGAGTCAGCTTGCACAGGCCAGCTGCACGTTTTTTTAAATGCAGTAAACACATCCCTAAACTATCTTTCAGCCTATAAACCAGGGGTCAGCAACCTTTGAGAAGTGGTATGCCAAGTCTTCATTAATTTAAGGTTTCGCATGCCAAGCCAGCAGTCGGCTGAGTGGGGCCGGTGGCCGGGACCCCAGGCCGGCAGCGGGCTGAGCAGGGCCAGCAGCCGGGACCCCAGACCAGCAATAGGCTGAGCGGGTCATCTCGCTGCCGGTCTGGAGTCCCGGCCGCCAGCCCCGCTCAGCCCACTGCCGGCCAGGGTTCCGTCCATCCAGGCCAGAGCAGGCTGAGCAGAGCCAGCGGCCAGGACCCTGGCTGGCAGCAGCATGCCACTAAAAATCAGCCTGTGTGCTGCAGGTTGCCAACCCCTGCTATAAACCAAGCAAATATGAGGATATCATCACTGAGAGACATGAAATTTCAAACTTCACTATGCTGTTTGCACAGAATTGCTTTACATTGTATAACTGTATTTTAAATCATTATAGGCTTGTGTATAGCATGTCAGTCATCCACAATAGTAAAAATTTTCTTTTCCTATACTTTGTTTTAGAGAGTGTGTGTATTGGTTAGATCAAGGGACAGGGAGTCAGGACTCCTGGAGTGAAATCATTGCCCCATTGAAGTCAATGGCAAAACTTTTCTGGACTTATATGGGGCCAAGATTTCCCCCCTTGGATTCTATTGCAGGCTGTGTGACCTTGCATAAATCATTTAATCTCTACCAACATTTACCAATCTGTGAAATAGGTATAAAAATGCTTACCCAGCCTCCCAGGGATGTTGAGAGATTAAAAGAATTAATGTTTAAATGAGGCTTTGAGATTTGTAGGTAATGCTATGAAAGTGAAATACAGTCTCATTCTTCTTCCTTTATCATCATCTTCTGCAGAGTTTATAGTAGGGAATCTTACCATTGCACAAATAGAAGACAATAGAACGTTTGTCGAACAAGGTTCCAGTTCTGCCACAGACACTCTGACCCTGATTTCTTTCTTTCTTCATGATCCGAGTAACTATTTCAAGTCGGCATCATTCATCTACAACTGGGATTTTGGAAATGGGTATGTCCAGTTGTTTATTTATGGAAAGGCTCTGGGTGCTTCTAGTAAGGATGTGTAACACACTCCTACACTCACAATGTTCAGACAGTCTAGGACCTCACAAACTTGTGAGTTAAAAATGTAGACTTTGGCCTAGGGTCTGTCTCCAAGTTTCATTATGCTACTTAGGTGCTGATGTGTGCTGAGCTTCCCCAAATTGCAGAGGTGTTGAGATCCAGGTTTTTAGGGTAAAGTCCATGTTTTGTTAGAGAGGGTATGTTAGTGCAAATACATAGAGCTGAACAAATAATTCATAGTAAATATATTTAATGACTTGAGCATGTTTTTCTGCTTACAGAATCTCCATGAGCAGATTGCAGTTTTCTCAAGTGTAATTTTTAAATACATTTGAAGAATCGATTGTATTCCCTTGGTTGTTATTGAACAGTGTCTAGATATTACAATAACTGGCCATCTATAAATACCTTAGATAGTCACATGGTGCTGTTTCTGTTCTCTGATTGGATGAATGCATAAGCACTTCTGGCATGAATGTTTGTGTGCTACATTTCAGGTTTGATTTTTTTTAAATAGTGGCCCATATTCTTTTACTAAAGAATTTAGTTTTCCTGTGGCACCCCTGCTTTACTGACCATAAGAAACGAAATAGTAGATCATTACCACCCTTTCTAATTCTGACCCATGAATGATATTTAGGGATGATTGTTTAAGTTTTTCAAGGAAAACAATGACACAGTAAGAAAAGCATACTGGTGGGCCTAATTCTGATCTCACTTTCACCAGTTTGACATCAGTATAACTCCTTGAACTTCTGGGGAGTTAGTCCTGATTTACATTGCTGTAACAAAGAGGACTCAGACCTTCATGTATCTAAAACATTCAGTGCATGCAGTTTCTAAACAGAGATGATGCTGATTCTAAATCTTTTCATGCTACCCATAGAACTCAGCTGGTAACTGAAGAACCCTTTGTCTACTATCATTATTCTACGGTGGGGAATTGCAAGGTGCATCTCAAAGTTGTAGCTGAATGGGAGCAAATTGAGAGTCCCACACATGAAAGAAAGATTGTGCAGAAAACGGGAGATTTCACCACTGAATTGGAGTTGCTGGGTAATTATAAATGGCATTGGATGCGCAAAACAGAACTTCCTGCATTGTTGCACAAGCTGTAGTATAATGTAATTTCTAGACCATAAGTTGAGCATGATAATTAAACAGAATGTGGAGCTCTTTAATAAAGTATTGCATCAGACCTATGGTTCAACAACAGAGCTTTTCAGTTTTTTTCTTCAAGTGACCAGTTTTATTATCATCAAAATATCCCTTTTCAAAAACAAACATTAAGTAAAAAAAATTCTAAATTTTTAATTTTTAATGAAATTATTTATAAGATTTCTAATCTGAATTTTTTATCATAACCATGGTAAAAAGATTTTATGTATCAAAAACCTTGTTTTTAGTAAATAAATTGTAAAATACATTTTTGTGAAAAAAATGCAAAATGTAAACCTTACAAAAATATTTTGAATTTTTAATCATTATTTTAAAAATTGGGTAATGGGTCTATTTACATTAATTATATTGATTAGCTCTGCATAAGGCTAATTTATGTTTGCTTTGGCACCCAGAGGCCATAGCAAAGGACAATTCCTAAATGCATGAAATTAGGCTTGGCAGAATTTCATTTTTATTTTTTGATAATTTTAGCAGATAATATCAATGTTTATTGTTAAGCATTTTTTTAGATTTTCAAAGATTTACATTTTTACAGAGGCAGGAAGTTACTGGGAGGAAGTACAGACAATGGTGGGGTCATTCCATAATTATTTAATGACACTAGATGTTGAGATTCAAAAAGCTAACACTTGTAATGGTTAAAACACAAATTGTCAACCTCACATTGTCAAAATATACAAAATAAATATCCTAAATCAAACTCTAATCATTTCTCAGGCAGCACTTTTCTTACTTTGCCTATCTGTGAATTTTAATGATCATTGATGGAAATTTTCTTTTGTTGGTTTGTGTGTATATGGTAAAATCAATATTTACCAATAAAAATCTAATCTTTCCAAGCCTAAAAATAAAAATAATCAATTGTAATTTTTAAAGATAACTGACAAAACATATTAGTTCATCTGAGGCGATTCTATTTATTAGCAAAAACAAATAATGATAAATAAATATCACTGATGTGACTAAAATAAGCCAGCATAGAAAAGTGTATAAAAATTAAACTTTCAGTGTAAAACAAGAAATTGTTTTTGATTTTAAAGCCACAATTTCATGACTTTATCACACTGTTCTTTCCAGATGCTGTTAAAAGTATAAATGTCATAGGCTCCAGAGAGACTCGTGTAATGGAAAACTTAAGTTTATCTCTACATATCAATGGCAGGTAAGTAACACACAAATATCCTTTGCTATAAAAAAAATTGTTTTTTAATTCTGATTTCCCCAGTGTGTAACCCGTTGCATGTTACAGAACTGATCCTAGAAAGATTTATTTTCTGTGAACAGGATATTACTGCACATTACTTGTTCATGACTCTAAAAATCTCTCGTACTGCAATAGGTTGCAGGAATGTAGACTATTAATAAACTGCACTTCTCTTCAGAGAATCCCCAGGTGCTTTACGCACAACACAAATGTTAATGAAAATCAAAGAGGACAGTGAGAAGAGAAACAGCAGTAAAAAGGAAGGAAAATAAGGGGCTTTTTAAACTGTGCTCTGGACTTGTTTTCCTCGTTGATCCCTATCACTAAAGAAACCTGCATGCCGCATGTAGGGCACGCTAACCAAAAGGCACACCAGGGCTGACACTAGGGAGTGGTAAGGCTAGGGTTCTGTTTCAGCCAGGTAACAGCAGCCACAAGGTGAACCAGGCAAGAAGAGTCTGAGCTGCAGTAGACCCAGAAGGGGAGGAGTGAAGGGAAAGAACTGGATAATGGTGAAGAAGTTAGCCAAAGACAGCTGGTTCTGGGGAGGAGAGAAAGCTTACAGTGCAGAGGTTGGTCTTGGCCCTCTTCGCAGTGCACCACTTTGGTGCATTTAGTGTTGCATTGGGACTAAAGGTTCAAGGCTGTAAGAACACAAGAGTTGCACACCCAAGTTTAGCTTTGCAGATGCTCTGTCAAGCTGTGTGACAGTCTGAGTGAAGGAGATCTTTTAAGATAGGGAAGGAGTTTCACAATGTCTTGTTGGAAAACTTGACAGAATCTTTCATCAGCAGAGAGAGATACTGAACAAACTCTGCCTTAAAATTTATCCCACAGCAATAAGTCTTCCTCCAAGTGAGTGAGACTTGCCAGGCCTGCCTGTGAGAGCTGGCTGGGTTGATACAGTGTTGCTGTGTGCATTGCAAATCATAGAATTCCAGGGTTAGAAGGGACCTCAGGAGGTCATCTAGTCCAACCCCCTGCTCAAAGTAGGGCCAAACCCCAGACATATTTTTGCCCTAAATAGCCCCGTCAAGGACTGAATTCACAACCCAGGGTTTAGCAGGCCAGTGTTCAAACCACTGAGCTATTCCTGGAGGGCAGTAGCACAAGTACAGGTGTACATAAGACTCCTGCCAGGTGCCCAAACTTTGTGACACCAGGACATCACTGGTAATTTGCCTGGACAGAAGTCATCCTCTGTTGAACCAAGCAAGACTTCTCATGAGCTTACACATTTGCAGGGGCAGGGCCTAGATTGCATGCAAATTAACATAAATTGTAAAAAATGTTTGGCAGGTGAATTTTAGACCCCTGAAACAGGGTTTTAGAATGAACAACCCAACCACACCCTAAACTCTAGTGGAAGAAATAGCACCAACATATTAAAAATAATATGGGTGATACAAAGCAGCACTGAATGATAAATAAACTGGTCTAATTAAAATCTGGCCCGAGGGGATGGGATTTTTATGACAGAAGCATAACTCAAAGTGAACCAAGCACAAACTGACTTCTTCGCTCAGCAATGAATATGCTGCAGGGTTGGAGGAATGGGATGCTGATAAAAAGGATCAAGAAAGGATAAGTTTATCACCAGAATCAAAGTCCAGAGAGCAGCAGATGAACCTCTGCAGAACCATGTAGAGCAAAGGTCTGAAAAATGTAAATAAAGAGCACAAGCAAAACACAGCAAAAAGCTATATGGCCAAAACGTGGTGGAAATGGTGGTGTACCTTGATATATTTCTAGCAAATAAAGAGCTTTGTGACATTGCTTTAAGATGATGCTGTGATGTACAAGCTTTATTTACCTTTTGCCAAGTCTTTAATCCAAATAGTTGTGTTAAGCTCATCTGTTGCTCTTTTATAGGCTTTTTATGAGCAGAGGACATACATGACAATCCTGGGTGTGTCACAGCATCACAGACATTGACCTCTCTAGTTGTCCAAGGAACAAGAAAAATAACATTTTCTGACCTCTGGGAATGAAGTCCGTTTCTGTTTGCCCTAGTTGAGGAAGAGATGAAAAATAGAGAGACACGTTTTTATAATATTTTACCTTTTCAGCACCTTTCATGCCAACTGTTCCGGAAGCACTTTATAAACCATATATACCCTTGTGAGGATTCTTTCACTTGCCACTGAAATCCAGCTATATGCGGGGTGGAATAAAGCAGGTATTTAAGGACCTAATCGCATGAGATGCTAAGCATCCTGTGCAAGTCAGCGGTGGTTGAGGGCACTCAGCACCTCAGAGGATTGGAGCACAAAGGATTGGAAGCTGATTACATTCTATATACTTAGATGTTCCTGCAGTTTTATCTGGAGACAGTAACAGTTTTCACTTTCTATATGACATGGAGACAGTTTCTGTCTAGATAAAACTGCAGAAGCATCTAGGTATGCAGAATGTAATCCGGCAAGGTGCAATTTGGCCAGGGCTCTACGATTAATACCCCTACTTTTGTTAAAAACCACATGAGATCGTTAATTGCCACAGGCAGTTAGGACCTCAGTTTCACATTTAATTCAAAATGCAGTACCCATGGAGATTGTTCAAGGAGACATGCACCTTTTATGCATTGCCAGCACCACTTCTTGCAGCATCTTGGGTTTCCTTTGAAGGTTTCCTATCAGAGTGTTTCCTGAGTCCTGCTTAGTTGGTAAGCTCTGATAAAACCATACAGGCCAAAAGACCCAAAGCTTCCAAAATGAATGGGTGTTTTGGATAAGAAGGAATGGAGAATTGGACCCCGAGGTATATCTTCAGGCTGTGGAACCAGTTTTTCCCCCTCCAGTGTCTAGAGGGGATTCCTTTTCAGTCTTGGCTGTGGAATGTGATGATGAAGATGATCAAGGAAAGGCTGGTTATGTAGCATACCGTGAAACTGATGAAAACGATAATAGACATCCACTCCTGTTTGTGTGCAGAATGTTTACATATGAAGTCCGTTCTCCAACCTCAGTGCTAGAGTTGAATTAGGACTAAAAGTTAGCAACATAGGAATTTCCAGATGGGATCATACCCAAGGTCACTCTAGTCCAGTATCCCATCTCTGAAGGTGGCCAACACCAAATATTTAGGAGTCCTGGTTGTTTTCAATTTTTAAAATATATTTCTTAGATGTTTACAGCGTTTCATAATGGTAAATGGAACTGACTTACAAACAAAGCAACCTGATCATAACAAATTTTCATAAAGAAATAAAGGAATCAAAGTTTAGTTTTCTATTAATAATAGTATCATATTATTCATGTCCATTCAGACAGCTTCCCAGTATTCAGGAAAACATTTGTGAATTCACAAATTTTAGCCCCAATGATTATTCAACCAAAAAAATAGTAACAGAAGTTTACTTATTATCCTGTCTCAAAATTTACAGTCAGCCAAGCACAAACTGTCACTCTGTGTGGAATGATTCACAATCATGAGTGCCAACCCCAGGGCAGACTGTCAAAAAGCAGGGCAAACACCCCAAACTTGTGGTATGTTCTATAATTAGTTACTAGAATGGTGAAATCTAATGTGAACTCCTGAAGCACCATACCAGTCTTACCATAAAGACACCGGCAAGCCCCTGGGGCACTCCAGTCTATCTTGCCACCCAGGCAAGCTGGACTTAGTGATAAATGGTCACATACACCAAAGATCACAAAATATTCAGGTTGCTTCCAATCGCAATAGACCAGTCACTTACCCCAGGTCAATTTCTACCTCAGATCTCACACCAATGACAAACTTTGTAGCCAATCCTATAGTAAACCAACTAAGGAAAAGAAATGAGAGAGTTATTTACAGGTTAAAGCAGGCAACATATAGGCACAATTGAGTTATAGTCTGTGGTTTCCAAAGGTGACAGAGATGTAGTAATCTGTCCACTGAATGTCTTTGAGGGCTAAACCAGGTTGACCTTGGAGATCTCTGTGTTTTACCACCCAAAACGATCGGTGGTACCTTTATCGCCAGGAGTGCAGCTCCCAGCAATAAAGCGCTGTCTACACTGGTGCTTTTCAGCGCTAAAACTTTTGTTGCTCAAGGTGTTTTTTCACACCCCTGAACAACTAAAGTTTTAGCGCTGAAAGTGGTAGTGTAGACACAGCGTTAGTCTTGATAGTTCTCCTTCATGAGCGGAGGGAATCACTCCTCCTGTCTGAGTTTACAAGTTCAGAGGAGGCATTTTTACAGTTATAAAGCAAAAGTTTACCTTTATAGCATGGGATGCAGACACTACAGGTAGCATTAATGCATGCAGCAATTTACAAGCATTTTATAGAGTTTAAACACTAAACCCATCCTTACAAGTCTAGCACCCAACCTGAACAACACTAACATCCAGGTGAGCTACATCTGGTCTCCAGCTCTGAATCTGTCAATGCTCAGCTGACGCCTACAGACCTGGCAAAAGCTGGCACCTGGTCTACCAGCATCACAAAAACAATACCACATGATTTAGGTAATCAGTGCCACAACACAAAAGACAAATAGTCAATGTTTACCAAAAACCCATACACTGAAAATCATTCCATCAACCCCTGATCACCTCTCCTCCCCCCAGCAATGTTTTGGCATAAGAATAATTCATGCTATTGCAGAAATGAGGGTTCTTTAAGGTACTAACAGAGCTGGGAAAAGTCTTAGCAAGTATTAGGACATTTTCAAATGGTGTAAATCAGTATAGTTCCACTGAAGTCAAGGGAACAACACTGATTTATGCCTGCTGAGACTTTGGTCATTATTCCCAACAAGAGGTAGGCTAAGCCATAATAATTGTAAGTCCTGAATTGTGACGTGATCTGTGTGTGTACTGCTGTTCTTTCCTAGGCAATCAGAAACTGTCATTCACATTCTGTACACAAAGCTGTCTGCCCCACTAGCTTCTCAGGCATTTGGCTGTCAGGTCTATATAAAATATCCATGGCTATGTAAGTGTTGTGAAGACGTGTTTAATAGATAAATGTGTGTACAGTTACTTAGTTCTAGCCTTAGTTCAGTGCAGTATTACTACTTACACCAAGCGTCAATGTTTTCAACGTTCCTGTGCTATTTAAACTATGTGATTCATACATTCCTATTTCAAATAATTTTTTACAAGCCTCTGCTGAATTTTTTCCTGGTCATTTCAGCCCTCCACTCACCTTATGCTGGCTCATAAAGGCAGAATGTATTCCACTTGAAGGGGAAAAGTGCCATCTAGTGGTGATTAATGGCTCCTCCTACAGCTTGAGCCATACCTTTCGTAATGCAGGACAATACTGTCTCAGCGTGAGAGTGGAGAATGATGTGAACATGTTGCAGACGTACCATGAGATTAAAGTGTGGCCAACAGGTGAGATGGGAGATACAGAAGAACTGCCATGTTAGCTCAGATGACTCGATGTGCCTTTGACAGTAGCCACTAGCAAAAGCTTCAGAGGACAGTGCAGAAAGTTTCTTAGTGGACAGTTATGGAATAACCAGCCCAGAGATGGTTTCTTCCTAACCCTGATCAGCTAGAGGTTGTCTTATGTCCTGAAGCATGAAGGTTATATGCTCTCTCTCTCTTTTTTTGTTTTTGTTTTTTTGTTTTGTTTTTTCGGGGGGGTTTTTTTGTTTAAATTTCCTCTCTCATATAACTGATGTTCTACTCCTTTTTAAAATTCTAAGTCTCCGTGGTACCTTGTGAGTTCCACAGGATGACTCACTTGTGTACAAAATGTATTTTTATCAGTTTTAAATTTGCTGCCTTTAAATTTCACGAGTGGCCTCTAGCTCATGCATTGTGAGAGGCTAAACAGGACATACAAATTCTCACATTTCCTCGTATTAACCTCCTCCTTAAAATAAGCAGTCCCAGTCTTTTCAGTCTCTCTCTCTTTATAGGGAACTCTTTCCAGGTCTGTAATTATTCTTGTTGCCAATTTCTGCCCCTCCAATCCCCCACCCCATCAATCTGTGTTATACACTTCTTGAGACAGGGCAACCAGAATTGAAACCAGTTTTCAGAGATCTGTAATGGGCCAGCACTGAGCAAATGGTAAGTGCCAGGTGGGGAAGAGAGGATGGCCAGGGCATCTTGCTGGAGCAATAGTGAAAGAATACCTAAAAATTCTCAGGAGAAGGGGTAAGAGGGCAGTTCAATTTCCATGGCCATTAAGACACTGGCTTACACTGGGGGCTGCAAAGCCAACCCATCCCCCAAGCTTATGAAGGGGGCCCTGGCCACCCCTCATTCCTGCCCACCTCAAGAGCATGCACACAAACACTCAGGAGCTATCTACACACCTTGCCTTTGTGCAGACCATGCAAGGGGAGAAGGAAAGGACCTTTACAACCTGCCACGCCACCACCCTGTTCTCTCATAAGGGCTGGCCCCATTCTGGTCCTCAGTCATTGGCCTGAACTAGCCAGCAAAAGTGCCAGCTTGTAATGATGCAAGCACCCGTCGAATAGACCTGTGGCTGAGACCACCACCTCATTTCACTGAAGCTGCTGGACAGCCAGCAGATGCGAATTACTTTTGGTTGCTTCAACATTTAGGCTGGATTTGAACCAGTGGCCTAGAGGTTGAAGGTTCTGAATGCCATAGCCAGTTCAGAATCCAGGCAACTGCATCAAGAAGATTTACCAGCCCCATGTGAAGTTTGTTCTGATATCTTCTGCTTTACTTCACTAGGCGACAGAACAGGTAGAATATTTTTACAAAGCAGGCTTGCTGGGTGGAATCGCTCCCTGCCTTAGCATTTGGATTTTCTAATGATCCTGTGTATTCTCTTTTCCTCCACTTCTCTGGGCCCAATGCTCTGCACACCTGGAGGTGAGGAGAGATCCAGGGGACTTTATTTCACTTTTCTGTCTCCTGCTTCTGGACCCTTCGGGTCAGCAAAGGACTGATTCAACTCTTGCCATAACTTAGGGCAGGTTCAGGGAGTAGCCTGGGAAATCCTCAGGTGCCTACTTTAGAGCAGCTTCAAGCACCCTTTGTGTCCCCGGTGTAGTCACAAAGTATGCTTAAAATGCTACATGATTGAGGAGGGAGGAAGAGGAAGTATATTTGGCAAAGTGAAGGCTGGTTTAAAAGAATTGAAAACAATCTAGCATACACCACAATGATTCAAATACAGCAGTGCAATTTGCTTTTTTTTTAAAATAGTGTTTTGGGGAGAATAACCTGTGCCCAAGTGCATGTTACTCTTTCATTCTACCCAGTCTTAAAATTTTTTCACCTAGAATGGCCTGATCTCAGTGCATTATATTATACTGGACATATTCCTTCTTTCCCCAGGTATTCACCCGGCTTTCTTTGCCCTGCCATGTATTACTCTGATTTCAGTGATGCTGGGATTTGTTATATACACGACCTTCCGAAGCAGCTCACAGCAGAAGGATCTTGTGGAGGTACAGGGGTAGCATTGCTTTGCACTGGGCAAATAATTCAGAAGAAGTCACTGGATGAATTTCTACCTCACCCCTTTTCTTTTTGTTGTGTTTCTTTTTTTCCTGGTTGCAGATTGCTCACAAACAGAGAGTGATTTTCTCAGTTATATTTGAAATTATTCAAATATTGAATATTCAATTATTGAATAGTTTCACCTAATTATTCTTGGTCTGTAGTTCACTCCACAGCAGTTTCTTGCATTAATTCACTCTTAGAAATTTAAGCTGTGTAAGCGGTCATTTAAATCACGTGGCAGGGCTCTTTGTCCTTATTGGATGACGGTAACTCATTGATTCAGGCTGTAGTGCAAATTCTAGTGGGAAATCGATTTAAAATTGAATTTCCATTAATATTCTCCAATATTTTCTTGTTCTTAGGGAAGGGATGGATTGCCTGGGGAAGGTGCAGGGGGAGCGTTCACAGAAGGACATATCCTGGGTAACCATGCGTGGATGGAAAGAAGGAAGGTAGTGGTAGTGGGAAAGGAGGTTGAATAGTAAGATAGTACCATTCTACCTAATACCCTGTCCTAAGTAATCATATGAGCATATTTTGTAACCTTCATCCACCCATCCTCCTATATTCTTCACCTAGAGGAGTTTTCTCTTGTGTTATGTCTATAATTAATATGCATGCTACTAGAGTCAGAGACCAGATCTTCCTAGATATTAGAACTCTATTTATATTGTGGTACTGTCCAAAATGTTAGTAATAGGCCTGTTAAGAGAAAAACCGACTCTGGCTCCATTTCTGATTTTTCACTTGCTAGAGTAGCCCTAAATTTGGAAGTGACCTCCTCCTCTTTGATGTTGCTTTTCAGGTAGCTGACTTTGATTTTTCTCCTCTGTCTGACAAAAATCCCTCTCCTTCCGATTCCGAGTCAAGCTGTGGTCGAATATGCTGCAGGTCCTGTTTCCTTCAGCCACCTCAAGAATATTGGGAGACTGTCAGGGAGAGCCACAGACTCCTCCATCCTTTGTACAAGCCAGTCAAAACTTACACAGTGTGAAGAACACAGCTTCGTTTGGTTATGTTAACTGCTGACCTTAACTTTTCCCCTATGATGAGTTAAAAGCCAAGTGCTGCATGGATGGTTCATTTTTGCTGGTGCATTGAGAGATTCACTGCTTATTAGGCCCAATGCTAAAGAGTACTTCATCGTGTAATTTAAAAGGAAATGAACTACAATAAAAGTGGCTTCGCATATTTGAATTACACGAGTGTATATCTTACAGCAGAGAGCATTGCCGAATCATTTAAATCCAGTATCTTATTCTTATGAGGTATTATTTTATGTGCAGATGTTTGCCAAATCCACTCCCCTTTGTAATTTATCTGACCGTCCCCCATCACGACCATCTCAATGCTGTTCGTTTCAAAGATGGAAATGCTCAAGACAAAAAAGTGCCTCTCTCTTTTTTCACCATCGTACGGCATTCAGTTTACCAGGAGACTGACCCAGGTGAAATGCTGTTACTGTAATACATATTAGTAGTTAAAAAGAAACCTGTTTGTTCTCCAGATTGGAACATTCTTACTCCAGTACCCTTCTCAATGAACCAGACTCCTATTAAAAGGACCTCAATTTTAGCAACCAGTATTCACCAGAAACATAATAGCTGACGTTGCACTGGTGAAAACCTGCAGATACTAACAACAGATACAAGGTACTGTGTGAGGACTTTACATGACTTAAAAGGTGCTGGGTTCCCAATACATTGTTGATGCAGTGCAGTACTAAGGTTTCCTAGTCCAGGAGAGGTGCCATCTTTCAGATGAGGCATTCAAATAAGGTCCCTTTTGCCCATTTTTAATCTCTATGTAGATAGTCATCGAAGTTCCCACTGGCATTCTTCAGAGACAACGCAAACAATAGGCTAAAACTAGTGCTGGCTGTCAGTGCCCCTCAGAGCAGGTTTTGCCAGTTAAAGCTGTGTGAACTCACTGCTTAGTGCATACTGGCTACTACCTTTCCCGCCTTCCAATTCACTGCACTACTAGCATTTAACTTACTACTGTACTAGAGCCCTGAAGTACCTTGAAAGAGTTTACATAAAATCAAATTCTGTTCCATTTCTTTCCCTCTGTTCTCCATCTTCTCTCCTGCTGATTTGCTCACTGTTTTTGTAAGCACTTCGTTATACCCTGAGTATGGGAAATACTTGTGTAATGGCTAAAGTGTAAGGGACCCAGAATTAGGATTCGCTGGGTTCTCTTCTTGTTTCTGACACCAATTTGCAGCGTTGCCTTAGGCAAGTCAGCTCACCTCTCTGATCTTCAGTGTCTCCACTGATACATGGGCTCTTACCTAACTCAGAGCAGGTGGGCTGTGATGCTAACTGAATTAATATTTATAAAGGGAGTTGGGATCTAAGGTGAGGACAAGGACCCTTAAAAGTGATCTAGTCAATCCAAGTTCTATTAACAGGTACCTTCCCATGTAGTGCCCTCCCCACCACCACCCCCGTTTTTTGTTTTTTTTTAAGAAAGGGTTTGACTGTGTATTTACAAGTGAACTGTGGAACCTCTGAATTAGAAAAGGTGTCCTTTGTGTTCCTGTTAGGTGTGCTAATGCCAAACTCTTATCTTCAGTCAGTCTTAACAAGATGGCTCTACTTAGTTTGTGAGGCAGCTATTGTTCTCAAGTGCTGCAGTTTTACTGCTTATTCCTGAGATAATATCAATTTGAAAAATTGCCAGAAGGTACAGGACTAGTTCCTGGCTGTTAATATACCCCACAAAAGATTGCACAGTTCCTTGGAAAGGAGGCATTTGATTTGCATCATTGAGCTACAAGACAGGTCTCTGCCCCATGGTGGCCTCAGAGAACTGTGCTGCCCTCGGCAATTGCTACGTGAAGAGGGAAGTTCAGATTGTGAAGATAGCTGGTGATGTTTGATATTCATTTGTGTCCCTTTCATACATAATACATTGTGGGACATGCTAACCCAGGTGCAGTGAGTTGGGGGAGTGGATATAGAGAGCCTCTCCCTTCCCCTATACCCCATCACACTTCCACTGGAGTTGGCCAGAATGTGCCTGCAGGTAATAGGGGAACATGGACGTGGGGGTAGGGTGAAGGTACAGGCAGGAGTTTGCTGAGGTAAAACTACTTACACCTGTGATATATTCCATCCTCCATTCACCCCAAACAACTCTGGGGACATATGCCTGCTAGCACCACTGCATCAGCTCCCCAGTACACCACAGCCTCTACAGTGGCATGACTGAGCCCGCACAAAAGTGATCGGACCAAGCACTGGTTGGGGTATGGAATCCACCATGTAAAGGAAAGTGGGAACTAGGCTACTCTGAGTTGAAAAGGAATAAGTAAATGGATAGGGTGAAGGACTGACCTATGCATGAAAGAGATCAATTACTGAGAGAAATAAAAAACAGTATCAAGAAAAAAGAATTGCAAAAAAGAACGCAAACCCCAGGAAATAATCTATTATCTTCTTTAGAACAATGTAAGAAGGGTGACAAAAGTCAAATAATTTCAAAGCTTAAAACACAAAGGGTAGGAAAGTAAAAGGCAATGCTGAAAAATATTGGGAAATGCTAATCGCTCAGGACAAATTGAAGAGAACAGAAGGTTTGGGAGTAACAGAGATAGCTCTTACAGGAAGTTTGGGTAGGGAACTCTCATTATTACTTGAAAGTACAGATAATTAAGGGAGTAAGTTGGTGGCAGGAAATCCGAATATACTGGGTGTGCTTTTTTAGCACCAGGATGATTGCTTGCAGAAATCGAAAAGGGCTTGTCAACAGGCAAATCAGTAATAGAAGGTTTGAATAACCCTAACAAACTGGGCTATAAGTAAAAAGAATACACCCATGAATACATTTTTGGACATGGTACAAGACTGCTTCCTGCACAGAAAAGCTAATCTATGGGTTCAGTAAATGCCCTGGAAACTAAAGACAAAGGGTAATTGAGCAGTTCAGGACAGAGTGAGGTGAGTAGTGCAACATAGCAAGAATCAGCAGGGCTCATTTTGTTAACCTTATAAATCATTGACCTGGAAAAAAAAAAGTGTTCAGCAAAATCATTAAACTCACTGATCCAAAACCAAGAGCAGAGTGTGGAAAGCAGGAGAGCAAGTAAGGTCAGATAAGCAAAAGTATACGCAGATAAGAAGTTTATGCAACTGAGGGAAGGCGTTCTGTGTGGCTATTTTTTTTAATTAATTTTTTTTAAAAAAACAAGGAGTAAGGGAAGAAACACATTGATAGGACATTATATCAAATTGCATCCTGGATACCAAGCAAACAGCATCAGAAACTGGAACACAGCTAATACACTCAATAAACCCAGCTGTAAAACTGTAACTGCTTCAGTTATACATTAAGATTTTCTTCTTTTATTTCTTGAGCGTGTAACTTCCTCTTGTCTACCGCATGAGTTCTCAACCTAGGGGCCACAGTCAGGTCCAGGCGGGTGACAACCACTTCCCTTCCTTTATGCTTAAAGGGAAGAGGGTCACAACATGGGCTCACACTATCGAAAAGTTAGAGAACTGCTGATCTAATGGATTGTCATGTTGGTTATACCTGGTATGTCATACCGTAGTAGCCATTTTAATTTCCAATACACCTCCCCACACTACCCCAGCAGCCAGGAGGGATTGAGACAGATCATGTATTTTATTAGTGTTTAAGTGCTGGTGTAGAACACCCACAATTCAACTCAATATTGTCACCTGTATTCAGTCAGTTATCAAGGAATCCTCGGTACCTGCTTTGGAAAGAGTGGAGTCCATTCTCAAGACAGGTCCCTAACCACTGACCATTTATCTCAGTTTGAGAGCTATGGTTAAACACACTTCAAATGAAATTCAGGAGCAGAGCTGGTTAAAACTGATAGGAAAAAGGAGCAGCCAAAACTAAAGATTTTTTGCATTTTGCTTCCACATCCACAGCTTACGTCAATAAGCTGCTTTTGATAAAAATTAAATAACAGGGCGTTAAATTCTCCATCCTATACGTTAACTGAAAGATAACAGTGGATTTTCAGAGACAGTGCATATCCATTGATCAGCTGCTCCGACACCCCTGATGGAGCTGCGCCAGTCTCACTGCAACACTGGCCACTGCCCCCCAACTGTGCAGTGTTGACCAAGCCTCTGATATCAAGCTGGGTTAAAGCCACGTTCTAAACCTCCCTCACTAATTTTTTAGATTGTTTCCCCAGAGCACTCTATGGACCAAACTTTTCTCTCAGTTACACCACTATAAATCTAGGTGTAAGTGGAGTTACTTCAAAACTACACCAATGTAACAAGAGCAGAATCTGGCCCTAGAATTTATAAGGCTGGGTTACAAATAAAGATGTTCAGATGCAATATTTTTTAATTTTAAAAAGCAAATAAATCATTATCCTCTAGTTTGTACCATATTCAATTAATCCAGTTACTACTTGCTAGATTTGGGGACAGTTACCCCATTTTCTTAGCACAGTGTAAGGGCCAAGGTGCTAATCAGTCTTTCACCTCTGGAGACCTGACTGCATAGCAGACTACATCCTCAACTCAAATCTTCCAGAGTTCTATCTACTCTGCTCCATGCGCTAGGAATGGAAATTGGTTCAGCAAGAGAAAGGTGAAGGGCTTCAGAACAATTATTGTATATTTAAATTCTCAGCATTATCATCAGATAATCAGCCAACACTTTGCCTTGAGTTTGGTGAGCTGTTGTCAGTTTCCATGGAAACTGAAGTGGGCCCTGCACCTTTTAGCTGAATTGCTAAAATTCTGCACATTTCAGTTGCGGCAACTAACTGAGCGCTACAAGGTCTGATTTTTAAACTGCACTTACAGACTGGGCGATTCCATGGGCTTCAGAATCTTCGAGGGCCCCATTTTCATAACAATATATGCACATTGCAGGTATATATAATTACGATACCTGATAGCGAAAATACTGATTATGCACATAATGAGTGTACGTGCAACCACGGTAATTGCATATACAAATAACTGACAGAACTGTGTAAGAAAATGATGTTTCAGTGTTATTGTAGCCCTGTTGGTCCCAGAATATTACAGAGACAAGGTAGATGAGGTAATAGCTTTTACTGGACCAAATTCTGTTGGTGAAAGAGACGCTTTCGAAGGTACACAGAGCTCTTCTTCAGTGAGAAAATTATCCTCACACAGCTCCATCCAAGGAGCTCACCATAGTCTGCGAGCACCTCCCTTTAATGTATTTAGCCTCACCACACTCCAGTGAGGTAGTGCAGTGGTATCCTCCCTAATTTACGGATGATGAACTGAGCACAGAAAGAAGAAAGTGTGGTAGAACCTGAACTTGAGTTTCCCAAAGTCTTAGGCCAGGGTCCTAACCACTGGGCCAACCTTCTCTGAATACAAATCTGAAAGATATCTAGGCCATAGTGTTTGACATGTGAATAAATACAGTGGGGATAACATCTTAAGCATCTTTCCCTACCGCACGTCCCCATGTAGAAGTGTAACCATTTAAGGGAGTTTCTTTTGGCAGCTGAGGCCTAACCTCTGTGATTATAAAAGGAAACCCAAACAGGTGATACTAGTGCTAGCCAGGAAGTGATCTAAAGACTATTTTATAAGACTTTTTTGAACTCCAAGAGAGCAAAACCAAACCCCAAATAATTTCTGCAGCTTTCAGAGTCAATAAGGTTGCAGCATGAAAATGAAGTGAAGTCCATGTTAGCTGGAAGTTGGCCAAGACCTTTCCAATATCATAGTCTCATGAACCAACAGAGAATTGTTTGCACCCGCTTATAAATCAACGTGTGTTATAAATCACCTTCCTGTTTTCCCTGGTTTTCTCTGAAACAGACTCTTCCAAAACACATATGCAGGATGGTAGAGGATAATGGGGCCAGTTTGTGCACTGGTGATTCCTGTTTATGAAGGGGGCTCTCCCTGTATCGACCATCTCATACCCATGTGTAAAGGGGCAGTCAACAGCCTCCACAGTAGCATTCCCCACATCCCTCAGACGCAGCAAAGGGTTCCTAGCAAGCCCAGGGCTCTTCTTTTGGGAAAGCAACAAAGAACACATGGGCTGGGCAGCAGAGCCAAGAGGGATGTGTATTACCTTGGTGCGAGTGGAATGGTTAATGCAGCCTCTTGCTATATTATACTTTCCTTAGACTATGTCTGCATGAATATGTGCTGACAGGGAATAGGGGCAGAGCTGCAGGGAACCCAGAGATGCTGCAGCAACACAGGGCTTCCACAGAGATGCTTCTGCACCCTTGGCAGCAGAATGAGATCCACATGGATTTTGGGGAATCCACCAGTTTGTGAGCAAGACCTAGAAGGGGTGGGCAGTGTGCTGTAAGAAAATCCTGCTTGCAGTTAACAGTTTACACAGCAGATGTCTCCCTAAGCACAAGAATGTTTGCACTGACTCTACCCCGGCAGGTTGAGCTGGTAGAAGACATGAATTGCTATCAGACTAGTGGCTGATCTATTTATTTTTATGCATTCATCACTGTGGCATCTAAACTAAATGTAACACCACATTCCATTTAAAATGCTGACCATATGCAGTACAAACAACCCAAGCTTCTGCACCAGCTCAACCAATTATGATAAATAACTCTGATAGTCACTAGCCAAACAAGTGCTTGACTCAAAAGAGGCATGCCTTGTGCGTCATTCTGAAAGGCAGTAAAACCCAGAATATGGGGAATGAGCAGGCAGAGCAAGCTTCACAGCTAAGAACGCTCCATAGGAAACACCCCACCTCCATCCTGCACATCCAAGGGCTCTCAGCAGAAGCACCCCTGGTGACTCCGGGTACGTCTACACTACACAATTATTCCAATTTTACATAAACTGGTTTTGTAAAACAGATTGTATAAAGTCGAGTGCATGCGGCCACACAAAGCACAATAATTCAGTGGTGTGCGTCCATGTACCGAGGCTAGTGTCGATTTCTGGAGCGTTGCACTATGGGTAGCTATCCTGTAGCTTATCCAATTCCACAGTCTCCCCGCCATTGAATCTGGGTTGGATCCCTGCATGATGGTGCAAAAACAGTGTCACGGGTGTTCTGGTAAATGTCAATCATTGCATCCTCCGTGAAAGCAACGCAGATAATCATTTCGCACCTTTTTCCTGGATTGCCTGGCACGCCATAGCATGGCAACCATGGAGACCGTTTTGCCTTTGTCACTGTTCACTGTATGTGTACTGATCCGCTGACAGAGGCGGTACTGCAGCACTACACAGCAGCATTCATTTGCCTTTGCAAGGTAGAACATGGTACCAGTCGTTCTGTACGTCTGCTGGTCATTGTAAATTGCGATAAGATGACAGTATCAGTCGTTCTGTACCTTCTGCTGCTGTCATTGGGCTCTGGCTGACCTTCTGAATCGACCAGGGCTTAAAGACAAAAAAGAGATGACTCCCGGGTCATTCCCTCTTTAGTTACTAAAAATAGAGTCAGTTCTGCTAGAATATGGGCAAGTGCACTAGAAACAGTGTACCAGAGAGCATAGCTGCTCCATGTCAGATCCCACAGAAATGATGAGCTGCATGCCATTCTAGGGGTGCCCCTGCAACAACCCACCGTTGCTTCCCTCTCTCCCCAACCCTCCTGGCTACATGGAATGTTCCCCCATTTGTTTATAAGTTAAAGAATTCAGGAATAAGAAACATGACTTTTTAGTGAGATAAAATGAGGAGCAGCATCCCGGTGCTATGATAGTCCAGCAGACATTAAACGGTGGGGAAGGAGCCCGGATCGCTGTTATGATAGCCACAGTACAGAATTTTTTTTCGACATGAAGGGGGAGCTGATGGAGCTCCCCCGTTGCTATGATGAGACAGTCCAGCCGTTCTCTGACATCTGGCCGGAATAATGGAGTCATCTATTTTTACCCCGACCCCAGCGACCTCACTGAGGCCAGAGGAGCACTCACGGGATGATAAGGTACCTGCACTTATCGCACTTTACGTTCTCACTGGATGGAGGGGAGAGGTGCTGTTCAGCCGCAGCACGCGTCTACCAGCAGCATCATTAGCATACATGACATTGAAAAAAGTCAAGACCTTTTTTCCCTTTCTTTTATGGGGGGAGTACATTGATGAATATACTGAACACACAGACAATGTGTTTGACCTACAGGCATTGGAATCTCAAATACTTTTCGGAGACTGCGGGACTGTGGATAGCTGGAGTCTCAGTCCCCTCCTCCTTCCTCTTGAGCCGTCCTTGATTCTTTGGCTTTCCTTACGCTTGTCACACATCACTGTGCTGTGGACTCTGTATCATAGCCTGGAGATTTTTTTCAATGCTTTGGCATTTCATCTTCCGTAACGAGCTCTGATAGAAGAAAGATTTGTTCCCATAGCAAATCAATCAGTGTTCCTGTTACGTGTCCATGCTGGAGTTCTTTTTGGATTTGGGACTGCATCACCACCATGCTGATCAGAGCTCCACACTGGGCAAACAGGAAATGCAATTCAGAAGTTCGCGGGGCTTTTCCTGTCTACCTGGCCAGTGCATCCAAGTTCAGATTGCTTTCCACAGTGGTCACAGTGGTGCACTGTGCGATACCACCCCGTGGCCAATACCGCCGATTTGCGGCCACACTAACCCTAATCCGACATGGCAACATCGATTTCAGCGCTACTCCTCTCGTCAGCGAGGAGTACAGAAACCGGTTTTAAGAGCCCTTTATATCGATATAAAGGGCCTCGTTGTGTGGACGGATGCAGGGTTAAATCAGTTTAACACTACTAAAATTGGTTTAAACGCATAGTGTAGACCAGGCCTCCATGACAGGCAGAGGGAGATGACCACATTCAGAGCTGATGAATAAGGTGATGTATGTCAACCCTCTGACACCCAGTTAGATCCCTGTGGAACTACTTACCATTAATTTAGTGGTGCATACGGAAGTTTAAGTTAGTGTAACCTACATGCCGAGGCACTAAAGAAAGGTTTTCAGAAGGTGTATGTTAAAATAGAATGGAGGCTACTTTAATTTACACCTTGTTCCAGCTCTTTGGCAGGTAAACTGAATCATTTTAGATTCCCTTACTCAGCAGCAGAACAGGAGTATGTGGGCCCAAGGAAGACAAATAAAAGGAACATTAACACCGCTTACATAATTAAATACAGTCAATGCATAAAACCCAGTCAGTGTATCAGGATGCTAGCCACCCCTATGGCTCCAGGTATTAATGATCTGGTCCAGAACTTAGTCACAAAACAATCCCCACCACAGGTCCAGTTAGCTTCAATTGTAGTGAGGGGACATAAGCTGGTCCACCTGTCTGCTCAAGTCTCGAGATGTGCACACCATGAGGTCCAACTGCAGTGTGCAGCTACCTGATCCAGTTCTGGGCCATCAGCTCTATGCTGCTGCTGCAGCCACCTGCTCTTGGGCCTACCTATTAAGTCATCTCTACACAGCCGGTCCAGTTGGGCCTTGCTTGTGAGGTCAGCTCTGCACCACCACAGGTTCAGCCTGCTCCAGTCTAGTCCCATAGAATCACTCTACACATGGTTCAGAATATCCAGGTGGGGAACCCAGAGCAAGACAGAATTCTTGTTCCTTTGAAAATAGCTTGTGATCTCTAGGGCACAACCCTCGACCTTTTCTTATTGAACTCGAATCAGTTCCCAAACCAGAGTCCACTACTGGTAACCTCAGGGTGACACATTTACTCCAGGGCATATCTTGGGACAATTCCTGTTCCCTTTCTTAAGTACAGTTGCAGTAACAATCTGTTAGCATTTGTACAATTAGAACATAGAGTCCAAATAAAACAAAACATAGTATGGGAAATCGTGGGTAAACAACGTTACAATTTGTGTAAACAAGAGTGGCCTGGGTTGGCTTTTCCCTTTGGAGAGACCAGAGAATTCCATCCTTCCAAGCTTTCGAGCGCTGGGTTTACACAATATATTTAAACACAACCATGGGTTTCCAGGCCTGTAATCCTTTACTCATGCATACAATCCTGACTTCAGTGAGACAGCTATGGGAAGAAAAGTTTGCATGGGTAGGCCTGTTATTTTGAATTAAGGTGTTATGTTTTTCCATACACAAGAGCAACTGTCTACTTTTAGCCTAAAATGACTTAATTTAAAATAAGGAAAACAAGAAAGAACCCAAGTGAAGTCTCATGAGACAGCACATATCACTTAGCCCCTCTAACATGCTGCAGCAATCTGAGAACAAAATGGCTGGACTTAGGCAAAGAACCACTATTGATTTCTGCACTATTGACTGCATATCACAGTTTCACAGATGCGCCATCTCTGTCTTTCCTGGTTATAAAATCTATTACATTTTGTCTTCTAGGGCTATTCTTTCTTTCTTTCTTTCTTTTAAATCTAGAAGTTAGATACAGAATGTGAATGACTCACAATGTCTTCTATAGCACATATTTAGTGGTGCTGTAAAAATTATGCTGTGGGTTTTTAAAATTATTCTTATTCCTGTATACTCTTCTTAGCCTGTTTTTCTTTCATTACATGTGAATCCTTTTAATTTTTTTTGTGAAAGTCCATAAAATGTACATTACACAGAAATCATTTATTTTACTAAAATTTAACAAAGTTGGCAACCTTACTAACCGCATAATATACTTTTTGCACTCTTTAATCTTAAATTATATAACAAATAGGTATCTCTCTATTATTATTATTTTGGAGACTATCTCCTAGAACTGGAAAGGACCCCAAAAGGTCACAGTGTCCAGCCCCCTGCCTTCACTAGCAGGACCAAGTACTAATTTTGCCCCAGATCCCTAAGGGCCCCCTCAAGGATTGAACTCACAACCCTGGGTTTAGCAGACCAATGCTTAAATCACTGAGCTATCCCTTCCCCATGAGATGACTGACTTCAGTACCTAAGAAGTCACCTGTACTTTTCTGATTTATGACAATTTTCCAGTACTGCGTTAACTATATTGAATCTAAAGGATTTACCCCAGTGCCCAGGGAATGGGCATCTATGCCATGAAAACAACACACTTAATTCAATAAAAATAGTCTAGCACTAAAACTGGACATTTTGGCCCTAATCCAGCAAAGCACTTAAGCATTGGCATAAGCATAAGAGTAGAACCACTGAGGCAAAGCCTCAGTGAATGTAAATTGTCCTAGATGAAGATCTGCCCCATTGACTTAAGTGGGAGTTGAATGTGCTCATCATGCCCCAGGACTGAGCATCTAGAACTGAAAATGAAACAAAGAAGGTTTTGGCAGAAGTCAAGGTGGTTTGGGAGCAAATGGATAAACTAAATAGTAATAAGTCACCAGGGCCAGATAGTATTCACCCAAGAGTTCTGAAGGAACTCAAATGTGAAATTGCAGAACTAACTATCATCTGTAACCTATCATTTAAATCAGTTTCTGTACAAAATGACTGGAGGGTAGCTAACGTGACACTAATTTTAAAAAGAGCTCCAGAGGTGATCCCAGGAATTACAGGCCGGTAAGCCTGACTTCAGTACTGGGAAAACTGATTGAAACTATAGTAAAAGGACAAAATTGTCAGACACATAGAGGAACATAATTTGTTGGGGAAGAGTCAACATGGTTTTGTAAAGGGAAATCATACCTCATGAATCTATTATAATTCTTTGAGCGGGTCAACAAGCATGTGGACAAGGGGGATCCAGTGGATATAGTGTACTTAGATTTTCAGAAAGCCTTTGACAAAGTCCCTCACCAAAGGCTCTTAAGCAAAGTAAGCTGTCATTGGAGAAGAGGGAAGATTCTCTCATGGATTGGTAACTGGTTAAAAGATAGGGAAAAAAGGGTAGGAATAAATGTCAGTTTTCGGAATGGAGAGAGGTAAATAGCGGTGTCCCCCAGGGGTCTGTACTGGGACCAGTCCTATTCAACGTATTCATAAATTATCTGGAAAAAGGGTTAAATAGTGATAAGGCAAAATTTGCAGATGATACAAAACCACTCAAAATAGTTAAGTCCAAGCAGACTGCGACGAGCTACAAAAGGATCTCTCAAAACTGGGTGACTGGGCAACAAAATGGCAGATGAAATTCAGTGGTGATAAATGCAAAGTAATGCACACTGGAAAACATAATCCCAACTACACTTATAAAATGATGGGGTCTAAATTAGCTGTTGCCACTAAAGAAAGAGATCTTGGAGTCACTGTGGATAGTTTTCTGAAAACATTCACTCAATATGCAGCAGCAGTCAAAAAAGCAAACAGAATGTTGTGAATCATTAAGAAAGAGATAGATAATAAGACAGAAAATATCATATTGCCTCTATACAGAGGTGGGCAAACTATGGCCTGCAAGCCACATCTAGCCCACGGGACTATCCTGCCCAGCCATTGAGCTCCCGGCCCCTCCACCGCTATTCCCTCTCCCCTGCAGTCATGCGGCATGGTAAGGGGGCCAGGGGGTTGGATTTGGGGTGAAGATTTGGGAGGGTAGTCAGGGGACAATGAATGGGGGGGTGGATAAGTGTGGAAGTCCCTGGGGGCCTGTCAGGGGGTGGGAGTGTGGATATGTGTCAAGGAACGAGGAATTGGGAACAGAGGGGGTTGGATAGGCGTGGGGTCCTGGGAGGGCCTGTCGAGGGTGGGGGCAGTCAGGGGATGGGGAACGGGGCTGTTGGATAGGGGGTGGGGTTCCGGGAGGTGGTTAGTGGTGGGGGTCCTGAGAGGGGGCAGTTCAGGGACAAGAAGCGGGGGGGTTGGATGTTCTGGGGTGGGGCAGTCACCCAGCCCTCTGCCCTGACCCTTCCCCCCCACACACACACACATAGCCTGGGGAGGCACAGCCTTCCCTACCCGGCCCTCCATACAGTTTTATAACCCTGATGTGGCCCTTGGGCCAAAAAGTTGGCCCACCCCGGTCTATATAAATCTATGGTATGCCCACATCTTGAATACTGCATGCAGATGCAGTTGCCCTATCTCAAAAAAGATATGTTGGAACTGGAAAAGGTTCAGAAAAGGGCAATAAAAATTATTAAGGTTATGAAACAGCTTCCATATGTAGAGAGATTAATAAAACTGGGACTTTTCAGCTTGGAAAAGAGACAACTAAAGGAGAGTCTGATAGATCTGTAAAATCTGTAAAATCATGACTAGTGTGGGGAAAGTAAATCAGGAAGTGTTATTTACTCCTTCTCATAACACAAGAACTAGGGGTCACCAAATGAAATTAATAGGCAGCAGGTTTAAAACAAACGAAAGGAAGTATTTTTTCACACAACTCACAATTAACCTGTGGATGTTGTGAAGGCCAAGACTACAACAGGGTTAAAAAAAGAACTAGATAAGTTCATGGAGGATAGGTTCATCAATGGCTATTAGCCATGATGAACAGAGATGGTGTCCCTAGCATCTGTTTGCCAGAAGTTGGAAATGGGTGACAGGGGATGGATCACTTGGTGATGGCCTGTTCTGTTCTTTCCCTCTGGCACACCTGACATTGGCCACTGTCAGAGGACAGGATGCTGGGCTGGACAGACCTTTGGTCTGACCCACTATGGCCGTTCTTATGTTCTTAAAGTACACCAGGCATATGAAAAATGGGGAGGGATATTTAAAGGGAAGGGGGCTTAGATCATACAGTTCTCTCTTTGTATTCCCTTTACTCCAGCTAGGTTTCTACTCCTTTGGGTTGCAATCAAGTGAGAAGCAAGGGAGTAAATCTATTCACAAGAGGAGCCCCTTGTAATGAAACATGAAAGGGTTCATTTAAATTCTTCAGGAGCCAGGTCCTTTTTCATAAGAAAAATATGAGAAAAATCAGGTAAGTAGTGCACACATTTTTTATGAGCAGGAGGACTCTCAGCCATTACTAATAAAGTACAGGAGGAAAGGGCAGGGATCTCAGAAGGAAAACTCACCCATTCCATGCAGCCCTAGGGATCAAATGACACATACAACTGAGAGATAACAACAGGCTACTGCACCTCAATTGTTACCAGCAGGATGCCTATACGTAAAGATTTGTGCTCTGTACATTCTGTTTTGCGACCTTTGCAATAGAGGTTGCCTTAATTCTCCCACAAACTAGTGGCTATATTACTTTTAATATAATTAAAATACTATTTGTTAAGACCTTGATCCAGCAAACTCTTAGGCACAAAAGTAACTTTGCACATGTGAGTAGTCCCATTGGACTTAATGGAACTATTAAGTGTGTAAGTTTTTCATGATCGGGGCCCTAAATGTGTCCTATTTCACCACAAGGTTTCTGCAGCTCTTACTGTAAAAAGCTCGTTTGTATTTTTAAAAAATGAACTATCATGTATGGCCAATATAAAATGTTTTCAACTCGCCAGAGAATGAGTCAGCATTAGCTTCTAGTTTCCTAAAAAAATATAATTAAAACTATTTTGGTGAAGAATTAGCTAGAAAGATATTCATGTGGGAACTCTAAAATAGCTTTGAACTTTTTAAAATTATATAAAAAGTCTGGAGCTGATAACTGCAACTCCCCAAGTATCAACATGATCTGATTTAATTGAACCACTACCTGATCCACTGCTGTAATAAACATGCCTCTAGGAGAGGCAAGACTACAGAAGATGAAGTAATGGGCAGACAGAGGTCCAAAGTGAAAAAAAAAATAATTGCAAGAATTTCAACCAGCTCTATGATTGATGGAAAAACTACAGAGATTTTGCGGAAAATATTCCCTATTTTAAAATTAAATTACAAATTTCATTTTTTTCTCTGAGATCTCAAAATTTGCTAAGGTTTCAACCAGCTCTTCTATCCAGTATGGCAAGTCCCAAGTTCCAAAACAATGAGAGCTTTGAAAGAACATCCCCATATTATAAACCTCTTTGTTCAAGGACAAGTAAATTTCCTCCATATTGCTTTCAGGAACTAACCCTCCCATACTTTCAAGATCCTCTTTCAGAACCATTGTGTGCTATTTAAGAGTTCCCAGGCTCCATCTCAGAGGTAGCTGCACTTCAGTGATGGGCGATAAGAAACTGTCCTCCATGCCCAGAATTTGCCAGCCTGTAAAATGCTTATTAAAGGCACAATAAATGACTTAAACAGGGTTGACTATCTCTTGAGATCCTCTCATGGACAGAGGTCATTCTACAGCACCCTGCCTCTGTTTTCACCTCTTCAGAGCACCTTGAGAAGGTCACAGACCACAGTATTTAACTCTCTCTCTCGCCCCATTCCATCCCATGCCCTGCAGTTTCCTAAGCATCTTTCTCTGTTTCCTGTTCCTCTCTGGTCTTGATAGGGAAACACCTGACATCCCGCAGAGGTAGGCTGGGACAGTTCTCTCTTAAAGGCCAATCCACCTTGTGACAGCAATCAAATTAAAATAGTAGTAGTTTGCCCATCATGTGCTTAAGAATATGATTTCCTGTGAGGTCATGAATTCTTCATCTCCTCTATATTCTGAGAGGTTGAGATGATTACAGAAATGCATTGTTATTGTTAACAGTTGTGGTCCAGCTGGTTTTTACACGACAGAAAGAATACATACATGGAAAGTATTAAAAATAAACAAGACCATTTTAAGAGGAACTACCAGAAGGAGAAACTACTCAGCAATAAACACGAAAATAAACAAACAGTACCAATATAAGGATATTGTAAAGACAAGCACTGTCTGCAAAAAACAGAGTGGAAAGAGTTCTCTCTCCAGGGAACAATCAAAAAATGAAGCATGAATGAATGATTAGGGGGGAGATCATTTGGTTTTGGAATTCTGGGCAACATCTGCTGCTTCCTTCAGATGCATTCTTGAGAGCCAAGGAAAAAGACAATGGGAATCAAAGCCCATACACAAGATCATAGGAAGCTATCGGAGACAGAGGGTTTAGTAATTCATTGGCAGTGACAAGCAGTAGACTAATCACTGCACTGAGACAAGTTAAGTTCCCTCCATTCTTCCTTCTTTCTCTAGAGCAGCATTAACTTGAAACTGGCAGAAATCCAGATCTCAGTGTGGCAAAATGGAACCATTTCAGTGCATGCCCAAGCATACATCAGCCATCTGCAAACCCTGGAGATGTGTGGACTCCTGCCCTGATTGTTTGGTAAATTTTTTTTACAATATCATGATGTAGTGTATGAGACAGGAGGAAAGCTTGAGGAGGAAAAAGACAAGTGGCTAGTTAAGAGCCAGTCAGCAAATGCAAAGCGGTGCTATCACCCTACAGGAAGAGGTGTCCTTCTTCTGCCCTTTACAGGACAATCTGGAAGATACCAAGGACCCAGTTTGGACAGCACCAAACTCATCTGCACAGCACTGAGCAACAACCTTCTCATATGTACCAGTATTTCAAAATGGAGCATCTTGGTTCCAGACCTGGTATTATTCAATAGACTGGGGAAATATTTAGGTGAAGATTGTGCCCCCCTCTTTTTTTTTTTTTTTTTTTTTTTTTTTTTAGTAAAGACGAAGAGTTTGTGAACCTTGCAGCTCACTTGGGCCAGATTGAAGTTTGTAATGAAACCCTTCCATTAGAAAAACAACATTCAGGGCTAGTTCATTACACACGGACATGCAGCCTTTGGTTCTGTCCAGCGCATCCGCCCAGCTGCATTGAGGAGAGAAGCACAAGAACTGTTTTTGGAAATCTTCCCATTACTTTAGAAGTCACCTGGTAGACTGCTGTGTCCTATCCAAGATTTCCAACTTGGTGTGAGTCCTTGGGGCTCGTTGCCAGTACTGGGTACATTTTTAAGACAGATGGAGCCTGTTTAGTGCCAAGGCTCTTGAGCACCTCAATTTTTAAAAATAAAAACCTGGAAAACTTCCACCTAATTTATGCCTTAAAGGTAGTGGGAATTCACAGCAGCTGGATTGCTCTTGCTGTCTCTCGCTCTTTCTGTCAACGGGGAAATATATGATGGGGTGCTACACACATTTTTATCAGCGTAAGTTTGGAATGGCTGTATTACATGGAGCGGGTGGATAGCATAAGGAGGTCATGCAGGTTATCCTATTCTGTACATGCTACATAGGTTTGAGAAACTGTTCTAGGAATGTTTAGAGGATTTTCTTTATTTTTTTCCTCTTAATTGGGACAGTTTTGCATATCCCTCCACCAGTACAGCCAAAGTAGCTGCCACACATCTAATTATGCAGGGCTCAGATGGAAACATAAAAACCTCTACAAATGACCAACAATCTTTTCTTTGCCTGCAAATGCCACAGTTTTCAAGTCTGCTAACTCTGGCCTTTCCATGGTTACAAATGAGTTGCTCAGTCTGAGGGGGCAGCTAGGACTCTTTTCTACGACATTTTTATCCACAGGAAATATCTTACTGGGCCAGGACTGAATCTCGCAAGTCACGGACATTGGGCCTGAGTACTTTGGAGAATGAAATTTCACATTTTGGTGTGTGTGGAGAGAGCCATATTAACCAAAACATTTTTAACCATGACTTGTTTTCCTACTCTACACATGCCCCAAATATATGTGGTATGATAGGGTTTGTTTCTAAACTGCTTCCTACTTTCAGAGACAGGGAAAATAAACTATGGAGTGGTTTTACTATGCTACAGAGTGGATCAGGTTACAGCTACAATCCAAAAACCTTCAAAAGTATAGCAAGGATTCAGCATGAAAGAGCTGCTCAGGTTTACTTACAGCTCCTTAGTTTTCTTGCTTTATGTTCAAAAAGGAGGAACTATGTTCCCTGGAGTCTGGAGAGAAAAGAGGGAGGGGAAGAAAATCAATAGCGTGCTGTTTAAACAGCTAAACAAATGCACAGTTGATGTAAACATTTTCACAATGTGACTTCAAAACAAAATAACAAAAACATCCTCTAAAACTAAAGCTTCCATAGCTAAATTTTCTGAGATCTGCATTGATTGAATTTCTCAGTACAGAGCTTAGTGCCATGTACCTTTCATTGTCCGCAGCACTTGTACAAGGATCATCGTGCCAGAGATCTGACAGGAAAATAAGTAGGTGGTTTTATTTTAATGAGCTGGCAAGAAAGTACACTTACACGTTGCAGGAAAGCCCATATCCTTTACTCACTAATATGTGCCAATAGACCACGCAGGGGAGTTTTCAAAGGCAAAAAGGGCACTGATATGTTTGAATCTCAAAGTTGGGTGCCTCACCCCTGTTTTTGCCTTTGACAGTCTCCCCTGTGATTTCTGGCTTACCAATATGACACTTATACAGAACATAACCCAGGCCCTCAGCTATGTCAGCACCTGTGAAGTTTATCAAACTCTGGGATTGGTTGGGGCTTTAATATTAATTCTGCTGTAATTAGCCCTTCCCAATGGGGTCACTAGAGTACTCTGGTCCACCAAATGTTTTCAGATATTGATTGTACTCCAGGTATACCACAAGCTCAGAGGCAAGCAGAATAAACTCCACAGCCACTAATTTGATAGGCTTTATAAACACACATCCCGGGTGGTGATGCCTATATGACAAATTGTGGAATCAGGTGATAAACTGCATTTATCACACACCTCCATCCACCATGCTCTACTCCTTCTCCAGGTCGGATTCTAACACTCCAAAACCATTGAGTAGCCTCAGTCAATCACCATCGTTTTAAAAACACCAAACAAAACATTTTTCCTTCTTTCTCCCAAGTCGAGAATTTCCACCTTTCTCCAAAAAATTTACATTGATTATAGGTCCCGAACAGGCACTCTGCACTCCTGGACCATTCTGGTCATTATCTATAAACAATCTATATATCTGAGGCCAAATAACAGTCCCACTGAGAGGGCCGTCCCTAGGAGAGTGCAGGGCCCATGACATCGTCTCCCACTCTGGTCCAGGCCCCACCCCCACACCACCCCTTTCCCCAAGCCCCCCGTCCCACCTCTTTCCAGCTTCTTCCCACTCCCCTGAGCAACACCGGGAACCAGGGGCAGTGCGGGTCAGGCTGTAACCAGGTCACTTGTTGCTGCCAGCACCAGGACCCCCGCTAACCTCCAGGTCGCCCCGGACAGCTCTGCCCACTTGTGTAGGCAGTGTTGCTGTAGCCATGTTGGTCCCAGGATATTAGAGATACAAGGTGGATGAGGCAATATCTTTTATTGGACCAACTTCTCTTGGAGAGAGACAAGCTCTAGCACTACACAGCATTCCCATGGATGTCATTTGTAAAACTCCCATTGATTTCAAAGGGAAGAGGAACCCACCAATAGAAAATATGTCTCAAAGATAAATAGCCTTCTTAACTGTGCTGTCTGGGAAAAACAAGGTGTTTGGTTGGACTGGGGGATGTTTTGTTGTTTTATTTTTAAAGAACAGAAAGTTTCAGCTGAAATTATATCTACTGTTCAAGTCTACTGCCTCTTCTCAGTGTAATTACATTGCTTGCTGAGACCTTTGAGGGGGAGCTCATAGCATCAATCTCGACTGCTTGAATGGATGGATGGGGTTCATCAGCTCTGAGGCAGGAGCAGATTTAAACCTTTATATGTAGTCTAGCCACTAGAGGGGGGCAAAGAACCACACTGTAGTAGCATGTTACCCAGGATAATATTTTCCTAAGGGCACGGCAATATGACACAGTATTGTGTGTTTACGGGTTGCAAGATACTGGCCTAATTAGGCAGACACCTCCACATTCAGAGGTACATGAATTTTCTATTGTTTAAAGCCAATGTTGGCAGACTCTTCTCCAGCCCGGAGCCTTTGCCTATTTCTAGTAGTCAACTGACTTTTTTTTAGGTTCAGAATTGGTTCAGTTTTGCATGCCTTTGCACTTCTTGTGCTCCAGTGGGAGCCAGAAATACTGAAATATTACAAAGAAGCCTATCCTCACAGGATTTCCAGCCCAACTTTGCAGACTCCTGACATTCTGATAGATGACATAAGCTTTGGATAAGTATCTGAACTTTTGGGAAAAACTCTTCTGAATTGAATGCAAACTCTGAACCCGTAGGGGTTCACCCATCATTTTTAGAAATGTCTGAACTAGAGCTGTAGGGAAATAGCTACAGATTTTAGTCACCAGGAATTTCCTGCTTAGTGGAGTTGTATTCTGTGCATTAAATTTTCTTTTCCTGCAGTGCTTCAGCCTTGAACTTTATTTCACCAACTGATTTGAATGCAAATAA
Source organism: Chelonoidis abingdonii (assembly GCF_003597395.2). Classification (NCBI taxonomy): domain Eukaryota; kingdom Metazoa; phylum Chordata; order Testudines; family Testudinidae; genus Chelonoidis; species Chelonoidis abingdonii. The sequence continues at coordinate 14,484,197 of NC_133777.1, forward strand.
TTGTACAATGAAAACCAGCAACTCAACAGGTTATTGCCAGAATAATTCCTATTCCTAGAGAATAGATAGTTAAACTTAGTTGCCTACTTCATTTTGGAATCACATGCAGGTATTTTCATGACTAGTCACCTCTGTTGATCCAGTTGAATTACCATAATCTGTTGATATTAAAGGGCATCGAAATTTATGTTGAGTAGTCAGGGCAATCATGTGCAGTTTATCTAGGCCATGACTCAAACTTCATATTGGGGGAGGAAGAAGTGAGAGCTCTGATTATACTTATTAATGAACCTTCCTGGCCCATTTCCATGGAAATTCCTAATGTCCCCTCTCATACTTGATCTGCAATACAAAATGCAGTACCTACTAGTAATAGAGAGGGGTTGGAGATGTTTCTATGTTGTGTTTTGGCTTTACATGTACTCTTAGTTTTGGATTCACATCCTGCGAGGATAGGAGGATTTCACATTTTCCAAGTTTCCCTTGCTTACTTCTGACCAATTCAGAGTGAAACAAAATCATTTTTTCTCCTGAAATATTTTTCATGCTGCTTCCAGGACTAGGAAGGAAACAAAATAAACATGTAAACTGTAAACTTGTAAATATACACATAGGAGCACACAAAATCCCATCTCCTTAGTGGAGCCCAAATACACACTGGAGCACGCAGGACGCTGGCCCTTGGCATAGAATCATGGCTCACAACACCACCCACATTCAGGCAGCATCGTGCAAAATGTCCTCTCTGCAATGCCATGATTATCACTGGCTGTGATTCACTGTAGAGAACTTCTGTAGGACTAGGAAGTTACCAAACAGCTTTTCAGTAGAGTACTGTAAACCTACTTCCCTTTTCAGTTCATTTCTGAAAGGGTTCGTGGTTGGAATTTCAAGGGAGATGAAGGGATAACTAATAGTGAGCAAAGGGCATGCAGAGAATTTTACTGCATAGATATGGCAAAACAACTGCAACTTTAGAGACCCCTGAAATTCCCACTGAAGTCAAAGGGAATTGCATATCTGAGAGCAGAATTGAACCCACTATAGGTGCAAAAAGAGACATCAGTGAACACCTCTGTGCACTTGGCCAGTCTATATGTTTGGTGCTTGTGGGCAGCCTTATAGAGCTCGTTACAGCTCATTGTAGGAGCAGCCCTCTCTGCCATGCTTCAGAGAGCTCTGGAGGAAAGGGCCTTTTTACATTTCTAAGGCTAAACTGTATATCAGGAAGGAAACTCGGTGAAATCTTTACTGACTCCTCCTGGAGCTGGTGCCAAAAGGTGGAGTGGTTTCCTGGGGGTGGCCTTCTTTCTCTAGGGCCTCAAGGAGTCTCGGTTTGCTGAGTGATCTAAACAAAACAGAAAAGTTCAAGGCCATAACATTCTCTCTCTTACGGCCATGTTCTCTGGTTGGGTGCGCAAAGTCTGACTACACTCCAAGGTGTCCCTGCGTAGAATGAGAGCAAAATGACAGCAGGGGCAGCAGCGGAACCTCTCTAGCTAGAAAGGCACGTCTGAGAGCCTTTGAAGCTAGTTTAGCATAAAGCTGGCCAGTTCAACCCATGTTCAGTGCCAGCAAATTCACCAAGGGAAGGCTCATGGTTTGGCTTGGAACCTCATTGAAGTAGGATGATGAATGCCCACAGGCACAAGCATGCCTCTCCATACTACTAACTAGCTGTGACTCATTGTGAATTGCCAGCATAACGAGTCTTTTCATTACTTTTAATGTTTAAGAGGCATTAAAAGAACATCCAGCTACAGCAAGAAACCTTGTCTCATTATCTGTATGGCCTTTTTGATAAATTATAAAGAGCTTGGGCTGCATGCTAAGCACGTACGGATGCCAGGCCATAGGCAGAACAATTTTTTTTCTCTTTTAAGTGAAAGAAAATTTTGAGAGATTTGCTGTATGATCCACAACTAACTTTGTGCAAGATGGAGCAGTAGCAGGGTCTCCTGATTGAAAACACTTGCAAAACTCTCATTCAAAATATTTGTTCTGAACTTTTGGAGGATGCATATTATTCTGTCTATTGCACTTACACCGCCCAGTGCAATAGTATCTCAGCGCCTCACCGCACCCATGCAAGGCAGGGCAGTGCTGTTATGCCTGTTTTACAGATGGGGAACTGAGGCCCAGATTGCCCATCTGACTGATTTGCCAAGGTTATACTGGAAGTCTGTGAAGGAACAGGGGAGGGCACCCACAACTCCCAAGTCCCAGGCTTGTGCCCTAACCGTTCTCCTCATTGTGGAGTCCAAGGTTTGGAGAACATTGTGCACTAATTTCTGGACTCAAATAACTAACAAACAAACATATGAACATTTGTTCCTGGTCTTCAAATTCATATTTTAAAACAAAGCTTGTCAATTAAAAACCAACCCACAAACAAAACCCAAACCCAGCCACGTGTATGGCGAGTGAAGGGGAAGTCTGGGCTATACCCTATAAATAGCTGGACTCTCCCCCTAAGACAGGTTTGTAAGGTGCCCTAAGAGTTAGACTCAAATAGTCTCAAGCTTTGGGCAAGTTCAGACCCAGATTTTGAAGCTTCACTCTCTATATTGGCCTGCACAAAGCATTGCCAAGTTGGTGAGGCAGTTCAGCATAAGATCCAAATGCTGAAGTTTGGCCCTCTCTGATTTAGGGCATTTAATTTTCTCCATTAAACTTTCTCTCTCTATTCCTTCTGCACAGTGTCATCTTAATTCTATTCCATTCTGCCTACTCACTCTTCCAGTTTTCACCTTGTTTTCTTTGGCATTTTCCTCTCTCCCCATCCATTCTCTACAACATTTGCTCCCAACCTCTGTTACTTTGGTAGAAGATGAACCTGATAACTTTAGAGTCAAACTTTCAGGCTTTGCCTGTTAATTCTTTGTACTACAGTACCATCTAGAGACCTTAACCAAAACCCACTGTGCAAAGTGCTGTGCAAACACATACCAAGAGACCGCTCCTACCTCAAAGAGCAGAACTCAGCACACAAAAAAAAAAAAAGGAAAAAAAAAAAAAAAGGAAAAATGGCTTTGTGAGAAATTTAGAAAAAGTGAAGTTGTTTCCTTTTCCCATGGTATGAAATAGAAAAAAAAATAAGTTTTTCATGCTTTTTATTTTAAATTCTCAAGATTTCTAAATTTTGAATGTTAAAGAATTAAAGTTTTCCCCTATTTCTTTTTTACCAGCCCATGCAACAAAACGGATGACTAATGTGCAGGCTTTTCTTTCTTTCTCGTTCTTTTTTTCTTTCCTCCTCCATCATTTTTCAGTTTCCCCCATTTTTCCTTCTGCGATTGTTTAACTTTTCAAGCCATTTCAAAGTCTGGAGAAGCAATATAGCAGCAGAGTTATTGAGTTTCATTTGTCCTTTTCTCACTCTGTTATTTTCTCCAAAGTTGGATAAGCTTTAAACAATTCCAGCTGGCAAAGAAAAAATTGAGGGGAATCAGAGAAAAATACTTTGCCATTCATTCTACTGCAGTCAGTCACAAAAAGAGAACAATGGAAAATGTATTTATTTGCTTGCTTGGGAAAAATAAACTAGAACAAAAATATTAATTTAAAATGAAATAATTTCTTATTCTTTACATAGAAAATAATTATCCATAGTGACATTTTCTCATGAAACATTTTTTTCCACAAAAGCCAATTTTTCAAAAGGAAAGTTTTTCATATGGAAAATTTTGGCCAGCTCCACCAGAAAGCTTACAACCTAAATAGACAAAACAAAGGGCATTTTTCATATTGGGATCTGAATAAAGAGGGCCAAATATTCAAAAAGCCTTCACCGCCCATAATGGGGGCCAGGTTTTCCACTCAGCCCACATTTAGGCTCCTAAGTAAGGGCCGCATTTTCAAAAAAAGGTGAGCACATTGGGTGCTCTTTGGAAAATGTGGCCAGAATTGTCACAGTGGGAGCTCCAGGATGCTGAGCAGTTTTGAAAATCTGGCCTTTATTTAAGTCCCTAAATGGGAAATGAAGTCTTGAAAAATCTATCACAGGGAGAGTAAGTGACCTACCAAGATCAAGTCATCAGTGTTAGAGCAGGGTATTAAACCCAGATCTCGGGACTCAAACTCCAATGCCTTAACCACAAGATCATTCTTTCCCTCAGCCTATCTATTCCCACAGGAGGGTGAGGATGAACAGACATTACATTTCCAGGCACCATCAATGGTATTTGATGAGCTGGGGCCTGAGCCAGATCTTTCAGAACTCCTGAGCCTCATCCAACCTCAGAGAAAAAAGTGCTGCAGTATTTTTGTTTTAAATTCAGCTTTAGCTCCTGCAGTGCTTTTAGAAACAGAACAAGCACACAGCGCTCTTGCAGCTTTATGGCTCCTTGACTGGTGTAAGATATAAAGTAAATTATGTATGAAAGCCCTTCACGTGATCTTTTGGTTTTAAGGTCCAGGACTGATATGAAGTGTAGTAAAACAACAACAACAAGCATAAAAATGCAGTTAAAGCTGATCTTTTCCAACTTTTCTCTTGAGTTGCTTCCTGCTCAGGTTGGTCACATAAATATATAAAGTACAGTGCTTGTTTCTGACCTCCCCATCTGTTTTACCTAAGAGATAGCAGCACTGACTTCAGTGGAATTAATACTGATATTCAGTGGTGTAAGTGAGACCAGAATCAGGCCCAACATGTAAAATCAGATCTCCAGTGCCACTTCTTTGGGGTTGATTTGATGGTCTCTCTCACGTTCAAGGGAAAAGGCAGCACTTCAAAAAGCTCTTTATATTCAGTACGTGTCCTGGCATCTAGATCAGTCTCTGCTGCTCCAGGAGAGCTGAAAGTGTAAATAGCTCTTTTAAGGGTCTATTGTGCAAGGTGCTGAGCATTCATTCTTGTTGGGAAGTTGGCCAACTGCTCAGCTGGTGTAAACCAACAGAGATCCATTGGCCTCAGTGGAATGTATGCCAATTTACGCCAGCTGTGACTCTGCCCCAGTGAGCATACTCACCTCCGGCCGGACACAGTGGGAGCATACTCAGCACCATGCAGGAGTGGAGCCTTAGTGAAGCCTGGCTCATCATCCTCCTATCCATTTCCCAAGCTTGAACATCTTCTATTCTGTCCTATGTCAGTTCTTACACCACACTCAGTACCGCAGGAGCTGAGCACCTACTTACTAACTGCACAACAAATATAAAACTCCATCTGGAAACACAGTTACAGCCACAACACACTCTTCAGAGCAGGGTTGCGTTTCAGTTGCACTTGCTGAGGTGTAGCTGTGGAGTAAGTTGACACACAAGCCACATGATGTGTAACTCACCTAAGTCAACTACAATCCCTGTTCTCTTTTGCCTGTGTGTTTACCATTCTACTCAGGTTTTCACTTACATTTTAAAAACCTTATTTTCTTTACACAGAACTCCTCAATCTTTTCCTAAATTAACAATGGCCAGAATCACTGTCTCTTTTGCTCCCTGACCCACTATTTCCATATCAACACCCAGAACATTACTGTTACTGCAGGAAGACCAGGAACCCAATATATAATTCCATTATATTACTAATGATGATGATGATGACGATGAGGATGAGGATGAGGATCACTACTACTACAACATCCAATAGTTTGCTATGTGCTTGCTGGGTCCTTTGGAATAAAATACTTCTAAAATGACACATTGCAGAATAAAGTTAAGTGGCATGTAGCTCCTATGATGGGCTCTCCACTTAGAGGCTAGTTTCCAAAGGCATGTTAAGGAGATTTTATAGTTTTGCAAAGACATACAAATGGTTGCTGGGGATCAGGCTCTAGACCCTGCATATAGAACCTGAACTATCAGCTGTTCTAAGCCTTTTCCCTACTGTGACCCTGTGTTAGAGCAGAAAACGAAGGACTGCAGCTATTACTCCTGTGTTAATGTCAACAGGATCCTAGTGATTACACAGGAGGCTGGGAGAGAGATTTCAGCAAAAATGGTGTGGTTTAGCAGTCCACACTCTCGTAGTTTCAGGAACCTCCTCCCATTTATCCATAAAGAAAGGATGCATGGGAGTGATCTCCCCTGGACCTGCCGCAATCCTCCGAGGGCAGGGGTAGGCAACCTATGGCACCTGCGCCGAAGGTGGAACGCAAGCTGATTTTCAGTGGCACTCACACTGCCCAGACCCTGGCCACCGGTCCAGGGGGCTCTGCATTTCAATTTAATTTTAAATGAAGCTACTTAAACATTTTAAAAACCTTATTTACTTTACATACAACAATAGTTTAGTTCTATATTATAGACTTCTAGAAAGAGACCTAAAAATGTTAAAATGTATTACTGGCACGCAAAACCTTAAATTAGAGTGAATAAATGAAGACTCGCCACACCAATTCTGAAAGGTTGCCGAACCCTGGCCTGGGGGTCCAATCCCCACATTGAGAACTCATGTATGGAAGTACTGGGCCAAATTCTCTTCCCAGTTACACCTCGGCAGTGGTTCTCAGCTTTTCCCCACTACTGTATCCTTTTCAGGAGTCTGACTTGTCTTGTGTACCTCAAGTTTCACCTCACTTAAAAACTACTTCCTTACACAATCAAACATAAAAATACAAAGGTGTCACAGTACACTATTACTGAAAAATTGCTTGCTCTCTCATTTTTACCATATACTTATAAAATAAATCAATTGGAATACAAATATTTTACTTGAGTGTGTTTTTCACTTGTGAGTCGTGTCTGAAGCCTGAGACCCAAGCGGCGGGGCTGAAGCATGTAACTTGGCTTCACTGGGTCTTCCATGGTATGGAAGCCTGGGCAGTTGCCCTGCTTGCCACCCCCTAATGCTGGCCCTGCACTTGCGACCCCTACCCCTGTCTCATGACCCCTCTGGGAGCTGCAACCCCCAGGTTGACAAACACTGATCTAGAGGAGTTGAGAACCCCCTGGAAGCCCTCCAAGTACTCCCAGAGGTACATGCAGAGGTGAAAGTAAGCCGGTACATACCAGCAAGAGCCAGTACCAGACTGGCTTCCCCAGGCTGGCAATTTAAAGGGCCCGGGGCTCCCTGCAGTGGCCAGAGCCCCAGGAAAGCACCGCCCGAGCCTCACTGTTGGAGCCCCGGGGTAGCAGCGGTAGGGCTCTGGCAGTGATTTAAAGGGTCCAGGGCTCCTGCTGCTGCAGGGAGCCCCGGACCCTTTAGAGCGCCACTGCTGCCAGAGCCCTTGGGTAGCGGCAGCAGGGCTCCAGTAGTGATTTAAAGGGCCCAGAACTCTGCTGCGGTAGCGACAGCTGGAGCCCGGGCCCTTTAAATGTCCCCTGAGCCCCAGGGCTCCCAGCTGCCTCTGCAGCTGGTAGCTCCAGGGGTGATTTAAAGGCTCCCGCAGCTGCATCCAAAGCCCCAGGGCCTTTAAATCTTGAACCACGCCCCCCTACTCAGGACTCCAGCATACTGGTAATTCCTTTCAGTTACTTTCACCCCTGGGTATACGTACCTCGATTGAGAACCACTGCTCTAGTGCAGCCTCAAATGACTTCAACAGAATTGGACCAGTGAAACTGAATGGACAATTTGGCCCAATAAACTGAATAAAAATGATGGTCCCAGATGCACAGGGAAGTCAAATGACAACTTCTCATCAGCTTATCTTGTCTCTTGTTGCCCCAGTGCTCTCAGGGTCCGTCCCTTACCTCCAGGGTATATTGCAAGGAACTCACTGCGTCTATGTTGGAAATATGGAGAGTTGCATCATCCCTGCCAAAATGGGAGCTATAGGTATTTTGGACTTGAAGTGTGGACTGCTAACCGACACCATTTTTCCTGAATTCTCTCCCCCAGTATCCTGTGTAATCGCTAGGATCCTGCCGACATTAACACAGGAGTAATAGCTGCACTCCCTCTTTTCTCAGACTGTTAGGCCTTTGATTACCTTCCTCTCCCTCCTTTCATTTCTCGGATTCAATATTGCCTCCAGGCATTCAGACACAAAAGGAAATAATTAACATAAAAAATAAAGCAAGAAAAAACGGCTGAACTACATATAATTATTATGGAGAAATGCTAGAACACCAGAAGGGCAAATTGCCTTCAACGCACATTCAGCCTTAGTAGGAACAATATATAGCCTAGCGGTAGGCTTGAACTGCAAAACTTCTATCCAGATTTTGGACTCTTTAAACATGGGGGCTTGAATATGGGGGGTTGGATGGGTCCATTACAAAGATGGGGGGCAACTGGAACACATGGACCTGCATCCAGATTTGGCTTCTGAATCCCCCACACTAGACCTTTTTAGATGAAGGTTTAGATATGGGCCTAAGTACCAGCAACAGCATTGACGTACAGTTATTGCAAGTGACCTGGAGGGGGGAGGGAATATGAACATGACTCTGTTTTGGCATGAGTATTTGTAGCAATGAATGCGGCACTGGAGAGAACTCTGGCCTTGATTTAGATTTGACCTTTACTTTAGAGTTCTGTGTAATTACAGCTAGAGAGTCCTGGTGACATATGCAGTGCAATGCTCTTTTATCCGCCAAATTCTTCTGCTATCACCAAGCCAGTAAGAAAGACCTTGTGTGGAAAAACCACTCACATATTTCTTAAACTGTTCTGATAACTGAGTCCATGTGGAATCTTTCCTTAACCCACTTAATGAAATAAAAATGCAGCACCTGAACATTGTCTTCACAGTCTCCAGGCCTTGCCATCTATGCCTAGCATTTCCTCCAGACCTTCTATCCATGACTAGTACTGTCTCCATCCCTGTGTGGGTCTGGATTTTGCATGGACTAATGTGCCTTTATACAATATTCTGGAATCTTTTTGTTCTTGTCAAGTTCAAATGAACTTCAGGAGGGTTCCTCTCACCACCCCATTTCAGACGTGGAAGAAATCAAGCCACAAGTCTTTATTCTGGCAAGACTCTCAGTGAAGTATTGCCTGACTAAGGACTGCAGGATTTGACTCATTGATAATAGTAGAGAAGAAAGTGGACTAGAAGTCTTTCTAGGTCTCTGTCCTCCCAGTGCAGTTTTGTTCTCAGCAGCAGAGGGAGGCTGTGATCCTATCTCGGGGCACGTCTAGACTACGCGCCGTATTGACGCGTTAAAATCGATTGCTCGGGGATCGATATATCGCGTCTGATCTAGACGGAATATATCGATCCCTGAGCGCGCTTATATCGATTCCGGAACTCCACCAATCCCAACGGAGTTCCGGAATCGACATGGCGAGCCGCGGACATCGATCCCGCGCGGTGAAGACGGGTGAGTAAATCGATTTTAGATATTCGACTTCAGCTACGCTATTCTCGTAGCTGAAATTGCGTATCTAAAATCGATTTTACCACGTAGTGTAGACCTGGCCTCACTTATACAAGGTTATCCCTCTCAAGCAGGGCTGAGGGATGCTGGTAGTGTAGGGAAGCTTGTATGCAGTAGCCAGTGCTAATGGAGAAATGCTAGAATTTCAGAGGGCCAACCTGAGCAAATAGTGACTAAGCAGTGATTAAATAGTGGATTGCATTCGCTAGAGCTCTCAGGCACAGCAATTGATGGAGCATCAGTAATAATAAAAAAAATCACTAAAATAAAAAAAGATTCTTGTGTTTTATTTGCTGGGATTCTTTTTCTTAATTACCTTCAGGGTTTTTTTTTTCTGCTGCTACACTGGGATCCAGAACACTAAGATTTCAACATGTTTGTTTCTTTTTTTCCTACCATCCCATTAAATAGAATTCTGACATGTCTGACCCAGTTTCTCAGTAATGTGGTCATGTGATTTTATGGTAGAATTAAAAAAAACACTATTGAGAAACTTTTATGTTACATTTCTGTATCTGTTACCATAGTAATATTCATCTCACCAGGCAACTGAAAATCAGTCCAAAGATTTTTCCAAATACCTACAGAAAAAGTAGCAACCAACTAGAACTTTTGTCAGTAAAGCTTCCAAAATTTATTAAAGACATTTTTTCCTCTGTTACTTGCTGAAATCAAAATAACTCTTCACAAAAACATTTTGATAGGTGCAGGAAGTTATGTCTTCTTGTGTGACGCGGGCACAAAGTAGCCAGTGATTTTGGTTGTCCAACTTGAGACATCTGGAGCTGAGGACCCAAAACAGTTAGAAATTTCTAGATCAGAACTACCCTCTTGAGTTGCACCTTAGCTAAGTGCTACACAGCCGTGATGTGTTCTGTGTAACAAGTTTCTTTGTGCAGCCAGGCAATGGCATTCTGCTCCAGCTGAAGTCTTTGAATGGTTTTCTGGTGTAGCACCAGGCAGAGCACATTGCCATGATCTAACCTTGCCATAATTCACACCATCACAAAGGCAGGGATGTAATCACAAAATGGCATTGAAATATAGCAGCAGATAACAGAAGGACTGAGGTCCAGCTATGCAAGACCATCCTCAGGTGTTTGTCGCCCGGGTGAAAAAGGTTTTTTTGCCACCTCCCACCCAAAAGGCACAAGCAAAGAAACCATGGGGATTTGGCACTTCGGGCAGCCATCTTGATTGCCCGCCCGTAAGCTAGTCCTACAGCCATGGCACTCTCCTGTACCCACAGGAAATTGTCCATGTGCAGCAATGATGGGAGTAATGGAGATGGAAGAGTAACCCTCAGTCTCTGACAATATACACTAGAAGAAAATTCCTTCTCACATCTGAATCTGGTTACCATTTCAACCCTGTCTTTACAGGTCAGCAAGGATCATCTCAGTGCCAATCTCGTCTCTTCGAAACACTGAAAGATCATCAGCACTCCAGAAACTGAGTGTTGAGTTTCTTGAATCCCTGAAACATGGATTCTGCAAATTTCTTCTGGGATAGAGAATTTCAAAGGGAGATGACCCTCTAGGTTAAAAAAAAATACCTTGTACATACGTTACTCTAGTCAAACTTTTTAAAAAAAAAGTTCAAGAGCCCATCTGTTTTCCTGTTACTGTTTACCTCATATGACCTCCAGTGAAGCAAAACAAATGCTTAACTCCATCCTTATTAAGCTATTTGGTGGAGAGACAGTCTTTTCCCCTGAGTTTGTACAGCACCTAGCACAACGGTGTCCTGGTCCAAGCCTGGGGCTCCTAAGCACTGCCAAAATGAGAATAAAAACGCTACTACTACTAACCAAAAGCATTGACTTTTATGGGGCCAAGCATACACTTAAGACCTTTGCTGAATCTTAACCATAATTTCTTACTCTGACACAAATCCTTGTCATTCCTGTATAAGGAATGACACATTTAAAATACACAGCCTGACCTCATGAGAGATTTTATTTTGTAATTTGGAACTTCTGCGTTTGTCTACACAGCTAAAAATACACGGCGGCAATGAGTCTCAGAGCCTGGGTCAACTGACTCGGGCTTGCAGGACTCACACTCCAAGGCTAAAAATAGCAGTGTAGACATCCCTACTCAGGGTGGTGCCTTGACTCTAAAACCCAGTGGGACGGAGGCGGGGGGAGGGAAGCTATTTTAGCCCTGGAGCACAAGTGCAAGTCAATTGACCCAGGCTCTGAGGCTTGCTGCCGCGTGGGTTTTTTTTTTTGCAGTGTGGCTGTACTCTGTCATTTTTCTACAGAGTCTAGAATGGAAACACATGACAGTTTTTGAGCTCTTTATCTGACCATCTGAATTTCTTTGTACACCATTTCAGCCCAGGTTTTCAGACAGTGTGGATGTGCAGTAGTGTGCAGTTACTGCAATTATGCACACAAACCCAGCTAATTACGGCAAGGAATGGCTAATTTTGACCATTTGTGCATGGAACTGCCTGTGATGTATGAGCAATCAAAGAAATTGCATACACAAATTGGACCCCCATTGCTGGTCTGAATTTCCTGAAAATCTTAAAACTAAATGGATAGCGATGTATGCTAATTAACAATGGTGCTAATTAACAGAAGGTGGAGAATTAGGTCCCAGTCCTGCAAAGATTTAAACATTTAACTTTAAGCGCATGAGTACTCTTATTGAGCTCAGTAAGACAACTCACAGGCTTAACTTTAAATACATATGTAAGTCTTTGCAGGCTTTAACTTTTTACTATCTCATTGCATACGTGATGGCATCATCTTGGCCAGTGCATCAGGGACTAAACTGGGGATCTCCAGAGCTAGAGGCAACTTGAGATAAAAAGCCAGGCTGTGTAGGTGGAGAGGGACTTATCATACCCCCACCAGTGGGTCACATACTCACTCAACGCCAGCTGAAATACAAAATTAATTGTTGACAAATACATCAGCATCAACATAACATTAATAATGGGATAGATCCTCTCTGAACATCCATGTTATTTTAAAGTTGTCATATTAGACAGCAAGTAACAGTGTATGTAAACTTCAAAGCAGCTTATATGCAGTCCTACTCTGTCAAAAGAATTTTCCTGTGTCAATCATGCTGCAGCTTCGGGGAAATACAAGAAAGTTTTAACATATTCATTAATTAGTGCTTAGCTTTATTTGAAAAACGAATCCTTCACAATATGTCATGTTAATATGCCATAGCATTGTGAGCATTATTGTTTTTATGCTTATTAGGCATATCCTGCAAGAAGAAAGCATTTTAAATTAGATAAAATCTAATACATGTTTAATGCGGCGTTCTCACAATTTAAAATGCTACTCTATTAAAATAGCAGGGAGGGGAAAATTAACTCAGAGCAAGGATGTGAAAAGAATAGATCATGAGTGAAATGAATAATAGACTAACTGAATAATCATATTGCTTCTAATATGAAGTGTATAAATCACAATAATTCTGTACCATCAGCAGAAACAGAGAGGAGAGATTTTCTAGTGTAAGACTGTGTTCAGTATCTAATAATAATTATATATTAAGAGCTAAATATCGTACGTAATAATAAGTGGCCAGTATTAATAGGACATTCTGCTGCAGCTGATGGTGCTTACTCATTCCAATGCATACAAAATGCTGCTATAATGAAGAGACTTTTTAAAAGTAAGGATGAGACTAGAATTATTTTCCATTAAGTAGCCTTAACTCTGCACCCCACCCTTAGCAATGCCTCAGAAAGAATCACAAGTTTGGTTGCTTCCTTATCTATCCATAACAAACAGTTTCATCGCATCAATGACATCAGAAACTAGAATGCCTCATCTTTCAGGACAATCATGAAATGATGGTGCCAACAGAGGCTTTCTTTACAGGCATGCACAGTTCACAGAAAGAGACGAACATTACAGATCCCAATAGCCAGACCTTCTCTTTGTTGAGGGCCTGATCCAAAGCCCACTGACATCAGTGGAAAGACTCCTGTTGATTTCAATGGGACTGGGATCAGGTTGTCCGATTCCACATGCATCAAGACACAAGATGCAATTGTCATTAGTATATATCAGAGTATTTACACACACACCTCCCTACCCCAATGCACATATCATTAAAATTAGAAGCAACTGTGTTAATTAAATGAAAGCATCCAAAGTCAGCATGGTGATGAAGCATCGTACTTAGTCCTGGTTAGGATTTCATACACATGTATCTTAAGTACCGGATGGTGCACATTTTCAGTATACACCTGCAGCTACTAATGCAGACATCTTTAAGATGTGCAACAGGCTTTGGGTCCTTAATGGACTGTAATGGATCTTGAGGCAGTGCAGGACTGCTGGAGGATCCCCTAAAACACTCCTAAATAAGGGATATGGGTAGAGTCTGCCAACCACAGTTGCCAACTTTCACGTGGTAAATAAGCACCCCAACTTTCACAATAAGACAAAAATCAAACTAATCCCAATTCAAAACAAGGCCAAAACAAGCCAATCCCTAAGAACCCCAAAACTCTATGTGACTAGATCCCGCCCCCAGCATGCAGTTTGGGACCGTGGTAGGCCTGCTGTGCACCCCTGACTCTCTCCCCCTCTTGCCTCCGCTTGCCAGGAATCTATCAAAAAAAAAAAAAGAAGCAACAAGCTACAAGCCAAACAAGCTAAAAACTAGCCAACAGGCAACTCTCAAGCCAATTAAGCCAAAAACAAACCCAATTTCTGCGTTTTCTCCCTGCAGGTTTAGCACATATGTTGCCAACCCTCTAGGATTGCCCTGGGGTCTTCAAGAATTAAAGATTTATCTTTAATTAAAGATTATGTCATGTGATGAAACCTCCGGGAATATATGCAACCAAAATTGGCAACCTTAGGTCTGGGGTCTGAGATGCAGGGCCTGAAACCAAGACACCTTCACCTCCAGAGAATTCTACTCCACCAAGGGAGCTTTCCACTCGCCAGTTACAGTTGGTACCTATCCCCCTTTGAGCCTATTTCCCTCCACCCCCTGTCCTCAGGTAGCTCAGAGGAGCTGGATTGAATTATAGAATATGGCCCAGAGTGCAACTGAAATTGCAACAGAACTAGGACAAATACACAGAAATAAGAAACATTTGCAGGTAGACTTGCAGGGAGTGATAGTGTTCATCATTCCAGAACTATCAGGCCATTAGAAGACAAAGCTTACAATGGAGAAAAGTATTGACAGTGGTAACTGGTGAACATGAAAACAGGAGCTGTTGCCCATCTTGTTGCCTCTTAATCAGAAAATAACTTTTCTTAAAAGTTTCTGGACTTGGCCCTATTGACATCAGATTGAAGGAAGAAGAATACAAAAAACAGAAATAGCTGCTGGCATTAGGAGCCGATTGTCAGCTGAATTCAGCAGCTTGCAGTCAGTGTGCTCTGTGCTCACTAGACAGTCTCAGTAGGATGTGTTTAGGTATCTGGGGACACACAGCAGAGAGGGAGGAAGGCAGAGAAGGCATTGCACAAGTGCCAATTAGAAGAAAGCATCAGCAAGACACTGAGGGCCAGATACTGCCCTTGAAGCCCTGGCCACCATCATCTGGAGTAGGAAGGGAGGAGAGGAGTGGCCTTAGCATAGCAGAACCCAGCAGGAAACACTCCCTCGTTCAGTCAGGACCCCTCTTGAGGCTCGAATCGAGGCCATGAAGCAGCAGAAACTCTCCAACCACTAGTGTGTGCAGTATGCAATCCCCTGAATGCCCTGGCTGGCCCACTGTCAGGCCTGGAGGGGAGGCAGGGCCATGGGTGCTGCCCTTTCATATTGTGCTCAACCCCGATGCACCCTTTTCTCCCACTTGCACACATGCGCTTGCCTTGTCTCAACCTAACTCCCACACCGTTATCTTCAGCTCAGTGGGACTTAATGAAGTAGGTTTGTATGTCTCTTGAACCACTTGAAATGAGGCTTGTTCTCTGTCTGCCACCTGGGGTTAGATATCACTCACCAGCCCTCCTGAACACTGCCTGACACATTTGTATAAAACAATATTTCTATGATCAATTAAGTGTCAAGGATTCAGAGCCATCGTCTAGACATGCCAGAGAGGTTGTTCAAAGAATGATTGATGAGGAGGGCAAAGCGCACCACAGTTACGTTCCTGCGAAACACTGAATCTTTAGCCTTGCATAGCTCACTGGACACACACATAGTAATATAATAGCACCAACCTTCAGACATCCAAACCAAAATTTCTGTCACAGCAGGAGGAGGTTGTTTCACAACAATTGGTACAGCTGTGTGTCTGGAAACCGGCATTGCACCATGTGCAGCTTTTCTGTCAGCTCTATTAAGCTCTCACAGCGGCGTGTCTCTTAAGCCGCCATTGCAAACCAGCAGACTCCAGTGTTGGAGCTATTTATTTGAGGCCTTGTTAACCTTACTGAGCCACCACTGCAAGAACAACAAGGAGTCCGGTGGCACCTTAAAGACTAACAGATTTATTTGGGCATAAGTTTTTGTGGGTAAAAAACCCACTTCTGCATCTATATCAATTAGAACTTATGAAGTGTAGAAAAAAGCTAATGATATCAGGGAAAAATCCATGGCTGGCAGGGCTCAGGATACTAAGAAGGAATTTAAGTATATTAGGAACAAAAATAATCCTAGTGATCCACTATTAAATGGAGATGATACGATTATTAACGATGCAGGACAGGCAGAAGCATTCAGTTAATATTTTTGTTCTGTATTTGGAAAGAAGCAGGATGATGTGCTTGTATCACAAAAACGATGCAGGATATTAAACATCATCTAATAGAGATAAACATTTTTAATTTAGAAGGTACATGTAACTTGCACCCAAGAGTCCTGAAAGAGCTAACTAAGAGGCTCGCTGGTCTGTTGATGTCAATTTTTAATAGATCTTGGTATACAGTGGAAATTCTTTCATTCATTTTCATCGAGTTTAATACAGCCACATGCAGAGTTCTACATCTAGGAACTAGAAATGTGGACCAGACACAAACTGGGGACTGTATCCTAGAATGAAGTGACTCTGAAAAGGATTTAGGGGTCACAATGGACAAGCAACAACAGAATTCTCAGTGTGATGCTGTGGCAAAAAGGAACTGATGCGATCCTTGGATGTATATGCAGGGGAATAATGAGGAGGAGCAGGGAGGTGATTTTACCTGTGTATACAGCATTGGTGAGACTGATACTGGAATACTGCATCTAGTTCTGGTATCCTCTATTTAAAAAGCATATTGAAAAATTGGACAGGGTGCAAAAAAGATCTTCAAAAATTATTTGAGGGCTAGAGAAAATCCCTTACAGTGAGAGACTTAAAGAGCTCAATCTGTGTATTTTACCAAAAAGACTGGAAGGTGACTTGATTATAGTCTTTTAGTACCTTCACAGGGAGAAAATATTTGGTGCTTATAGACTCATAGACTCTAGGACTGGAAGGGACCTCGAGAGGTCACCGAGTCCAGTCCCCTGCCCTCATGGCAGGACCAAATACTGTCTAGACCATCCCTGATAGACATTTATCTAACCTACTCTTAAATCTCTCCAGAGATGGAGATTCCGCAACCTCCCTAGGCAATTTATTCCAGTGTTTAACTACCCTGACAGTTAGGAACTTTTTCCTAATGTCCAACTTAGAGCTCAAAGGCTCTTTATTTTAGCAGAGAAAGGGATAACAACAATGGCTGGAAGCTGAAGCCAAATACATTTAAATTAAAGAAAAGGCACACATATGTACCAGTGAGGTTGATTAACCACTGGAATAAATTACTAAGGGCAATAGTAGATTTTTGTCTCATTGTGTCTTCAAATCAAGACTGGATGTCTTCTGGAAGACATATTTTAACCAAACTCGAGCTGTTGGTTTCAATGCAGAGGTTTCCAGGTGAAATTTAAAGGCCTGTGATATACATGAGGTCAGTCTAGATGATTTAATGGTCCCATTTGTCCTTAACTTTATGAATTTTCATTACATCACCTGCCTAACATCCACTGTGTGTTAACTGCGTCCCTGAATTATGCTGAAGCCTGGGACCAGTCCCACACTGTCAGACGTTTATCATCAAGAAGATTATTGTGGTGTGATAAAGTCCCCCAACATCATAGAATTGTAGGACTGGAAGGGACCGTGAGAGGTCTTCGAGTCCAGTCCCCTGCACCCATGGCAGAACTAAATATATCCCTGACAGGTGCTTGTCTAACCTGCTCTTAAAAACCTCCAGTGACAGAGATTCCACAACCTCCCTAGGCAATTTATTCCAGTGCTTAACCACCCTGACAGTTGGGAAGTTTTTCCTCATATCCAAACAAAACCTCCCTTTCTGCAGTTTAAGCCCATCGCTTCTTGTCCTATCCTCAGAAGTTAATGAGAAAAATTTTTCTCCCTCCTCACTGAAACAATCTTTTATGTACTTGAAAACTATCATCATAGCCCCTTTCAGACTTCTCTTCTCCAGACTAAACAAACCCATTTTTTTTTCTTCAATCTTCCCTCATAAGTCATGTTTTATAGACCTTGAATCATTTTGATTACTCTCCTCTGGGCTTTCTCCAATTTGTTCACATCTTTCCTGAAATGTGGTAGCCAGAACTGGACACAATGCTGTAGTTGAGGCCTAATCAGCATGATGTAGAGCAGAAGAATTACTTCTGTCATCATTCTAGTTGAGACCACAGTGGTCCTTCCAACCAAACTAGAGATTTGGAGTGGGCTTGTTGCACGCGTGTGTGTGTGTGTGTTATTTTGTATTTATGCAGGATCTTGCACCGTGGGGTCCTGGTTCATTTCTGGGGCTTCTAGGTGCTACCACAATACAAAGAAAACAACATAATAAATAACAACATTAAAAAGGTGATAAACAGGAATTATAACTCTGTGCAGTATCTAGGCGATCTCCTGAAGGAGACTATAAGCAGCTTGTTTGAATACCAGAGAACAAAATAAACATGGCCTGACAGTGTTCAACAAACATTCTAGTTTCTGAACAATTATTTAACATAGTAGGAGACTCTACAGAAACTACATCCTTCCTAACTACTCCTAGGCCTGGGCTACACTAGCGGTGGGGGTGGGGGTGGGTTGAACTAAGATACGCAACTTCAGCTATGCGAATTGAAATCAAAGTATCTTAGTTTGACTTACCTGGCCATCCTCACAGTGGCAAGTCGACTGCTGTGGCTCCCCCATCAACTCCGCTTACTCCTCTTGATCATTTATTAATTTCACAGCAGTTGGGGCTCACGTCTCTGAACATAGATCTCCCTTAGCACTGCCTAGCACCAGGGCTGGCTCCAGGGTTTTTGCCATCCCAAGTGGTGGGAAAAAAAAAAAAAACTATGATCACAATCAGCGGCACTTCAGCGGCAGCTACACCATGCTGCTTTCTTCTTCAGAGGCAATTCAGCAGCCGATCCTTCCCTCCGAGAGGGACCGAGAGACCCGCCGCCAAAGAGCCTGACGTGCCACCTCTTCCCCTCGGCCACTCCATGCACCTGCCTGCTGAGCTGGTGCCTGGCGCCGGCCCTGCCTAGCACCCAGCTAGTCACAAAGCAGCTCTCCCCCCTCCCCACAGGCACTGGGCCACAATATTGCTCTCTCTCATATCTGTGTCACTCTGAAGCAACTCCATGAAACCTGATTCTGCCCTCTGTCATAAGTAACTCTAGTGACTTTTCTTTCCCGATGTCTGAAAGTGTGGGATCTTATTAACAGATGCAATAAACCCTCACTAGTTTGTTTCTATGAGGGAATTAGGAAAGACCTTGTGCAACTGAATTTTGCAGATTAGCGAGCAAGGGCTTGATCCAGCAAGGCAATAAGCAGTCTGCAACACCCCCGGCATTGAGCCCATTCAGTGCCACACAGTATTGGACCATCAGAGTTGAAACGATAATAAAAGCAAAAGAGAAGGCATCCCATATGTGCATTATATTTCAGGTTTAATTATTCCCAGCAATACTTCATGGAATACTAAATGATACTGACCTCTGTTGTAAAGCGCATTAAGATCGACTGAAAAAAAGCATTACATAAGAGCTGGGTAATTACTAAATAAATGAAACTGCTGCCATATATTTCTAAGGCCACGTCTATACGACGCGCCGTATCGGCGCGTTACAATCGATTGCTCGGGGATCGATATATCGCGTCTCATCTAGACACGATATATCA
Organism: Chelonoidis abingdonii; assembly: GCF_003597395.2. Taxonomy (NCBI): domain Eukaryota; kingdom Metazoa; phylum Chordata; order Testudines; family Testudinidae; genus Chelonoidis; species Chelonoidis abingdonii. Next base: position 14,503,610 of record NC_133777.1, read on the forward strand.
ATCCCTGAGCGCGCTTACATCGATTCCGGAACTCCACCAAAACCAACGGAGTTCTGGAATCGACATGGCGAGCCGCGCACATCAATCCCGCGCGGTGAAGACGGGTGAGTACATCGATTTTAGATAATCGATTTCAGCTACGCTATTTTCGTAGCTGAAATTGCGTATCTAAAATCGATTTTCGCGCTTCGTGTAGACCTGGCCTAAAAGAGTGCCATTTTTTGGTGCAGACTGGTATGATTCTATCATATTAACACTGATGCATGTATCCGATACAGAGACGTCTTCCTGGCAAATTGTGTCCCAGGATTAAAGACATGACTGCTTTGGAATGCTCTGCCTTGTAAAATTAACGTTATTAAAAAACGTAATCAACCCGCTACCTACTCCATGTGTACGGGATACATTTATGCTCCCAAGAGGGGTTAAAACAACATTTTTAGCAGCTGCCTCGAAACCCAAATCAAATCTTTGTGAACTGCTACATCGATTTGCATATTATTAACCATGCTTCTCTCCTCCTTTCCCTCCCTCCCCAGTTTTGCTTCATAGATTTATTCCTGCATGGAGGTTGCCATTAGCTGCACGTGTGACACTTTCCCCTGTGGCTGACTATCTCTTGCTGAAGCTACAGCTGTGCCATGCTAACGAGTCCCGAGGAGACCGGAATGTGTCTATAGTTGGCCATTTTTGCTTTGGCAGAAAGGGAAAAATATTAAAATGCTTCTGGCAACTTTTGGTTGAGCTAAAATCCCATCAGTCTGAAAGTGTTTATGCTAGGACAACATTCTGCTGGGCGATTTTGGGTGATGTACGCTTCCTAGAAAGTGTCATTTATATTTTATTTAGTTATTTTTGCAGCATACTTTGCCCTGCAGATCAATGTAAGGGGTCGGATCCTGTTCTCGGAATCAATGTCAAGGGATGAGAATCTGACTTGCAATTTTTTGTTTGCTGGCTGGCTTGTTTGTTTTTTGCAGTATTGTTGTAGCTGTGTGTAAGCTCAAAAGCTTGCCTCTTTCACCAACAGAAGCTGGTCCAATGAGAGATATTACGTCACCTGCCTTGCCTCTGTTTGTTTTCAGTTTTTTTTTTTTTTTTTTTTTTTAAGTCCAGAAGGCATAAGGCAGAGCATTCACTATGTATGGGGTTTTGGTGCCAGGTGTTTTTCTTTTTTACTCTCAAACCCTTTAACACCAAAAATGCAGCATGTCTTTGATTAAAGATGAAAGAGTCCAAACAACATCAGACATAACACTTTGCAAGTTTGAGACAGATGCTGCAGGACTTGGACTATTCAGTCTCCAGGACAGGGCAACTTTGTACAAGGGCATCTGACCGCAATGGATTTTAGCTGAGGAGCCAGTAGCATTTTTTCTATTTGCCAGTAATAAAAAAAATCATAAAACAAAACAAAGTGCTGAAAGGGAAACACAGTACAGAAGAATGACAGGCTATCTACAGCATGCAAACAACTCACAAACATGTGAATGAAATGAAGACTCGGTGCAACAGGGCACGCTTTCGGGGGAGGGGAGGAGAAGGCAGTAAACTAACCTAACCAAAACTCCATATTCCCCAAATGAGAAGTGGGTATCCTTCACTTACTCTCAACTTCACTACTGCACACTTCCCACTGATGCTGCTTAGCAAACGTGGCAGAAAGCAAGCCTACATCATTTGTTGCCACTTCAGCAGAGGTACAAGGTCATGCTTTTGGAATGAACACAAGGTCAGGGCTAAATGGGAACAAGAGGAGGAGTCATGCACAAGAAAAGCCAGATTCTGCTCTCACTCACACTGGAGGAAATCCAGAGTAACTCCATGGCAGAGGAATCAAGCTATTCCTGATACATGGACAATTTATTTTAATTACTGTAGCACCTGTAGGCCCCAACTACATACGTATAGGGAGAGATGGTTCCTGCCCCATAAAGCTTACAGTCAAAACAGAAAAGATGGGGAAAAGGTGGTAAAGGAAATTGAGGCAGGGTGTGACTTGGCTCTGCCTTTGAACCATGTGACCGTGGTCAAGGCTACAACAGGTCTCCCAAGTTCTGAGCCAGTACATTACTCAGTGGGCCAAGCGACACTCTTCATCTGTAGTCCTGTCTCTACTCACATCAGTTTTACACTAGTGATGTAGCCCCACTGGAGAATTAGACTCTCTGTGCCTGAGTTTAGCCCTCTATTGTGAGGTGTAATTAATATTTTCCCTTTGGCAGCAAATGCACAGTATTGATGCTGTAGATAACACTGCTTAGTAGTGGGAACTTGCAACACTTCTGTCTGAGCTACTAGGACTTCCAGTTTTGCTTGCAGCACACACTCTTTACAGGCCCCAAAACTTGTATTTGTATTCACAGTTTGTAGGTTGGTGTCCAGCTCTGGGTACATCCCTACTACTTCCCTGATGTGACTTCAGCAATATCAGTGGCGACACACCAGGGATGAATTTGGCCCATATAATACATAGTGATTGAATGTGGCTCACTCAGTGTGTGCACATCTAGGGCCAGATAATCAGCTGGCAAAAATCAGGAAAGCTCCACCCTTTATGCTGGCCTAGCCACCTACGACTATAGTAGGGCCATCATCTGGTGTAAGGCCTGTATATACGCTCCTTGCTACTCTGTTCTCCCAAGCTGCTGGCATAGCCAAGGAAAAGGTAGGCTGACTGAGGTTTCCTTATGTCCCAATGTTCCCTGCTGGGTATCAATTCCTTAGCATCATTGGCAGCAGCTGCCAGCAACGCCAAGGGACAGATACTACAGCCACCTAAAGGATGCTCTAGGCCAGTGGTTCCCAAACTTGCTCCGCCGCTTGTGCAGAGAAAGCCCCTGGTGGGCCGGGCCAGTTTTTTTACCTGCCACATGCACAGGTTTGGCCAATCATGGCTCCCACTGGCCACGGTTCACTGCTCCAGGCCAAGGGGAGCTCCTGGAAGCAGCAAACAGTATGTTCCTCGGCCTGCGCCACTTCCAGCAGCTCCCATTGGCCTGGAGTAGTGAAACATGGCCACTGGGAGCCGTGATCAGCTGAACCTGCGGATGCAGCAGGTAACAAACTGGCCTGGGCCGCCAGGGGCTCTCTCTGCACAAGCGGCGGAACAAGTTTGGGAACCACTGCTCTAGGCAAGTGGTTCTCAAACTATTTTTTTTTTCCACAGACCACTTGAAAATTGGTGAGGGTCTCGGCGGACCACTTTATGATCTTTCCAAATGTTGTTTGTACCATTAGCTAACTACTGTAAAGCGCTTTGGATAAAAACGCTATATAAAAAAAACAATGTTTTTGTTCTACAAATAAAAGTACACAACTCATATTTTAATATCAGTAGTCTTACGTTTCTATTACGATGGATGTGCCCTCTTTCCCCTGCCATGGCAATCTCCAAGCTGGGGCTGAGAAGGAGGGGGTTTCTCCCTCTCTCCTCCACCACAGCAGCCCCAGATCTGAGGTTGGGAAGAAGAGGGGTCTCTCCCCCACCACAGCAGCCACAGAGCTGGGACTGGGGAGGAGGATTGTCTTTCCCCGGCAGCCGCAGCCCTGGAGCTAGGGAAAGTCGCCGCTTTCTCTGGCCACCACAGCCCTGCACATCCTAAATTCCACCCCCTTCTCACCCCACTGCCCCCTTCCACCTACCCACCAAGGCCACCACCTCACCTTACATGTGCGTCTTCTCCAGGGTCCAGGCACCTAATTAGTGGAGCCACACCTGCACGGCTCCACTAATTAGGTGAGTGGCCCTTCATTCTCTCATGTGCAGCCACCTTAGAGGGAACTATCCATAGACCACCTGAATGGAGTTCATGGACCACAGTTTGAGAACCTCTGCTTTAGGTTAGGATAGAAGATCAGATCAGATCAGGGTGTGTTCAGAATCAGAAAAGCACATAGGTCACACCCCACCACAGCTCTGGGTCAGAGTGCCCAGTTAAATGCCTGGCCGGATTCAGCTAGAGTGCCCAGTTTAACCATCTGGATAATGTAATCTATGGGGGCGGCAAGAGAGAGAACTCAGTGGTTATTTCTCTATTACTCACAGACAGGAGCATTTATCCCAGCAACCCCTTCCATGCCATCACATGACATCTTACCTGATAAAAGCAGGGATTAGCATAGAACCCGAACCTGGAATCCGTACAAAGTCTGATGTCTCTATAGTTCAAACAGAAATCAAGCTTAATAACCACAGAGAAGGATTCAGGTGAATCATCCATTTGTGCACAGTACTGACGTCTAAGGCTCAGCTTCTTTTTATGCTGGAACTTTGTGTCATCTTTGTTTCCAATCATTCTTTTTGGGAAAAAAAAGAAGAGGTGTAGACGGGAATGGTGATGTTCTTTTATTACAATAAAGCCCTCCTAAAGGGTGGTCACCCAGCGCTTCCTTTCAATAACAGAAAGAGTATCTAACCTACTGCTTTTGCTGCTGTGCTTTCACCCTGCACATATTAAGCTCCTTATTTTTTAATCAGAAGCTCCTATGACATTAAGCTGTAGACTTTTTTTGATCATTTGCCATGATAAAGTGAAAAAAATTCCATGAGTCGCTGACAGATCATCATCTCTTCCATATGCAATAGAAACCTGCTGCTGGGAGACATATCCCTGGAGGAAACTGCAGTGTGTCAATTCTGCTTTGGAAAGTTTGGTGCATGACTCTTTTCCTATCAACTTCTCATTACAGTATATAAAAAAAGAACTATTATAGGAATGATATCGCTGTATAAGAGAGAAATCACCACCATCATGTTTCAGTGATGCTCGTTATATACGGTGGTGATATACGATAACTGTCTCATAGCCATTACATTTTTATGCATGCACCAGCTGCCATCCTTCCCCTCTTCCTAATTCCATGTCAGAACAGCACTACAGAAATCTACCAGGTACCAACAGGACTGATTAAAATACAATAGAACACCCACCTCTTTCCAACAGTGTTCTCTGAGGGAAAACAGAGTTTCCTCTCTCCTCTTTCTCCCCACCCCTCTCTTCAGATGGGATAAGTGCTGTGCAGAACTCCAGGCATGGCATTCAGAGGCATACAGGGCTACGACCTCACAGTGCCCCATGGGAGGTGGGATGGAGCCTAACCATGGCTCTATCTCACCCCCATAACTGGCCACCCAAGAGAGCGTAGGCAGCATCACTTAGAGGAGCTGAGCAGCTTGTGAGTTCTTACAGTGCAGATAGGTCATATACCTGTGGTACTTCTCCATGCTGCCCCCAACACAGGTCTGGGTCACAAAAGTGCTAATCTTTTTCTAAGAAAGTTAATTTAAAAACTAAAGAGCTGATTCTGTGATCTGATGTGACTACCCAGGGAATTGACCGGCAGAGAGACAGCACAATATATTCTTATGCAATAGCTACAGAGGAATAGTTTATTATTCTTTAGCCACACCAGTCATCTCCCCATGTTAATAAACACTCTCTCTACCTAAGGGCAACTCCATTGACTGAGAGAAGAATCAGGTATGAAGGCTGTACTGAATCTAGTACAGTTACTCCAGAGTTACATACAACAAGATCGGAGTCTGGATCATGGTTCAGTGGGGCCATTTTCAAACTTGCAAATGGCTCAGCGAGTATGTTATCATGCTCGTGGCCATGAGTTCTGGGTTCCTGTTGCTACAAACCTCAGCTGTACTGGGCACAGTCAATATTCCATGAGCTATCATCATTAAAGTAGGGAGAAGCCTAGAATTGATTACAAAGGTCTGAAGAACCAGTTTGGGGACAAGCACCCATCCTTTAGAGATATTTACCTTTCATGTATTTTGCACAGATGTGCATCTTCTCTTTTCACAGCTATCAGATGGCCTCAAATGTATTTTAACGTTATATACAAACCCCAAAACGCTCATATACCATAATACTTCTGAGTAAAATCCCTTCGTCACTAGGAGGCAACCTGCTATAGTCTGATACAACACAACTCGACCAAAACAGTTGTGAGCAGAAGGTGGGAAAAAATGTTTCCTGATATCTAGATGCCTCATTTCATTTTGTCCCTGTGATCACATGATAAAGGGCTTTAGACATAATTCTATGCAGGACAAGGGTCAGGGATTAATTTTATCAGAATTTCCCTTTGTACAAGCGCTCAAAGGAAAGACACTGGTCATTTGAAATAAAGGAAGGAAAGACTGCCTGAAGAGGGGTAGGCTCCAGATCCAGATCACAGCCCAGTCTAGTGGATAGGGCACTACGCTGGATTAAAGGGAGATGGATTCTATTCCTGATTCTGACTCTGACCTGCTGTGTGACCTTGGTCACTTCACCTCTCCATCTTGTCTAATTATAATGAAAGCTCTTTGGGGCAGGGATTGCCCCGAGAATCATAGAAATATAGGTCTGGAAGGGACCTAAACAGGTCATCTAGTCTATCCCCTGTGCTGAGGCAGGACTAAGTATACCTAGACCATCTCTGACAGGTGTTTTTCTAACCTGTTCTGGAAGGTTTTTAAGGATTGGGATCCTTGTGTGTTTGCACTGGGATGGGGGAGTTTCTGTTACTCCTTTTTTTGTGAATAGTGGGTTCCAAATATTAGCAGGACTTGATTTCTGGTAAGGATCTATTTTGTTTCTGCTGAGTCAACCCATCAGCTTACAGTGCCAGCCTGAGTCAGCTTTTATGCAGCCCAAGGGCAGTTAATGGATCTTGAAAATCCATGGCATTAATCTAGTCACCTTCTTAAATATATTCTCCCACTGCCTAGGAATTATCAGGAGGAAGTCTTCTGTTCTGACAGTACTGTACACAGACACCATTTTAGACATCCTCTTGCCTTTGTGTCTTGCATGATAAATTTACTCCTACCTTTGGGCAGCATATTACCTAGTGGAAGGTATGGAACATTGCTTTCTCCATCACTGAGCACACAAGTTTGTATCACTGAAAATCTATGGAGAATTTCTGAAATGATGGCTGGTTGGCTGAATTTGTTTTAGCCTAAAACTTTCTTTTTCTAATGCTACAATAAAATCACTTTCCTTCCGGAAAGAGAATGGGGTCCAGTCACTTCTAGGCTAAAGGTCTTGTCCATAATAAATGAGGAGGCAGAGCCCTCTTTTTCTAATTTTACAGCCATTGTCCGAGTTTCCTTTGGTGGAGTGTTTGTATTCTGTCTCTGACATTGGGATGTGGTTATAGACTTGCTTTAGATTCACTTTTCTAGAAATCCATTGAACATATACTGGAGAGAGAGAGAGAGAGATCACCCATCCTGTAAGTTAGCATCATATTACCTGCTCTTTATTGTTTCACATAAAATACATTTGACCATCTCATGCAATCCCCGTTTAGTGACAATTGCAATAGCGATTTTTTTTGTGATATAGAGACCTGTCCCTTACAGACTACACAAACACTGCTAATGCATATTACATAGTGACTGATAGGTCATACACCTTACCAGTCATTATTTAATTTGAACACTGAGAAGTGGAAGGTTTCATGTAGAGCTAGAATTTCTGTTCCACAGGAAATATTGACTTTTGCAGGGCAACTCACTGGTGAGTGTGCCCCCTTGTGGCTGAGCACAGTATGGCATTCCCTCTGCATCAGGCACCTCCTGCTAACACTCACTCCAGGCCCCACAACAATCTATCCCTTCTTGAGATTCATCCTGCTAGCCAGGTTGCTCATGGTCTTGCCCCCTCCAGGGTACCAAAGAAGTTCAAATGGAACCAAATGTCCTTTCTACTGCGCACTCAGGAGTTTTCACCTCCCCTGCAGTGCTGGCTCCTAGGAGAATGCAGGTCTACCATGTCCTCTGGTTCCAATCCAGGCACTCTGCATACTAAAAACTGCTTCTTAAGATACTTTCTGCTTCCCCAGGCTGATTCCTATGTATTTATTCTCTCTCTCTCTTGAGTTTCTCTAAACCTCCCTCTCTGCCTGGGCTATAAGCCTTTTGTCCCAGCTGTCACCAACCAGCCACTTAGTCACAGCTGAGAGGTGATTGCTCCATCTATTAACCAGTTTTTGAATGCTAACGTGAGCTCTATGCACCTATCACAATGACATTTCAACAGTTCCTTTTGTTCTGAAATCAGAACAAAGCAGCGGTAATTTCAAAATTTCACCGTGAACAAAAATTTGAAACTTTTTAAATCCAAAGCATTGAAACAAACTGTTTCTACAATGTCAAAACAATATAAAATACTAAGTATGCTATATTAAATATACCGAACAAAAATGTAAATGAAATTAATTGAACCGAGAAAGTCATAACTATTCATTTTGACTTTTTCCTGTCAAAAATTTTGTCCAAATCAATATATGTCTGCGAAATGTTTCAGTTTTGATGAAACTGCATTTTCTTATGGAAAAGAGTTTAGTAAAAAAAAAAATATAAAAAAAAAAATTCAACAAGCTCTAGTTCTCTGTATCCAATTAGCAACTCCCTGGGCCACTCAATCTTCCTATGAAGACTAATCTAATGCATAAGCTATATTTTTCCTCATTTTAAAAAGGTATTTGAAACCCAAGATTAAAATGAGAGAGAAGTAAATTAATTGGACTCCAATTACCATCAATGGGAGTTAGATCCATTGATCTAGGGATATATATATGGCCCTAAAATTAAAATTATTCAAATTATCTCTACACTTCTATCTATCTGAAACACTGATTGAAATACAGTCAATCATTCATCAGTCTGTTTGACAAGATTTTTCTCATCAATGGGCAATTTCTTAAATAATAAAAGATTCAACAACTGAAGTGGAAAAACTGATTTTAACTGAATTTCCACTGAGATTTCCATGGATATCTTTAATGGTCAGAATCAAAGGAAACCACACAAAAGTTCCTCAGTTTCATAAAAAAATATTGCTAACACTCTTACATTTATAGTGAGGCAATGTAGCCAGAAAGGTTTACTTTGACATAACTGAAAAAGAAAAAATTACAAATTATATGATTTATATAAGTTTTGTTTGTACAACATTAATAAATTATTAATAGATGTTTTAATAAATGGTTAAATCAGTTAGAGTGTCCAACAGGTTTCTTATAAGCATGGCTTATATCCTCCTACAACATCAACTGCTGTACTTATAACCATCAATAACACACACTACCCATGTTGTAATTATTATGTATTCATTATTATACCTTCTATAAGGTTATATGGAACCTTAATATAAAGTATAACTGAAAATAATCTTCAGGGGAACCCTGCTGGCCAGTTTCACCTTATGTTGACTCCAATGATCAGTAATGAATTTGGCTGTTTGGGCTCAGTTCTGTGCTTCCCTTTATTTTATAAAGATCTGTCATGAAAAGTAGATTGAACTCAGTGCAGCTGCACCGTCTTTCCTGTTCCACTTCTCTTAATAGGATAATCAGCTAGAAACTCTCAGATCAAAATCTAGGCAGTTTCCTGTTCCCTGCTCAGGGGCAACGTGATCCTTAATGTTTCATCTCAGGGTACGTCTACACTGCACGATTATTTCGAATTAGCTTAAACCGATATTACAAAACAGATCTAATAAAATTGGTTTAGCGCGTCCACAGTGGGATCCCGAAATCGATTGTTTGCGTCCATGGTCCAAAGCTACCATCGATTTCAGGAGCGGTGCACTGTGGGTAGCTGTTCCTCAGCTATCCCATAGTTCCCACTTCCGTGTTGAGAGCACAGTGCCTGATGGGGCAGAAAACACTGCCCCGGGTGGTGCTGGGTACAGCCTCACCCCTCCCTTTGTGAAGGCAGCAGACAACCCTTTGGCGCCTTTTTCGCGGAGTGCATTGAGCAAACGCCATAGCACAGCAATCTTTCCCTTTTTTTTTTCACGTGGTGGTGGGGGGAAATAAACTGAGGAGCTGTTCCCTGAACCACGCCAGACACTGTGTTTGAACCTACAGACATTGGGAGCTCAGCCAAGAATGCAAATAATTTTCAGAGACTGCTGTGGACTGTGGGATAGCTGGAGTCCTCAGTACCCCCTCCCTCCCTTCATGAGCGTCCATTTGAGTCTCTGGCTTCCCGTTACGCTTGTCACGCAGCGCTGTGTATCCTGCAGTTTTTTATTCAAACGCTTTGGCATTTCGTGTTCTGTAACGGAGCTGGATACAACAGATTTGTCTCCCCATACAGCGATCAGACCTAGTATCTCCCGTACGGTCTATGCTGGAGCTCTTTTTCGATTTCAAACTGCATCGCCAGCCGTGCTGATCAGAGCTCCACGCTGGACAAGCAGGAAATGTAATTCAAAAGTTCGCGGGGCTTTTCCTGTTTACCTGCCCGCTGCATCCGAGTTCAGATTGCTGTCCAGAGCGGTCAGTGCTGCACTCTGGGATGCCGCCCGGAGGCCAATAACGTCGATTTCCGTCCACATGAACCCTAATCCGAGTTATCACTATCGAATTTAGCGCTACTCCTCTCGTTTGGGAGGAGTTCCGAAATCGATTTAAGGAGCCGTTTAACTCGATATTAATGACGACGTCGTGTGAACGGATACAGCGTTAAATCGGTATATCGGCCATTAAACCGATTTAAAGTCGCAGTGTAGACCTGGCCTCAGTGTCTTGCTATCTTTCTGGTCAGATTCTCTGTAGAGTGGTAAGAGACCTAAAATTGAGGGGGAAGAAATCACCATTATGTCACGAAAGCTCATATGACTTTTTTTTTTTTTAAAGGATGTTGAGATTTATTTCTTCGATAAGGAATTAAAGTAATATAATTAGCAAAAGTGAGCAAACATAAAAATGGCTAATTGGAAAGCTAGTTAACACCACAATGAATTGCCTAATTAAAATATTAGCATCTACAGCGCTAAGGAAAACACTTCATGCCAACCTACAAAGACACTTTCATCTTTGATGGAGAATCCTGCTGGGCAAAAAGGAAAAGGAGACATTGACAGTATTATCAACATGAGGTAAATAGTGGAAGTCTCCTGTTAAAAGCACCACACTATTTGCAGAATTCTAGCACATACCAAAATAACCCCTCTCCCTTCAGATGTCTCTAGTCAAAAGTTCGGATCTGGTCCATACTATGTCAATACATTTCTTCTCTTTACAAAGAGATAAGGGATTAATTTAATGTATGTTCTGCAGTAATACCTTTAGCATTAAAGGGGCCTGCAGTGAACCAGTGACCAGAAATGGGAACTCTGATCAACCTTGCAATCCAAGCCATTCAAAAAAAAGTAATACCAAAAGTTCTTAGTTTATCTATTGGTACCTTGACACAAAAGGCCTAACCTGGCTGTAGTTAAGCCATTGGGTGTTTTGTTTTCTCTCAGAATCACAGCAATCAGAATGAGCGATGGGTGAGCCCAGAATCACTCCCCTACCCCTTTCAATATTTCTCCCATTGATTAAACTTAGAGTTCAGCCAACTCAGAACTTGGACAGAAATGTTTTAAATGCTGATCGTTTTATCTGAACATAGTTCTAAGCTATGGTGCTCTCCCTTCAGAAAAAAGGAGTGAAAACAAATATAATCTCTTTTGTAGTTGCTCTTTTGCTAACTTGACTGCTAACTCTTCACTTTTATTTTATTTTTTTACCATACTTGGCGGATATATGGTGCATGAAAGGAACAGAGCTGGCCAATTAATGGAAACATTCATTCTATTCACAAATGCTTATGGGAATGCTATAATTCACCACCAATATTATTCACAAGTCCCTCGAGCAGCTGTGTAAAGGAACCTCTGCTCTCTCTGTCATCCCACCCCAACCCGTCATCCAGTACATGCATGAATATTGCATTAAGCTGCTACTGTGGTTAATATAGTGAGATTGTTACTGCTACCACCACCAGCACTTTTCATCAATGGGTCTAAAAGTACTTTATAAACAAAGGCATCGTCCGTATTTACAGAAACACAGAGAAGGTGTGGCCAAATTTTTTCAAAAACCGTGATCTTTGGATGCCCAACTTGAGCTAACTTGGGTCTCATTCTCAGAGTCAAATCAAGCAAAGAGATAATTTCAGAGACAAGGCGGGTGAGGCAGTATCTTTTATGGGACCATTGTCTCTCTTACCAAGAGAAGTTGATCCCATAAAAGATATTACCTCACCCACCTTGTCCCTCTAATATCATGGAACCGACACAGCTACAACATCACTGCATACAACAAAGGATAATTTAAGTCAGTCTGTGAAGAACTGGAAAATATTTGTATTTTTTAAATAAATATCGTATCGATGTGTTGGTGTATCTGTGTGATAGTGCCCTGTCTGAATGCAACAAACGGGAGTGTTAAAGAAACCAGGCAGGAAAGGTAGACCGATAGGCTAGATGACAAACATCCTTTCAAACAGAATAGCCAGATTTATAGCCTCCAGAAGGGACTCCTCAGCCCCAAGCCTGGTGATGAGGCTGTTTGCCAAGGCTCAGAATCTGGAGATCAAAAGTCAGTTGTTTTTGAAAGGCTCTAGCTATGTGGAGGGGGGTGGGTGAGTTGTCAGGGGCTGCAGGTTAATACAGGCTGCCTGAGAGTCGGGGTCTGTAGCAAGCAGGTTGTAACTTGGACCCCAAGAAAACAAGGGGCACCAAGGCTAGGTCATATCTACATAGGGATTGAAGGGGAGGGTCAAGTGTAGGTAAGAGTACGCACATAGATTTCTGTTACTTTAAATCCATTTCCTCAAATGCTGTGCACCTTTCGAGAAAGATCAACTATATTTTCTTTTGAAGAAGCTGCTTCTATATCACTGCAAACTGTTACTGTTCACTGGCTCCCAAAGAGATACTCTTGCAGGCAGGGCCAGCTCTGGCTTTTTTGCCACCCTAAGCAAAAAAAAAAACCAAACCCTGCTGGGCGGCCAGAGCCAGGGTGCAAACTTTCACTAGCGGGACTCCCTGCGCTGCAGGCGTGTCCCGGGCAGTGGAGTGTGTGCCCCGGCTATCGAGGGGGGCAGGAAGGAAGCGGGGAGAAGAGAAAGAAGGAGGGTGGCCAGGGCTTCCTGCAGCCAGGGCGCTCGCCACTCGACCTCTCCTGCCACGCCACCTGCCGAGAGGGCTTGGTGCCGCTCCGGTCAGCAGGGAGGGAAGGACGCGGGCTGCTGGGCTTGCACAGCTGACTCCCAGCAGGGTGCCCCCTTCCTCCATGCCGCCGCCTCCTACAGGGCAGCCAGAGTGATTAGCAAACAAAAGAGAAAGAAAGAAAAAAGGGGCAGCCATGCCGCCCTAGGATTGGCTGGAATGCTGTCCCTTAGAATCTGCCGCCCCAAGCACAAGTTTGCTTGGCTAGTGCCTGGAGCCAGCCCTGCTTGCAGGAGCCAAGACCCTGGGACCCGCTCACTGACATAGCTGGCAACCAAGGAGGTATAACCTAGGGTACAACTGGGCGAAATATTTTGGCCAAAGCTGTTTTTTTGTTGTGTTTATCTGGGCAAATAAAATGCAGAGTCAGCTACATCGATGCATACAGCAAACTCATGTTGGTTTACCAATTTGGGTAAAACAAAATTCTGACTTTTTTTTTTTAATTCAAAATCAACTTGCTCAGGGTTCCTTGCTTGAGCCTACTCCTTCCCAGCAGACTATGTACTCTGCCTTCTCTTGTTCTGCTGCTCTTTACAGGATAATCCACTCCTCCGTCCCCAGCTAGTTCTAATAATTAAATCCCACACATCATCCCAGGGGCGGCAGGCAGGGCTAATTGTATGGAGCTGGCTGTTTAGTGCAATCAGACCACAACCCTCTAGAGACAATCATGCAAAGCCCCTTCTCAGTGCTTCAAACAGATTGCAGGACATGTTGGTGCAAATCCAGCACTACCAGGTACAGCTCAGGTATTGCTGGAAATGGTTACTGGTGCAAGCTGTCTTGCAGAGCAGGGCATATCTACCCAGAGAGTTGCAGGCAGGGGATCATGACATTGAATCCATTAACATGCTGCACCATCTCCCAGTTTCAACAGCGAAGCTGTAGAAAACAGAGACATTACAGACAGTGGAAGCTGTATGTATTTTGCCTCCCCAAGCATGTCAGTCCAGCAGCCTTTGGCAGTATGCCTGCGGGAGGTCCGCCGGTCCCGCACCTTCGGCGTACCCACCGCTGAATTGCTACTGAAATGTGGGACCGGCGGACCTCCGGTAGGCATGCCTCCAAAGGCAGCCTGACGGCCGCCCTCATAATGATCGGCAGGCCGCCCCTGGCATGCGCTTGGTGCGCTGGTGCCTGGAGCTGCCCCTGACTACAGAAAAAGACATCCAATTACAGACAGCCAAGAGAAGGATAGTAGCAGGGTGACCAGAAGATAAAAGCGAAGCAGCAGTAGGAGGAGAGCCATATTTTCAAACTAAAAATGAGCTAAGTGTGCAGAATGGAATTATATTTCAAAGACAGAGTGGTTGACCTAACCTTATTACACAGGGATGTCATGCAAAAAACACCACACCTCACACCTGGGCATGCACAGCTGTCTTAGCCAGGCTTGAGTGTGTGTTTGTTGGCCAGCAAAAAATACATAACTCCACTTCTTGATAGAAGGATCAGAATGTAACAGCTGCCAGTCACATGATAACCATCAGCAGAAAGAGACTCTCCGACCACATGAGCTGCCCAAGTGACCAAGAAAAAGGTGGGAGCCGACTTCTTTACCTTCAATGAAAAGCAATATTTGATTACAGTGGACTATTATTCAAATTTTTGAGAGGTCATTGCCTGATACAAAGAGCAAGTCAGTGAGCGGCAAACTGAAGGCCCACTTTGTGAGCTATAGCTTTCCAGACCTTGTATTAAATCGACAATGGACCCCAATTTCCTTCAGAAGACTATAAGGAATTTGCTTGCAAATGGGAGTTTGGCCATCACAGTTCCTCCCCGGAATATCCATAGAGTAATGGTAGGGTGGAATCAGCTGTGAAAAAGGCTAAGAGACTGCTACACAAGGCTATTTCTTCCAGTTCTGACCCCTTCTTAGCATTTTTGGCACACAAGCGTACCCCATCACAGGGGTGCCAAAAGAGTCCAGTGCAGGCATTGATGGGACAAAGGACCAAAATCCTGCTACCAGTGAGAAGAGACCTGTTGAAGCCAAAAGTATACAGCCTACAGCAGTGGTTCTCAACCAGGAGTCCAGGGGGGCACGTGCAGGTTTCAGGGGGTCCACCAAGTAGGGGCAGTAGTAGTCTTGCTGGGGCCCAGGGAAAAAACCCAAAGCCCCACTATGCGGGGCTGAAGCCCAGGGCCCCAAGCCTTGCCACCTGGGGCTGAAGCCAAAGTCTGAGCAACTTAAGGCTTCATTGGGACTCCTGTGTCATGGGGGCCCCAAGCAATTGTCCTGCTTGCTACCCCCTAACACCAGCTCTGGCTTTTATATGCAGAAAAACAGTTGTTCTGGCACAGGTGGGCCATGGACTTTTTATAACATGTGGATGGGGGTGGGGGGAGAAAGAAAAAGATTGAGAATCCCTGGCCTAGAGGAGATGGCCAATAATCAGAGAAAGCAGGCACTAGAGCACAGCAGATCAGCCAAGAATCCACCAGCCATGGAGACAGGCATTCCTGTGAGGACCAGCCATTAGAGAGACCCCAGAAAGAATGGACTAAACGAGTCATGAGGGGTGCAGTGGTACCAAGCTCATACAAGGTGACAACACAAAAGGGACAACTGAATTGAAGAAACAGGAAATACTTACAAGCCAGCAGGCACAACACCCAGAGAAAGCCTACAATGATACAGAGACCATCAAAGAACACAGGGGCAGAGAACCATCCAGTAGCCAACCCCTAAAGTGAGGGAGAAGATGCCACAGAGAGACAGTTTGCTAGAATCAGAGGCAGGTGACTGGGAGACAGAGATAGGTCACTACCAGGGGGGTCACCTGTTGAGGAGACTAAACTATCTCAAAGACTATAACCAGCAGAGTTTGTGCTAAAGAAAAGACTCCATACTCCGCTATGTGCTGGCAACCTTTGCTGAAGGGATGCAAGGTGGGGATTTGGATATCAATTATTTATTTTTAATTTTTATATTAAAATGTTTATACAAATCAGGAAGCTGTATCATGATCAGTGCAACTGGACTGAGAGGGCCCATGTTCCCTGGAGGGAACATTCCTGAAGGGACACTAGCAAGACAGAGAATGTGAGCAACTGAGCTGGAAGCAATGCAGCAGCCACGGGGAGAGAGCAGTGCACAGGATTTTAAAAACTTCCACTTGTTCAACTTAACCTGCATTCAGTTTCACTCTTTAATCATGAAACAGGCCCATCTCTCGTTTAAACTGTTCAGAATTATAGTAAGGCACTTGTAGGCTCTCTTCCAGCAATTTGTTTACAAAATTCAGAGGACATCTTAGGGGAGAAAGCCAAATGAAGGCAGCTACAGACCAAAGAAGGGAAGCCACACAAAAAACCTGATGACATGGACTAAGTTAAATTGCATATGGGTATCATATTTTGCAAAGGCCTAATGTAAAACATCGAAAAACAGAAAAGGAAGAAATACATTCCCTGACTGTGATGTATTGGAATGGATACAGCCAGGAAACAAATCGTTTAGAGATGAGCATTTCTTTAGCTTGTCCCCACAAACAAAGTCACTGGGATTTCCTCTCGCTATGGATCTCTGCAACTCAGATCAATTTAAGAAGGAAAAAAACCAAAATACTCTTTGAGCTACAATGCACCAGAGATTCGCAACCTGCAGAGAATCTGTGCACATGAATAATGGAGCTATCAGCTGGCATTTGCTTTCCTATGTGTATGGATGCATGCTACTGATAAAGCTTCAGCATAATGTACCTCACACTTAGGTCATGTCCTTCACATGAAGTATCACAAAACTGTCAGAGTCAAGAATTTCTAATTATCACTTAGCATTCCAGTATATATCAATATGACAGAAGGAAACAACTGACTCCACCTCTCTAAAGTGATATAAAATACTCCCTCAGCACTGATTACTGTAGATCTACTGTGCAGACTGACATAGTGTCCATGTTAATCTTATCCTAGCCGAGAAGTCACCACAGCTATTATATGAATCTCTTCCAAATTGTTCATCTGGTCTCCTATAGCAATTCAGTAGTTCTCCATGAATATGCATGAAATACATAACATCTCTTTTCCTTTCAACACTGTGAGAAAGTAGCGTGGGGAAAGATTGTTTCATTTTTATGACCACACTGTTGACATTACAGAAAGGCCAAAGCTACAGCCAGGATTTAAGAAATCTGAGTTAATTTCCTGGTTCTGCCATAGACTTCCTGTGAGACCTTGGTCAGATTACTTAAGGGACAATCTGAAGACCACTAAAGTCAACGGGAATCTGTGTAAATAACTGGAAAAAAGTGCATTTGCTCTCCTAATACATCTTTTTCTTACCCTGGTGCAAGTCTTTTAGTTTACAAGAAGAAAGCATCAAATATACAAAATACAGTGCAAATAAAACTGTGTGCTTTATTCCTGAATAATTAGAAGTAAACTGTATAATCCTGGACATATAGGGCTAGAAGGGACCTTGAGAGGTCATCTAGCCCATCCTTCTGAGTTGAGGCAGGACCAAGTAGACATAAACCATTCCTGACAGGTGCTTGTCTAACCTGTTCTTTAAAACTTCCAGCGATGGGGATTCCACAATCTCTCTTGCAACCTATTCCAAAATTTTACTATCTGTAGTTAGAGTTTTTCCTGATATCTAACCTAAATCTCCCCTGCTGCAGATGAAGTTCTTGTTGTCCTACCTTCAGTGGGAGAACAATTGATCACTATCTCTTTATAACAGCCCTTAGCATATTTGAAGACTTATCAGATTCCCCACTCCATCTTCTTTTCTGAAGTCTAAACACACCCAGTTGTCTTAACTTTCCATCGCTGGTCAACTTTTGTAAACCTTTTATCATTTTTGTTGCTCTCTTCTGGACTCTCTCCAATTTGTCCACATCTTTCTTGAAGTGTTGCACCTAAAATTGGACACTCCAGCTGAAGACTCAACTAAAACAGAACAATTACCTCCCTTGTCTTACATATGGCATTCCTGTTACTATACCCACAATGATATTAGTCTTTTCCTCAACTGCATCACATTGTTGGCTTATACCAATATGAGAGACATTGTAATCCACAGATCATTTTCTGCAGTACTACTGCCTAGCCAATTATTTCCCATTTTTGTAGTTGTGCATTTGACTTTTCTTTCCTAAGTGAAGTACTTTTCACTTGTCTTTATTGAATTTCATCTTGATATTAGACCAATTCTCCAATTATCAAGATTATTTTTAATTCTAATCCTGTTTGCCAAAGTTCTTGCAACACCTCCCAGCTTGGAGTCACCCACAAATTTTCTAAGCATACTCTCCACACCATTATCGAAATCTTAATGAAAACATTGACTAGTATTGGATCCAGGACAGATCCCTGGGGGACTCTACTAGGTACGCCTGCCTTGTTTGACAGCAAACCATTGATAACTACTCTTTGAGTATGGTTTTTCATCCAGTTACACATGTACCTTACAGTAATTTCATCTAGGCCATGTTTCCCTTGTTTGCTTATGAGACTTGTGTTGCACTGTGTCAAAAGCCTTAGTAAAAATCAAGATATATCACATCTACTGCTTCCTCCTATCCAGTAGGCCAGCAACCCCATCAAAGAAGGAAGTTATGTTGATTTGGCAAATCTATGTTATCTATTTATTCTTGACAAATCTATGTTGTCTATTAATCCCCCTATTATCCTCTAGGTGCTTCCAATTTGATTGTTTAATAAATTTGTTCCAGTATCTTTCCAGTATCAAAGTTAGGTTGATTGATCTATAATTTCCTGGGTCCTTGTTGTTCCCCTTTTAAAAGGCAGGTAATACACTTGCCCTTCTCCAGTCCTCTGGGACCTCACCCATCCTTCATGAGTTCTCAAAAATAATTGCTAATGGTTTCAAGCCTGCTTCAGTTAGTGCCTTAAGTACCCTAGGATGAATTCCATGAGGCCCTGCTGACTTCAATATATCTAACTTGTCTAAGTATTATTTAATTCTTCATTCTTTATTGTGGCTCGTGCTCCTTCCCACTTCCTATTTTGTAACTGATTTTAAACAAAACTTGATTACAATAGATCATCACTAATTCACCTAATGCTTGGGAAACCACTGCGAATTACCTGTCAATATTCAAAATTTAATAAATAAAAAAATCACAATTAAAAAAATCAGAAAACATTTTGTTCATTTAAGTTGTCAACTGCAGTTTATTGTTTCTTTAATTATTTACAATATAATACTTCCTATTATACTAGTCAATATATCGTATGACATTTTGTATTCAGTCTTAATATAGGACACTTCACTAGAGTGTCTTCCTAGAATATTTGCTTTCCACTTTTCCATTGTGAAATGAGGTCTTTTGTTCTTCTTGTGTCGCACATCCTGATGACATCGGCTTTTATTGATTTTGTGACTTGAACGTAAGCATCAATGTACAGCTCAAATGATAGTGTTCTTGTGTTGTGACTTGCAACAAATAGTTGAACTGTTCTTTTAGCCATTTTCTGTTTTTCATCCTGTGCTACCCTGGGTTGTGAGTGTTGGTTAGGCCATCGCATGATTCTATGCTCAATTTCCCAGTTTGTTCTCCTGTGTACAGCTTGTTTGGGAGAAGAATTTTTGCAGCAGAGCATTCAGGGTGCTGGCCCGTGTGCCCTGTAGCTGCGGTACCCCTTCCACTTTGTCTGGATTTTCCTAGAGTAATAGAGGTGCAGTCAGACTCCTTACTACCCTGGACGCTAGCTCGATACCTTCTCGGTTTGATCAGACCTGCCGGAGCATACATTCTGCCATACTTCACTGTCAAACCTCAGTCACCCCACACCAATGCTGAGCTAGGATTTTGTGGGAGCATCTGCTATGAAGTCAGAGGTGAAAGGAAAACAATTGGATCTATTATTGAGTTAGTGGGTTAGCAAGGAGTGGCTTAGCGTGGTTATACTGGGGATAGCTTTCTAATAGAAACACCAAATGTACCTTAAGACCCCAGTCCTGCCAACACATTGATGAGTAATTTTATGCACATGAGAAGTCACAAGAAAGAAAGTTACAAACTGTCTGTTTCCCCTATATGGAAAATTATAGCTGTAATAACATAAGATCCATTGAAAGGGTAATTTGAGCAAAGAGTTTTATCTTCAGAACAAATAAATGTTGAAAAACAACTGGAGTTTATCTTATTTATATAATGATTTCTAATAAGTTTCTATGGAAGGGACATTACCTCCGATCCTTATCTTACAAGGAATGGATCCCATGAAATCCCACTTGATCCTCCAAAATGTTTTAAATTATTAAGAGTGAGGGGAAAAAAAGTGCTTCTGTTGTAGGTAAACATTTCCTCACATCAGAAAGTCCAATGTCTTGAAAACTGCCAGTTGAGATATAAGTTGCTCAGACTCAAGCTGCTTAGGAACTTCATTTATTTTGAGAAGTAATTACATACACACAAATCTGAAATATGATCATAGATGGGATCATCATGGCAAATTAAATCTTTGAAGAGTAATAGTAATAGACTTATTAACTTCATAATAAGTCCATAAAAAAAATCCACTCCCCAACTAGCCACAGAAAAAGAATTACCAAACCTCAAGAGAAATGATTGTCTCAGTTGTGAGCTGCAAAAATGTATTTTCATTTCATTTGTACCACAACTCATTCCCATATTTTATTGGGGAAACTTTTTGTACAGATAACTTCTTATCCCTCAGTTAATTTGACCCAATCATCTCTTTGCCCAGTAGGGGAAATAGCAGTTTCAAAGCTGATTATTAGCCTTACATCGCTAGTAACTATAGCCCCTGGGCTGACATACTCACTGTCTGAGGAACATATTAAAATGTGTGTCTTTTTCTTCATTGTCCTAATTTATAGAAGAGGAAACTGAGACAGAGAGACTAAGTGACTTCCCCAAGGCTATACAGGTGGTCAGTGGCAGTGCTAGGAACAGAACATAAGAGTTCATTACGTAACCTGAGAAAGAGGAGGAATGATCATGTTATACCACGCCCTGCTATCTTTATTCTTCCTTTCAAAATTCAGTTGGTACATTTGAGCTGAGATATCTCTGCTAGCTATATTTGTGCAACTGGTACTTAGGAACCCTGGTTTAGAGTCTGATCTGGAGAACAGTCCTACAAAAGTTTAGAGGTAAAAATTTTTTACAAAATCAGCATGGTGAGGACTATGAAGGCATAGAAAGTTGGACTCCACATGGACCCCAATCAGGAGACAATGATAGGCTTCAGCAATATACGTTCCAGCTGTGACCTGACTTGCTGTTCCTGAGGACTTTGACTAAGAAGTTTAAAATGGAAGTGCACACAAACAGCAGACATATATTGCCTACATTTTTCAAGTTTTGATTTGCATTAGGTAGCAACAGCTCAGGCAATGTATACTGGGACTGTTTCATTGATTCTATTTCACCAGCAAAGAGCAATTGCAAAATGGCCCCCTCACATAAGAAGGGTTTCCTGGACTGAGAAGACTACCCAACAAGTGTTGCAATTATAGAATTTTCATTGAGCCTCACAGAGTTGAATCTAAATGGATCAATGGAACTCTGACAATTAACACCAGCTGAAGATCTATCCCCAGATACGTACTATTGAACATTTAAAGACAATATGACCAGCCAGATACAACACAGTTAAAGCTGGTTTACACACAACTTTAGCAGAAATAACTCCATTGGTTTAATTCACACCTTTAGTTATTTTGCTGCACGTTTGTGTGTGGACATTTATTTTGAAATAAGTGTCCTTTTGGGTTTAGCTTAAGACAGGGAAAAAGTGTTTATGGCTAGTCTACACTAGAAAGGAGATGACACTTACAGAGGGAAAGGGGATCTTGTACTGGTATAGTTAAACCACTGCCCCAAATGACATAAGTTATACCAGCAAAAGGAGTCTCCTGCTGTTATAGTTGCATTCACAGAGGGGAGGGGAGGTTGCCAGCATAGCTAAATCAGTGTAGGTTATGGAATTTTTCACACCTTTGACAGACACAGCTTTGTTGGCAAAACTCTGTAGTCTAGACCTGGCCTTAGCTTAAGTTGGTCAAAAAAATACTTAAGCTAAATTAATATAGGACACTTCACTTCCAATATAAGTGTGCACACAGGGACTTATACAGAAATAACAAAAGGTATGACTTAAAATTAGTTTAAATGTCTGTGTGCAAGCTAGCACTTCACCAAAAAAGATCAGTATTCAACTAGCTGGAAGAATCAAGAAAGTGAATTCTGTAACAGATACAAAAATCAAATGAGTAAGAGGGAGCCTATGAATGGCGAACAGCAGGCCACAGAAAAATCAAAATTTCAGCATAACTAATAACAACTGTCAAGAGATGCAATCACACCTCCCTTAGGAGGAAGCTACTTGGCCAAGGACCCTCAACTGAGGAAAAACTGACCCCAGCCTAGTCCTGAGTGAACCTGGAGATGAAGAACAGACCTGCCTGTTTACTGTGTCTGCAGGTTGGCAATTTAGGGCAAGAAAGGATCAGCCAAATATGGAGAAGACAGTAAGATTAGAGAAGATTAGGATTCCACTGAGGTGTCTGGAATGATAACCAAACCTATTCTAAATTATGAGAAAACTGCAAATCATGCTCTTTCATTCAGAGCCAGAGGATCTGATTCTGTATCCTTGGCAACAGAGTTTGGGAACAACAAGGCACTCTGGCAGCCTGTGCTTTAATGGAAGAGACAATGCTTCACATTGAGGAGTTGATATAGAGGAGGTAAAGAATTTCTCTCGCTCCATCTGGCTTTTCTCTTTACTGTGCCTCCTAATAAAGTTTATTCATTTCTGTTGATTGGTTGAAGCAATTGAAACAAAAGGAGAAATCTGCATAACTGTCAGGCTCACATATTTATGGGACACAAAACATGAGGAATACAAACTCAAGGGTCACTTTGACGATGTTACCTTGACTATGGTGCACACAGTCCACATTCCTGCCCAAGAGCTCCTTTTCTATGGTGCGTCATTAGACAGCGAACAAATAAATACAATTAGGTATGATTTCTTTTGTGAAGCAAACTAACAAAAGCTAAGACATGGAAAGTTAACTGATAATACTATTCTATTATACATTTGTAAACAGAAAGGGGGACAAAGATATTAAGGTGAAGCTGAAAGGTCTGCCTCAGCTTCCAATACTTCTTGTGTGATATCAGTCATTAAAAGAAAACAAACTTCATTAAAGGTCAAGAGAAAAAAAAAACAGATTGGGCAACACAGGGTGAAATCGTGGTCTTGGTCACTACGGGTATGTCTACACTGCAATTAAAAACCCGTGGTGGGCTCGTACCATCTGATTCAAGCTGCAGAGCTGCTTCATTGCTGTGTAGATTTCTGGGCTCGAGATTCAGCCTATGTCGGATGGCATGGGCCAGCCGTGGGTTTTTAATTGCAGTGTAGACATACTGCAAGAGGAAAGCTGCATATCTATTTAAAATACTTATATGCCGCCTCTCATTACCATAGTAGCCGAGAACCTCACAGACTTTAATGTGTTTATCCTCATGAGGTACGGAAATGCTATTTTACAGATGGGGAACTGAGGCATAGAGACACTAAGTGACAACCAAAGGTCATACAGGAAGCCTGTGGTGGAGCAGGGACTTGAACGCAGATCTCCTGAGCTGTGCCTTAAGCACAAGGCTCCCTCAGTGGATGGCAACCTCACTTAAAATCGGTAGGGATCATTGGTCTGAGAGCTAGCTAGTATATTATATATTTCTATTTTCTACCAACCCAGTAGATAATCTCTGCAGAAGTTAGCCTTGGCTGCAATAACTTCCTGGGGGAATGTGCTATGGGAATTGAGGATGCTCAGCATTTTGCAGGATTGGTCCTAAGTTGGCCACCATATTAACAAACAAAAGAAAAGGCTTATGCAACAACATAAAAAAAGAATAATTCCATTGCAATTAGAGAAGAGGCCAGACAGGCATGGAGCACAGCAGCTGTCATCATTCACTGCAAATAGGCATAAGGAGGCTCATTTTGTTGGAGGTCTGTGGGGATAATTGAAAATTAATATTTTATTCATTCAGAGCTTCTCTCTCATCCCTCACTCAAATTGTCCTGTCTTTTGCTAGCTTTCCTCTAAACCTTTCCATTAGAGAGGGGGGGAAAAACCAATGTTAATATAATGAGAGAATAATGGGGTATTAAAAATATACTTGTAGATGCATATAGCGGTGTTGCTTTACTGAAGGGGGTGCCATTCAGCATGGTACTTAAGCACACAAGTAATCCCATTGACTTCAGGGTGACTACTCATGTACCTAAAAGACCTTACTGAATTGGGGCCTTAGGCCTGATCCTACAGACACGTAACTCAATGGGATTATCCAGGGACCTGAAGTTAAGATCATATGTAGTATTGCAAGATTGGAGCGTGAAGGGCTGCCTTTTTCTTAAATCCTAATCGGTGCATTTATCCTCACGTTACCCTCTGAAGTAAGGAAGTGCTAATATCCCCATTTTGTAGATGGGGAACTGAGGCACAGAGACACTAAGGGTATGTCTACACTATGAAATTAGGTCGATTTAATAGAAGTCAATTTTTTAGAAATCTGTTTGATACAGTTGATTGTGTGTGTCTCCACTAAGCGCATGAAGTCGGCAGTGTGCGTGCACAGTACCGCGGCTAGTGTTGACTTTGGGAGCATTGCACTGTGGTAGCTTTCCTACAGTTTCCGCAGTCTCCGCTGCCCATTGGAATTCTGGGTTGAGCTCCCATTGCCTGATGGGGCAAATACATTGTCACAGGTGGTTCTGGGTACATCATCAGTCCCCCTCTCCCCTCGCTTCCTCCCTCCATGAAAGCGACAGCAAAAAATCGTTTCTCGCCTTTTTTCCTGGGTTACCCATGCAGATGACATACCATGGCAAGCATGGAGCCCACTCAGTTCACCGTCACTGTACGTCTCCTGGGTGCTGCTGGCAAACCTGGTACTGCAGTGCTACATAGCAGCATCCCCTGCCTTGCCTTGCGGACAGCAGATAGTGCAATACAACTGCTAACCATCGTCATTGTCCCATGGGTGCTCCTGGCCAACCTCGGTTAGGCTGGTCGGGGGAACCTGTGCAGACATGGGTGCTCCTGGCTGGCCTCGGTGGGGTTGATCGGGGGGCACCTGAACAAAAATGGTAATGAGTCTTAAGTTTCATCTAATGGAGATTCAGTCCTGCCTGGAATATCATGCCAGCTGAAGGCTTCTGCCTCAGGCTGCTCTCCCAGTCAGCAGCACCGCGCAGTTGCATCTACCCCAGCCTACCTCTTGTTCCCAGGCTCACGAAGCCTGGACAATAGTAAGAAGCAGTTCAACTATAGGCTGAGCAAGTGCAGTATGATGGTAGGATGGGCCTTTGGACATTTAAAAGCTCACTAGCACAGTTTACTGACTGGGATAGACCTCAACGAACCCAATATTCCCATCATTATTACTGCTTGCTTTGTGCTCCACATTATCTGTGAGAGTAAGAGGGAGATGTTTATGGCAGGGTGGCAGGCTGGGGCAAATCACCTGGCCGCTGATTACGTGCAGCCAGACACCAGGGCGGTTAGAAGAGCACATCAGGGCGCGCTGTGCATCAGAGAAGCTTTGAAAACCAGTTTCATAACTGGCCAGACTATGGTGTGAAAGTTCTGTTTGTTTCTCCTTGATGAAAACCCATCGCCTTGGTTCACTCTACTTCCCTGTAAGCCAACCACCCTCCCCTCTCCACTTTGATCTCCGCTTGCAGAGGCAATAAAGTCATTGTTGTTTCAAATTCATGCATTCTTTATTAATTCATCCACAAATGGGGTGATAACTGCCAAGGTAGTCTAGGAGGGGTGGGGGAGGAGGGAAGCACAAGGGTGGAGTTGTTGTAAGGGCACCCCCTAGAATGGCATGCAAATCATTATAGAAGCAGCATGTCTGGGGCTGTGACCTTGAGTGGCCGTTTGCCTCTCTTGTTCTTTGGTAGGGTTGCCTGAGCTCCTTAAGACACATGTGGCACTGCTGTGTGTCCCTCCTATAACCTCTGTCCTTCATGCCCTTGGACATTTTTTCAAATATTCTGGCATTTTGCCTTTTGAAACGGAGTTTGGATAGCACAGATTCATTTCCCCATACAGCGATCAGATGCATTACCTCCTGTTAGGTCCATGCTGGAGCTCTTTTGCGATTCTGGGACTCCAAGGTCACCTATGCTGATCAAACTCGCCACACTGACCAAACAGGAAATGAAATTCAAAAGTTCGCAAGACTTTTCCTGTCTACCTGGCCAGTGCATCTGAGTTGAGAGTGCTGTCCAGAGCGGTCACAATTGAGCATTCTGGGATAGCTCCTGGAGGCCAATACCATCAAATTGCGTCAACACTACCCCAAATTTGACCCAGCAGGGTCAATTTCAGCACTAATCCCTTTGTCAGGGAGGAGTACAGAAATCGATTTTAAGAGCCCTTTAAGTCAACAAAAATGGCTTTGTCGTGTGGACAGGTGCAGGGTTAAATCGATCTAACGCTGCTAAATTCGACCTAAACTCGTAGTGTTGTAGACCAGGGCTTAGTGGCCGAGAAAAGAATTGAACCTGGGTCTCCCACATCACATGCCAGTAACCCAACCATTGGACAAGACGTCCTCTTCTTCCATTGTATTTGTTAGTCATGCAAAAATAAAGCTGTGGCTGAGTTTTTTTAACTTTATTTCCAAGTTGATTCTTGCACTTAGTTTTTGCAGGTTTGCAGTGTAGTTTTTAAACTTTCCTTGGTTTATGTTGTATACATTTCTCATCAGAAGCATCAAGAGGAGCAAAAGGTCACGGACAGTGTGACAAATGTTACTCTCCAATCTCTCTGTTCTTGCAGGGTTTTTTCTTAAAGTCACTTATTTCATTTTGCTACTAACAGAACCTTTGTACATTGGACAAATTCAATAACCATGACTCAATCTACAACCCATACTGAGCTGTCTTCCATTTCATCTTACCTATTAAAATCAGCACAGAGCGTTTGATGAGTGGAGAAAGGATTGATTCCAAGCTATATAAACTCTGACAAAGTGGAGGGGTGCACTAGAATCATGAAAGAGCTACTGTATTACTCAGGGCTGCACACATTGATGCATGCGCCTTTCAACGTGAGCAAACACTTCATGTGTCACCCCTTTCACCTCTGACCTTTAGGAGCCCTATTTCTGCAATTATGCATCACCTTTTCACTTTTCATTTATTATTTATCTGATGGGGACAGTAACAGATGCTACCTTGTGCTTTCAGAAAAAGGCCTGTTGTCTTGGAGCTTTGGTTCAAGTCAGCTGCTTAACTGATATTTTGCAACAGCACAGGGCACAGTATATGCATTAAATAGCAGCAAAGGTGTGTTTAGTACTGCTTCTCTTCAGCTAAAACTTTTCTACCCAAAGCCACAATCCATCTCAACAATAGTCAGTCAGATGCATGACGGCTCAGATTTTCTACTGGGCCAAATCCTAGAATCTTTAGTTGGCACCAAATCCTCCAGCCCAGCCTGAGGAAGGGTTATAATTACACCAAGCCCAAAATACACAGATACTCTGCAGGCTGGTGCTAGATGCCTGATGGATCACATACTGGGTAATAGCACAAGAGGACTCCATTGTTATTAAACTAAGTGGGCTCTTTACTAATGCATCAATTTATAGAGGTGCCCCAAATGCGGCTCGGCATTCCTAGTGATCTACACACAGACTGATTTCCTGGTGCCTCCCTGAAACTCCTCTCTTCCTCCAGGTTGCTATACTAGACAGGAAAAGACTGCAGAGGGGTACCCCATGATCTCTGCACTCCCCTAGGGTGCCTGTCCACCTGGCACTGTGAGAGGTGATCATTAGAGAAGAAGCCAAGGTCCTGGCCAGAAGATCAGCAGCTGCACGGGTCCACTAACCACAACACACAAATAAACAGGTACTGTGCTACTGTGACAGCCCTAAAGTTGCAGTAGTAGTTGGTGTGTGTACAGGCCTCTGACAGAATACTGGGAAGCAACACCTGTTGAGTTCTGGGGAAGCAGGCGGGCATATGAAGGCCCATACCCCAGCCTAAGGAGAGGAGCAACTAAATCCAGGGCTCAAATGAATTTGGGGGACAACAAATGATAAACCAGGAACAAGTGGTGTTGCCAACCCTCCAGGATTGGCCTGGAGTCTCTAGGAATAAAATATTGCTCTTTAATTAAAAAGATTATGTTATGTGATGAAATCTCCAGGAATATATCCAATCAAAATTGGCAAGTCTAGGAACAGATGTGAGGGTCACAGGGTCATAAGCATTAAACCTGAGGGGGACACCAAGCAGAGGAACTCTGCCCAGATGTGTGAGTGAAGAGAGGAACAGAAGTAGGCCTCATAGTCACAGAGCACCTCCCTGTCCAGCATCCTCCTCCTGGTGGAATAGATGGTCACATTTGCCAGTGCCAGGAGGTGGAAGACAAGGAAGCCTCACAACTTCATGGGACCAAAGATAGAGTGTGCATAAATCAATAGCTGAGCCAGGACTTTGGTCACTTAAACACCAATTAATTCCCCCTAGGTTGGACCTGACAGGGCCTAATTAGTGAATGAGAATAGGCTGAGGGAGGACTAACGAGCAAATTGGCCCGTTAACGCAGCAGATATAGGAAAGCACAGGAAAGATGTGTAGGGGAGAAGGAACCAGGACCAATTTCTGGGTAAAGATCCCTTCTCTTTCCTCTCCTATCCCTGGCCAAGAACTGAGGAGAAACTGAAACTGTAAATAATATGGTGCCTGGATCAGTTAGGTGGTAGGTAGAGCAAATGTAAACAAACTACAGTGGGTGTTTAACAACTGAAGGCCTCAGTCAGTGTAGGCAGAATAGAAGACAGGACTGGGAAGTTGCCCTGTAACAAGGCCTGATGCCCAAAGCCTGGTTAGTCAGGTGCTACACATATGACCAGGATATGGCCTTCAATTTTTACCAAGCTATCATCCTACTGAACTGGATAAGGACTGCAGGGCTTGGCCCAATGTAAACAGATGCTATTTCAGTTCCTGAATGGTGAAAATGCAACAAGAAGATTAAATCTCATCTTATTTCAGCCCTCTCAATGACTTCCTCAGGCTGAAAAAGCCCTCATGCAATGTGAATGCTGAAATATTTCGTTTTAAATAGGTGAAAATCTGAACACACAGCCTTGTTTAAAACTACCTTTAATTAACCTTCAAAATTATGTGTCATGTGAGCCCCTAAAAACAGGTTTACCATACATCTGGGTTTTCCTGGACAAGACATCGTTTTTTGTTCCTCTAATCTCTGTCCAGGTGGATTTTTGAAATATGAACAAATATCTGTGATTTGGTATTGCCACCCTCACTTTCGTGCAACCTTCAGAGTTGGGTGGCTGGAGAGCAGCGGTTGCTGTATGCCTCCTCCCACCCCTCAGCAGCATCCTCTAGTTGGGAACTTGAAATATGGTAACCCTACCCAAAAAGATATTAATCCCTTTGCCTTCTACCTTAGAGTGAGATTTTTGTAGGCACAAATTAGTTAGGTGATTTTCACTGGGAGCTGGGCACTTAACCCCTGCTTTTGCTTTTGCCGTTCAATGATGACCCTATATGTGACCCATTGTACAGCCCAGTGAACAGAACCCAGATCTGTAGAGCCTGGGAGGGCTGATATTCTCACAGGGCCACCGGAAGGCCTAGCAGAGGCACAGCCAAGGAGCCACAGGAGAATAGGTGCCACAGGAAGTACCCTGCAAGAGATCCAGATTGACAGTACCCCACAGCCCTATGATTGGCCAAGTGCCCCTACTAAACCCCAGGGCTTGCCCTAGGAAGTGGTCTGGGCAATCACACAGACTTTGGCCTGTTACCATGCTGTACTTTGTCTTGTCTCCTGATCTGACTCCAGCCTGACTTTGACACTGACTCCTGCCTCACAGTTCTAACGTAGTACTGCATCTAATCTCTGACCCTGACCTTGCAATTCCTCAAACTCCAGCCTGGCAAATTCTGTCCCTGGTGGGCAGACCTCAGTCCAACTGTGACTGCTAGGCAAGACTGCCTATACCCCAGTCCCTTACACCCATCAACTCTCAAAGTGATTTATCATTTTTTGAGATCTGTCTGCACAGCCAGTAGTGAGATTTGAATGATAGCGCCTTTAATTTTCACTTCCCTGTAAGGAGGTGTAGACTTTCTATCACTCACATTTATATTGGGATTTGGGTCTAGAGCTGGCAACGTTCAAAAGGTTCAGTTGGTTTCTAGATGACTGCAGGAAAGGGAATGACAGGCGTTGAGGGGTGGTTGCATTGCTTGGAGCATGAAGATGCTGTAGTCTGAGGCTATGTCTTCACTACCCGCCGTATCGGCAGGTAGCAATCGATTGCTCGGGGATCGATATATCGCGTCTCATCTAGACGCGATATATCGATCCCCGAACGCGCTTATATCGATTCCGGAACTCCACCAAGTCGAGCGGAGTTGCGGAATCAACAGGGGGAGCCGTGGACATCGATCCCGTGCCATGAGGACGGTGAGTAATTCGATCTTAGATACTTCAACTTCAGCTACGTTATTCACATAGCTGAAGTTGCGTATCTAAGATTGATTTTCCCCTGTAGTGTAGACCAGCCCTGAGTGGTGACAGTATGAGGGGCCTTGACTGTCCTTAATTTGTAACTGCTTTGCTTTTTGCCAAGGGGAAGAGAGAGGGCTGGGCTTCATTCTACAGTATACTAAACTGAGCAACTTCAGCTTCCATTGAAATCAATGGGAAATGAAGGCACTCAATTTACTGTGGTGTCTGGGGATTTAGTTGTAATGAGATTTGAAGCTATCCAAATATTAATTGCTTCAGTTGCACTAATGCCATTGTGGGGGAAAACCTTTAAGAGGTTTTTTAATACTATGTTTCACAGAGTAAGGCTCAGGTGACAGAGACAGAATTAAATAAATAAATTGGACAAAAACCTCAAGTAACTCATTTTGAAATCTCCTTAGTCAAGCCTGTAAAAATCTAGTAGGTGGGAATTTTCTTTTTTTAAAGCAAGCTTTAAAAAATATTCATGGAGGATACTCTCCTTTTTTAATTAAAACAGGAATAGATGAGAGCTCCAGGGAAAAGCACATTTCCTTTAATAGCCTAGTAAGTAATTGCTATGGCATCCTATCCATTACGGTAATATCCAGCAAAAGACCCATCAAGTACTACCTGATCCTCTAATAATGAATATCTTATATATATATATATATATATATATATAGTCATCCCTGAGACTTTACACTGGACTGTGAATAAAACTGCTGCTAGAGAAGCACTGCACTTTTTGCAGATGCTTAGAGATCCTTTCAGTAGAAGCTAGAACATGTACAATTAAATAATCCTCATAAATCTTGGAAATTAAAGTGGTTAATACTACTAAAATGCTGTGGATAAATGCCAGGACTCTTCCATTGCTAAATGAACTCCACTAACACCCCTCTGAGGCATATCTGGAGTTCTGTGCAACACAGCTAACTGCACTGTCCAAAATAGCCAGTGCATTTGCCTCCCCCAACAGTCCGAATGTAGCTGTGGTAATGAACAAGAAAGACTGAGCCTTCCTTTTAACAATAGGGAAATATCCATGCTTTGCTTAAGCTTGTAGTGTGGCTTTTTAGCATTTGGGACTTTTCTTGGAAATGGATCTCCGAGACAGCAATACTTCCTGACAGATTCCTTGTCAATGTTCAAGCAACTCAGGAACACATCATTACAAAGTAAATGTGCTTTCAAATTAATTGGCTGTCTTGTTTGAGTTGTCTGGCTTCTCAAAGTCTTGTGTTTCTATCTTAATTTGTGAATCTATTGGCCATGTGACAAAGGACAAATAGGGTAGTCTACCATTAAATGGGATTCCAATTAATCTGAGACAATAATGCTGTTCCTCTTCAAAAGGCAGACATCATTCCAAAGGGATCTCCAGGAATATTTTCAACAAATGGGATCATACCATGTCATCCATTTTGAAGTAGTTTTCCTGATCTCAATGGGTAAGGAGTGCTGGTTAAAAGTGGAGGGCAGGATATTTTCAAATTCACCACTCAACAGTGATGACTCTTCCTCCTTTTCAGAGAAAAGTTTATTTGCCCCCAGTCTCGTTCTTCCTTTCAGCAAGTGGATATTTTCCTTCTTCAGAGATTTTTAAGTAAAAAGCCTCAAACAAGATTTAGGCAAAATTCCCAGTTTTCACAGCAACACCTAGTAAAACATGATCTGCCAATTTTCACACCACCACCTTATAAAATATGATCTGCTGTCATCGTGCATCCATTCTCTCTTAAAAGCCTGCAGCAGTGGTTATATAGTCTGACATTAAACACAGATGGTCAGAGGAACTTATATCAGGAGTGAATTTGGCCTATAAAGACTACAAAATATTTCAATTTTTGAAATAAAAAAAAATCAGTGGAATAAATACAAACTGACTCCTTTAAACACTGATCTCAACCTCTCATTTGAAGTAGGGCTGACAGAAACTCTTGCCATTTTTCCATGGCATTATATAGCAAGGACTATACATTGCCATCATTATTTCTTTCCTTATATTATTGAATGGTATGTTTTATCCTGGGAATATCCCATTTTCAAAACTGTGGGCAAAATCTTGGTCCCATGGAAGTCAATGGGAGTTTTGCCCTGATTTCAACGGGGCCAGGATTTCACCCCATGGATCTAATCCAAAACACATCACAGAGAAACTAAATGAATTCTTTGCATCAGTCTTCACTGCAGAGGATGTGAGGGAGATTCCCAAATCTGAGCCATTCTATTTAGGTGACAAATCTGAGGAACTGTCCTAGATTGAGGTGTCTTTAGAAGTGGTTTTGGAACAAACTGATAAACTAAACAGTAATAAGTCACCAGGACCAGATGGTATTCACCCAAGAGTTCTGAAGGAACTCAAATGTGAAATTGCTGGACTAACGACTATTGTCTGTAACCTACCATTTAAACCAGCTTCTGTACCAAATGACTGGAGGATAGCTAATGTGACACCAGTTTTTAAAAAGGCTCCAGAGTCAACCCCTGCAATTACAGGCGAGCAAACCTGACTTCAGTATCAGTCAAACTGGTTGAAACCATAGTAAAGAACAAAATTGTCAGACACATACATGAACGTAACTTGTTGGGGAGAGTCTACATGGTTTTTGTAAAAGAAAATTGTACCTCTCACCAATCTACCAGAATTCTTTTAGGGGGTCAACAAGCATGTGGACAAGCGGGATCCAGTGGATATAGTGTACTTAGATTTTCAGAAAGCCTTTGACAAGGTCCCTCACCAAAGGCTCTTAAGCAAAGTAAACAGTCACAAGATAAGAGGGAAGGTTCTCTCATGGATTGGTAACTAGTTAAAAGATAAGAAAACAAAGGGTAGGAATAAATGGTCAGTTTTCAGAAGGGAGAGAGGTAAATAGTGGTGTCCTCCAGGAATCTGTACTGGGCCCAGTCCTATTCAACATATTCATCAACCATCTGGAAAAACGGATAAGCAGTGAGGTGGCAAAATTTGCAGATGATACAAATCTATTCAAGATAGTTAAGTCCCAGGCAGACTGCTAAAATCTACAAAAGGATCTCTCAAAACTGGGTGCCTGGGCAACAAAATGGCAGATGAAATTCAGTGTTGATAAATGTAAAGTAATGCACATTGGAGAACATAATCCTAATAATACTTATAAAATGATGGGGTCTAAATTAGCTGTGACCACTCACAAAAGAGATCTTAAAGTCACTGTGGATAGTTCTCTGAATGTGCATTGGCAGTCAAAAAAGTGAACAGAATGTTGCAAATCATTAAGAAAGGGATAGATAAGACAAAAATATCATATTGCCTCTATATAAATCCATGGTACACCCACAGCTTGAATACTGTGTGCAGATGCAGTTGCCCCATCTCAAAAAAAGATATATTGGACTTGGAAAACATTCAGAAAAGGGCAACAAAAATGATTAGGGGTATGGAACAGCTGCCGTATGAGGAAAGATTAATAAGACTGGGACTTTTCAGCTTGGAAAAAGAGACCATGAAAGATGGATATGATAGAGGTCTATAAAATCATGAGGAAGTGTTATTTACTCTGTCTCATAACACAAAAACTAGGGACCACCAAATGAAATTAATAGGCAGCAGGTTTAAAACAAACAAAAGGAAGTATTTTTTCCCACAATGCACAGTCAACCTGTGGAACTCCTTGCCAGAGGATGTTGTGAAGGTCAACACTAAAACAGGGTTCAAAAAAGAACAGATAAATTCATGGATGATAGGTCCATCAATAGCTTTTAGCCAGGATAGGAAGGGATGGTGTCCCTAGCCTGTTTGCCAGAAGCTGGGAATGGCCCACAGGGGATGGATCACTTGATGACGACCTATTCTGTTCATTCCCTCTGGGGCACCTGACATTGGCCAATGTTGGAAGACAGGATACTGACCTAGGTGGAACTTTGGTCTGACCCAGTATGGTCATTCTTATGTTCTTTCACTGAGATTAATGGGAATCTTTCCACTGATTCCAGTGGGCTTTGACCCATGCTTTATAAGTGTTTCTCTAATTCTCTATTATAGGCCTTGATTCAGAAAAGGACTAAAGCATGTGCTTAACTTTAAACATATGCTTCAGCACTTGCCTGAATCAGGTCCATATGCATTAATGAAAGAAGGCAGGGGACTGGTACGGTATTTCAAGGAATATATACTTTTCTCCTTGGGCTGCAATGTAAAAATGTATTCTTGTCTCTATCAGGCTAGTTAGTGGCACATATATGGAATCTTTGACTTTTAAACTTAAAAACTTCCCAGTTAAGTTTTCTGGGTTCTAACATCCTAATTCCCTGGAAGGCAGCACTTTGAGTTACACAAAACTCAAATAAATATATTTAAATAACTAAAATAATTACTAAGTTTCTCATTTCTTTTAGAAAAAATACTTGTAAGATTGTCAAGGACTCATAAAATATATAATTAATTACCCTGAGCCATATCACACCATCAATTTTTAAGCAGACCTATTAAACGTCAAGTTTTGCTTAAAACCAATAGGACAATATGACCCAATGTTTACTTCATTATGCAGTAAAAATAAAAGTATCCCCTCCCTATTTCACACCAACACAACGAATTTTGGGGGGTTAAGTTGAGCAATACCTATTCAAGTCAATAAGAACTATGCAAATAAAACCTTGTACAAGGCTTTGAAAAGTTATACCTGAAGGCTTAATGCATATCTTGTACAGAATATAATTGACCCTATACATATTTTCTTATTACAATTACATCAAATATTTTATAGAAGTCATACCAGTTGAAGTTAGCATTTCCTTCTTATTTATGTGTGTTATAATAGCACCTACAGGTCAACCATGACCAGGGCCCCATTGTGCAGTAACTCCCTGCTCAAGATAGTTGACGATCTAAATACATAAAGTTGAAGGATGGGAGGGAGGGGAAGAAAAAGAAAGGATTGTCATCTTGATTTTACATATGGGGAATTGAGGCATAGTGAGATCTTTTTTGAACGTGGGCAAGTCACTTGAAGTCTGTGGCAGAACTGGAAATTGAACTCAGATCCTGAATCCCAGCCTAGTGTCTTAACCATAAGACTCTCCATCTTCCACCAGAAACTAAGCGAGGTCAGGTTTGGTCAGTAGTTGCATAGTAGTCCCTGGGAAATCCACTGTGTCACACGGAGTGGTGTTACCTGGTATTTGCAGTGCTGCTGAAGAAGCAGAGCACACGACATAAATCCCAGGTCATAGCAACTTATGTTAATACTACCATGCACTTTTTACAGTAGAAGTATGTTCACCATGGTGTCATAACCAAACTCCACCTGTAGTTTCCATATAGTTATGTCGATATGCCTACCCACACCCTGTAATCATTTATAAACAGGGACACTGCAACCATTTAGGCAAACTAGATGGCCACCTAGGGTGCCTAGTGGTTGGGGGTGCCTAAAAGTCCCCTCAGGCGAGGAGGTGGAGTGGGGGTGAGCTGAGTGGGAGGGCGCATGGGGAGGGCTGTCCGCAGTAACGAGGGGGGGGGCGCACACAGGCGAACAGCTCCCCGCGCCAGCTTACCTCCACTCTGCCTTCTCTGCTGAGCACACAGCCCCCGCTCAAAGTCTCCTCCAATCAGCACCACAAGCCTGGGCGGGGAGGAGAATTAGAGTGACTCCGGAGTGCTCAGTGGAGGAGGCGGAGCAGAGGTGAGCTGGGACGGGCTACCCAGGCAGGGTTAGCTTCCACGGGGGGAAGTCTCCCCAGGCAGAGTTAGCTGCCGTGGCCGGGGAGGGGGGAAGTCTCCCCGGGTGGGGTCAGCTGCCGTGGCGAGACAGAGAAAGTCTCCCTGGGCGGGGTTAGTTGCCGTGGGGGGGACAGGAGGGAGAGGGGTTAGCTGTCATAGTAGGGGGGTATCCGCTGTGGGGGGGTTCCCCCGGTGGGGGGCTGAGTTAGCTGTCATGGGGGGTGGGGTCAGCAGGGGGGGTGCAAGGTGAAAGTTTCGCCTAGGGCACACAACTTCCTTGCACTGGCCCTGTTTATAAACACATAGCTACAAAATGCAAAACACTGAATGCAATTTGATTAGATTTGGTATGTTTCACTTCCTGTCATTAGCAACTGCAGTGTTACTGTGGTTGTTCCTTTGTTCCCTAGAGGTGACTGCATTTTAATGGTATGGAAGATAATTCCTGTATCCATGGTTTCTAAAGCATTTTGGAACCTAAAGTAATCTAAAGATTACTCTGTTATTAAGAAAAGCTCATTTAACTGTAAACTTCCTCCTATTTTTCTCATTCAGCTACCTAGCACATCTTGAATTTCAGCCAGATTGAAAACTCACTGTTTCCTTCTTACAAGCTTGTGCAACATCCATCACAATGAGGTCTTGGTCCTTGAATGGAGCCCCTGACACTACCGAAATAAAAATACAGATGCAAAAGAAATGCTAGTCATTATTAATAATGTCATAACTTAAACGGGCCAAATCCCTCTCCAGTGTAACTTCACTAGCTTCAATAAATTGCATAATTTATAATAAATTACTCATTCTTCTAAGTGCAGGCAAGTTGTTGTAGTTTAAATTTAGAAAAAAGTATCACATTTATTCACTTGGGAGGTGGGAAGAAAAAAAAAGCATTAGTGCCCTTCTCTAACCTTATCAAGTGATACACAAAAAACACAGACATATGTCTGGAGGTGGCAGTTGGTACAATGTAGGCTGTGCTGAGTATTTTACTGGATTTGTAGAAAGCTCAGGTCGCTAGGCACTTGTAATCCTGTAAGAATTACACTTGGTTTTTGCGCCAATTAACGCAAAAGGTATTTTTTGGAGCTTCAGTAGTGCAGAAGCCGATGTATTTTGCTGGATCAGGTTCTAGCCAGAGAAATAGGCTAGATTCCAAAGGATTTGGAAACAAAACAGTTCAAGCTGATAATTGTGTAAACATTGAAACCCAGTTTCTAAAATTAATCCCAGCTATGATGACTGCAGAAACATGTGGCACAGATATATGGGCACACATGCATCTCCAGAAGCCTGCAAAAACAATTGGCTACAACATAAACCAATAATATTTCTACGTGAAGCCAAAAAGAATCTTTTGCATTTCTGGACCCTATCAAAAACAGGAGATGATAGTGGCTGTGAGAACGAGGCCAGGTAGGCTATTCCATGTGTACAGGGTGATACAGAAGAAAGCCTATGGAGAGTTGTGGGAGAAGCAGACTAAAAGCAGTAGGGAGTAATGAGACTGGCCTCAGTGGTGGAGTGGAAGGGGAGGTGTTGGAAGAATGTGATTAAAACCTGAATATTTTATGGCTTAATGCTCCTCTGTGGGCTACTTCTTCACCGAGGCAAGGAAACCAAGTTTAGTGTCATTGTTTTCCAACCAGAGAAACTAGACTTGGCAAGGGAAAGGGGGCTCAGCCCTCAACTTTTACATCCATGAAATCATAGCTCTGCCCTCCTTTGCTTGGAGGCCTTGTTTCTGTGCATTGCCTCCCATTTCTGCCCCACTAGTCTCCCATCTCCAAAAACTCTCCACCACCAGAGACAGTTAAGAGGATGTATTGATTCAGCTCATACTCAGGCTTTACCTCCCAATAGCCAGCACCAATCTCTTTTGAAGTGATACTTATCTCTGTAGCTGCTCCGGGCTGCTGCATCTTCCCCCAGTGGTGACCTTTCCACCACCGGGATCTCTGCCTGAGACCATGAGTTGAATCTGCCCCAGTATTTCTTAGGATGCAAACTAGTTTAACTGGACAAAATTAGCCGATGGCAATGGAAGTGACAAAATACCCACTACCTAAGACATTTCATCCTAGGTGGGCAAGCCGAAGAACATAGGGGAAGAGATAGCTCAGTGGTTTGAACACTGGCTTGCTAAACCCAGCGTTGTGAGTTCAATCCTTGAGGGAGCCATTTAGGGATTGGTTCTGCTTTGAGCAGGGGGCTGGACTAGATGATCTCCAGAGGTCCCTTCCAGCCCTGATATTCTATGATACTATAATACACAGTGGCAGAGAAGATGAACCAAGTGACAACAGCTTATTTCCTACAACTATGAGCCAGTTTTTTCAAATGATTGACTAGAAAAGTCTTTGCCCGTATGAATAGTCTGAGACTTCTTTTGGTAACTCGTTAAAGTAAATTCCCTGTGGCAAAATGTAAGGTAATTGCCCTTCCAGCGGACGATTAACTGCATTGCAGTAGCATTACTATCAAAAGACTACATTTTCATTGTGCCAGTCAAGTCCTAAGGTTTAGGATTATTTTTCTGGTCAATATATTGGCTTTATTTTTTAATGCACGCTGCAAAGATTTACATGACGGCGTGAATGTTTTCTCCTAACATATATTCAGTGCTTTACTGCTCTACCTTAAGCAATTTGATGACAATCATTTTCTGCAAAATGAGCTGTGAGTTTGGAACAAAGAACTGCCATCCTGACAGGCATCTTCACTCCCTAGTCCACCTTTCTCTACTGACTAAAATGGTTCAACTTTATTCTACGGTCAACAGAAGCCAGGAAGCTTTACAGGAGAGAAACAATGTGGGGAGACTGATGATGAATTGATCTGGAAAAACTCCAGCAGAATTGAAACATTTCTTTATTATTAACATGAAATGGTGAAAAATACCTATAGGAAAAAAAAGACTAAGAATTCCCCATGGAGAGATCTGAAACAATGAGACCAAAACAGAGGATCTGAGGATTCATGGCTTGGAGCAGGCAGGAAATACCCAGGTGACTTTTCAAAGCTAAGAATGCTCTTCATTGAGACAGCTTAGGAGAATTCTTCAAGTAAATGATTCAGAGGACTCAGCTAGAAGAGGCTGACATGATACAAAATAAAGAAAAAAAAGTCAAGGGACCGACATGCAATGATGAATTGAGCTGGATTTGAAAATGGAAATCTGTTACAATCCTCAGGGATACTTGAACTACTTAGGAAGTTTCAGTAAGAATAAGGGATTCATCAGGAACAACTGGGCAATATTTTCCATCCAAAGCCGTAAGCTTTCCAAGACATTTTAAGTTTAAATTAATCGTATGAACACTTGCAAAAGTGGAGTGGGTTTTTTGTTTGTTTGCTTTTTAAATATAAGGGAAGAAGATAATTTTAGGTTTACTTGGGCCTGCCACATCTCAGGGGGCAGGACTTGACTTCTCAAGGTCTCTTCCAGGCCTACATTTCTCCGATTCAGATTTTGTCACAGAATTCTTAAAATAATTACAAAAATAAGAGAGAAACATAGAAGAGGTGAGACAGAAGGGCCTTCTCTGATAAAGAAGGAAAAAGAAAAGTAATAATAGAGAAACAGGGCTTGGCCTCTCCTCTATTCTTCACACTGACCTGCCTTCACAACATACTTTCCTCCTTCTCTCTGTAACCCAGGATAAAAAAAAGATGTCAGGTATCTTTAGGATATAGAAGTGAAATACATCCATGTTTTAAGACCAGGACTACAAGGCCAAATTAGGCCTTAGGATAAGTTAGCTATATTATAAAGATAAGATGCTTGCACTGAGCGGGGACCCTGGTAAGAATGAGAAGTTGAGAAGGGTGGGAATAATCCTTTTCAACCAATAATAAATCTGCTGAGTTTGTGTCTATGTCTGTGACATGCTGATGTTTTGCAAGTAACTGGTGGGTTTGGGTAATAATATCCATGAGAGATCAGTGGGCATCACAAGATGACCATTGGTAGCTGAGGTGAAATCCTAGAAACTTAATTAAGGTAACTGCCTGTTACTATGGTGATAAGAGGACATGCATGTAATGGGAACTAAATGAGTTAGCCGATGGGCATCCCAAAAGTAGTGTGGTGTGGAAGTTCAAATAAGGAAAAGGGGTTAACACTTTCATACATATTTATGAACCTCAGTGGGATTGATTATAAAAGCTGTATCTCAAGCTGCGTGCCTTGGGTGTGGGGGGAATGGAGATACCAGGATGACAACTACTGATGATGATGACGATGACTAACACTTTGAGTTTTTCTGCAAGGCATGGAATGAGTAATGCAAATACTATGCATTCTGTATCAGTCTTTTGCTCCTTTACCAGATTGCAGCCTGTGTGTATTGTTGTTTGATTGGTTAATAAGTAATTACTATAGAAAGAGCACTATGTAGTCTATGTGTGCACCATGGCATTCCCTTTCTTTTGATAGCCTCCCTGCTGTAGTCAGTCTTGGGGAGGAGGGGGACATTGAACTCTCACAGATTAAAGTAGGTATAAACCCTCACCGTTGGTTAAAGTAACCCATAACTATAGACATGGCTACATCGCCACCACCAACAACTTCTGAGATTTCCTCTTTGCTCTTCTCCTACAACCTCTTCACCTGCCCCCAGTGATTCCATTCCCATCCTTCTCAACCTCTCATTCTCAGAGTCCCCTGTCAGTGCAAACATGTTTGATTTATTTAGTCTTAACATAACCCCTTCTCCCAACCCCATCTTGCCCCACTTTTAAACTATTGTCCATCCTTTCTTTCACCTCAAGACTCCTCAGATGCTCTCTCCAACTACCATCTTGAGTTCCTTTCCTCCATTTCCATCTTTGAACCTCTCCAACCTGGCTTCTACCCTCCTCTAGAACAGTTCGCTCTCTCAAGATCTCTAGTGACCTTTTCCTGCCTAAATGGTAAGGCCCGTATTTCATTCTCCATCCTCCTCAACCATTCATGACCTGAGACATTATCCACCATGAGAAATACTGAAACACTGGTGTCCTCCTGATTAAAAGTCTTAAGGCTTCCAGGCAGTAGGATTTTTCCCAGCCAATAGTGCTTCTCTTCCATACATGAAACCAAGTCTTACTTGTTTCTCCCTCCTCTCTAAACTAAGTAGGGCTAATTTTTTCAGTCTCTCCAATATGGAAGACTTTCCATTCCTCTCATCCATTTCATGGCCCTTTTCTATATCCTTTGTGTTCTGAAAGGAGGCCATCAAAACTGATCACATCATTGAAGGGAGCCGTCACATATATGTTCAGGGTAGTTCTGTCCTTTAATGTAATCTAGCAATTGTTTGTTGGATTTAACTCTCACAGTGCATGGAGCTGATCCACTCACTTCAGTGGTTCCATTGTCACAGCGCCAGTTCTCACACACACTTGTCATTGAAGCAGTCATGCTGTGAACTGATGTAGAATTTAACCATGACATTTATGTTTGCAGCATACACATAGAAGTTAGATAAAAACATAAGCGCTCTTGCTTGAAAGCTGCAACATAAAGAAATAAAGTACTGTTCATCCAGAATGATAAACAAGAATCCAAAGAGAGAGAGCAAACACAAGCATGCACAGGCTGCTCCCTAAAACAGAGAAATATGACTCACCTAGCCTGCCAAGAGGAACGTGATCTGCAAAGTCATTGCTGCTGGACCCAGATTGCATGTTTCCCTACAGAGCCTGTTAGCCTGCAACCAGTAGCAGGAGAAACTCCTGAAATATAAAGTGACAACCTACAAAATACCACACAGACATGTGTTTAAGCCAGGATTGCATCTGCCCCTCTGACTTCCTGCTCACTGGATTTCCACAGGTTTTGTTTCATCCTCACACTACTTTTTGGCACACTTATTTATTAGGGCAGGAGGGAGGCAGGTGCAAAGAAATTTATGCCTCAGCGCAGATGAGAAGGGGGTGGGGGCAGGTAAGT
Source organism: Chelonoidis abingdonii (assembly GCF_003597395.2). Lineage (NCBI taxonomy): Eukaryota > Metazoa > Chordata > Testudines > Testudinidae > Chelonoidis > Chelonoidis abingdonii. The sequence goes on from NC_133777.1 coordinate 14,545,813, forward strand.
GTCCTCCATATGAACAAGCTACTGCAGCATATCATCAAAATAAAAGGTAATCAGTATGTCCCCTTGATCTCAGTGCATTAGCAGGACTTCAGAAGTGACGCAACCCCGAGTACAGGATTTAGCAGGGTCCGGTGGGGAATCCAAGCTGTCAGCTTAGATTTGCTCCCTGTGAGCAGCTAGTCCCCATGGTCACTTCTGAAGCTTTTAAAGCTGAATTTTCAATACTGAAGCTTATTTGAAGATTTCAAGTATTCAAATACACTTTTGTAATTGAAAGAAAGAAGGCTGTTTAAGATAATGCACTCCTCCTCACCCACATACTAAGTACCAGGTTTGTGTGTACCTGCATTTCAGCTAAGCAATGACATCCCTCCAAATCCTACCAGCTGTTTTTGTTTGTTTCAGAGTTTATTGTTCTGCTTCTATCTGAACTTAACTTGATGCCAAACCAGTAAAATAGACAATATAAAACACATTTGATGTCTAGATTACATTATGTCTGCATGCATCTCTTCATTATTTACAGTGCTCCTGCATTTAGTTGCTTCTGCAAACTTGGAAATCTCATTTTTCATGGCAATTGTAACTTACCAAGGTTCCAGGAACCTACACCTGCTACTATGAGCAAGCTCTCATTGACTTGAAAACCATTTTCTTGGTTTCCAGCCCATTAGCCAATTACCATTCTCATTTGCCAAAACCCCTCTTAGTCCAGTGACATGCCTTAGATGTAGAATGAACTAAGTATACTGGAGCGGATATATTTCCAGTTCATCCAGTTTCTGAAGAATCCCTTATAATGTTGTTATTGAAATCCATTTTTCAATATATCTCCTCTCCCCCCGACTCCCCCCCCAAATACTGCAGGAGTCAAAGCCATTATGAAAATCATCTTTTCTATCATGGACGCCTATCTAATATCATCATACAACCTTGATATACAGCATCTATACATCATGGCTTGATTTGTATACTCTAGGGTTGCACACTTCATTTTTTCTGTAGGTGAAGGTCATTGCACACTGGGGGCTCCTTGCATCTGTCCATTCTCCCCTAGAAGCTCCTTAAGTGCCTCTCTACCATCCCCCTCTATTTCAGATTCCCTGCAACAGCCCCACCCCCATGTCTATGTCTCATGTCCTTCTCCCCACTCCATACCAGCAATATGTTTCTCTCTCTCTCGTCCCTCTTCTGCCATGCCATTGTACTAGGTTCCTCCCATACTTGGAGCTCTGTGTCCCCCCAATACCAAGAAACCCCATTCTCCCCCATACCAGAGGCTCTGAGTGTCACCATTCACCTTCACCCCCATTGCTTTAGCGGCAGTGGCCCATGCTTTTTAGGTTTTGGAACAGGATAGACTTGGTAGAAATGACTAAGGACCAAATCCCAAAAACTTTTACTCACACAACTATTCTTTGTTCATGGTAAATATAATCATTTGGAGTCTACTTGCGCTGAGCAAAGGGTAGACAGAACTGGAACCTAGATTAGGAATGCTGAGGCCAGATCACCTAGTTTCCAGTATCTTGTTTCAAGCTGATCAGTTTCCATTAATGATCTCTATATACTATATTTGCAGTCTTGTTTCCTCCTTGCCAAGTGGAAGCAGATTTCAGGCTCTGGTAGGTCAGTTTCCCAGTTGGAGCAGAAATCAGTGACTGGCTCATTTATTTTCTTAGTGTAATTTGTTTATATACAGGATACACACAAGTCCTGTTTCCTGGAACAACAGTTATTACATCCAGGAAAATCCTTTTTGCAGAAACCCCAGGAAAGCCCCCACGGCCTTGTCCAAAATGCATCTGCCTTGGGCCTCTGCCTCCCTCCAGAACTCACAAAACTCAGATCCAACTGCTGAAACACATTCTTTGCCTAGTTTCCTCCCCAAAGCCCCTGTATTTTACACCTGGGAACCCGCTAATCTAAGGTCCCTCTGACCACATAACCATTCTCTTGGTGCAGCTGTTGCATGCCATCTTTAATTCTTTCTATGGAGGAGTTCATCTTGACTGTTTGTCTATCAGTTTGTCCCTACGGGGCAGGCTATCAAGCACATTTCACTGTAATTGTACTATTAGAATTTAGGATAATTAATCCCATGACTCTACCATTAACACTGACAATGCCAGCACATTTGTATAGACTGCCCGAAGCATAAATGCTTCTTTTCTGTAGCACTGTAATAAGGTTTGCATCTAAGGAGCCCCTCCAAGATTCTTTCAATGGAACTGGGGGGGAGTGAGGGGCAGAAAAGAGAAAAAAGCCAAATCAGGATGCCTGTGTAGAAAGTAATTTCATTCTTATTCTAATGATGCTGGGAACTGTAGATTTGCATTTCCATGTACTGCCTCTACAGATGGCAACAGTTGAATAAATATATACGTAAGGGGACTGTTGCCCCCTTACTAACATTCAGTGTGGGTGCTTTGGTTGACTAGCTCTCAGCACTAAAAAACTGGGGAGAGGCCAATGCTCCAGGTCAGCCTTAGCCTCTGAGCATGATTGACAGAGTGGGCAGGCTAATCAGGGAGTCAGGAGGGGTCCCATCCTCCGTGTGAGCTGGAATTGCCTGGGTCAAACAGAGTAGGGCTGAGCTAAGGAGAAAGCAGGGGCCCAAGCTAAGCTAGCAGAGCCTTGCCAGATCCAGAGGGGCCACAGCTGCAGCCACAGAGCCAGAGAGACAGCCCAGGGAGAGCAGATCCTGTGCTGGGAGCAGAGCTGCAGCCACAGAGCCAGGTGGTGAGCAACTGGGGCCAGCTAAGGGGGGACCTTGGGCAAAGGGCCCAGTGCAGAAAGATACCCCTAGCCAAGGAACTTTGCAGGCCAGACTGGGAGGGGAATCTTAACCCAACAGGTGGCTGACGCTGGGAAGAAAGGTCCCACCACCCAAAGCTGGAAGTGTGTGGCCACCACCATTGCAAGTGTCCAACCCGCAGCATCCCTGCAGCACTGCCAGAGCCTGAGGAGGAGACCTGGGACCTACAAGGAACAGACTGTGAACTGCCTTGATGTTCCCTGCCACAGAGCAGGGTGATATGTTTTCCTTTAACTTTTCCCATTTTTCCTTATTTTTTTTTTAATTAATTGTTCATTGAACTTGTATTTGCTTTGAATTGTGTGAAATGATCAGTGGGTCAGGGAGGTGCCCAGTGCAGAGAGAGTACCCCAGAGCAGGGACACCCTAGCCCCTGTCCTAGGTGACCACAGCAGGGTTGGGGGTCAAGCCCCTCAGGAATCCTGGGCCCAGCCTTGTCGGGGTTACGAGGACTCTGCCAGACAGGAGAGTGGAAGGGGAGTCCTCAAGGGCAGGGAGGCCTTTGGGTCAAGGAAGTGGGAGCGAGCACTCAGGTCCTTTTGCTAGCCCATTTCACTGGGGTAGTGTAGAAGCCAGGAAAGTTCCCCACAATCGCAGGACCATTCCTCTGCTTATGTATATTAGGGTGTTGCTGGGTCACCTGAGCTTGCTCTTTCTATTCTTGGTTTCTAAGACCATTCATTTGTCACTATGACTTTAGCAAATCTACTTGTTGTGTGGATTTATTAAAAGCATTTGAGTTTCACAATAACAGTGCAACTTCTATTAAGGGAGATTTTTTTCTCTGAACCTATATTATAAATTCCAAGCATTTTACTGCACATTTTGAAAAAATGCCTTTGCTAAAAAGAACACTGTGATACATGGGGGCAAGAGTAGCTCTCTTTGATGGACACCCAGTCAGCCAGTTAGCTGTAAAATCCCTTTTGGTCGGTTCTCTGCTTGCTTTACCTGTTAAGGGTTAACAAGCCCACAGATAAAAGAAAAGAAGTGAGCACCTGACCAAAAGAGCCAATGGGAAGGTAGAACTTTTTAAAATTGGGAAAGAAACTTTCCCTTTGTCTGTTGTTCTCTGGGCTGCAGGGACAGAGCAGAAATGTTGTGTAAGGTTTGAACCAGGTATGAAAATTCATCTTCCATACCTAGAAGAAATTATTTGGATAGGGAATGTTTAGACAGACACAATCAGGTTTATTTTTTATTTTGGCTTGTGGATCTCCTCTGTGCTAACTCCAGATGCTTTTGTTTGCTTGTAACCTTTAAGCTGAATCCCCAGGAAAGTTATTTTGGGTGCTTGATTTTTGGAATTGCTCTTTTAAAATCTAGTAAAAGCCTAAGTTCCAGAAGTAATTTTTTCATAAAATTTACCTTTAAGAACAGGATTGGATTTTTGGTGTCCTCAGAGGTTTGTGCATGTTGCATGATTAGCTAATAGAAAACAAAGGAAATTAACTGTGACTTTCTCAGCTCTTCCTGGGGGGTGAAAGGGCTTGAGAATACCTCACAGGGAGGAATTCCAACATGCTCCTTCCTGGGTTCCAAGGGGCAGGGGGGTTGCATTTGAGTGGTGGCAGCATTTACCAAGCCAAGGTTAGAGAAAAGCTGTAACCTTGGGGGTTTAATACAAGCCTGGAGTGGCATGTATTTTTTAGAATCCTTGCAGGCCCCCCCTACCTTCTAAACTCAGAGTGACAGAGAGTGGGGATTCAGCCCTGACAAACACACAGACCAATTATTACACAAAATATTCAGCACAAAGCTGCCTGCTGTGCTGTTAATGTTAACTATGCTGAATTGTTCTATGTATTTGTTGTCCCATTCACTGATTTAAGCTCCTTTAACTACCAATTAATTGTAGCTCATGGCCACAGATATCTATTAAGTTATGTAATGTGCCAATTACATGGACAAATTTCATTTTATTCATTGTGCCTAGAATGTATTAAAGACGAGTCATATAGCTAGCCAACTGTACAGTCAAAATAGCCCATTTGCTAATTTTTCCTATAAACTTTGTGGAATCTCCAACAAATTAAAAATAGCAAAGCATTTTTGATCAGCAAGCAAAAAATTAAAAGCTGCATAGATGTGAAACAAACAGTAGAATATGAGGAATAATGAGGACCGAACAATAGTTAAGTGTATGATGAACAGTTGCAAACCTGTAAAATATGCATAGAGAATCTCAAAGCTGCACACTTAGAGAGAGGCCTGAACCACAACACCCAACCTAAATCCCAAATTTAGGAAGGATCAATACCCAATTTTGCATCTCCAGCCAACGGAAGAAACCACTGGAAAGTTCAGCTCTTGTCAGCTGTTACCACTGATACCCCGTACGCTCTGAGAGGCAGCATGTCTCAAGTGGGTAGGGCACTAGACTGGGACTCCAGACACTTCGGACATACGGTCATTCCTGATTCTCTCACTCAACCGCTGTGTGACCTCAGGCAAATCACTTCACCTCTCTGGCCCTGTTTCCTCTCCCACTCTGTTTCTGTTTAGATTATAGGCTCTTCAGAGCAGTGACTGTCTCTTACTACGTGTTCGTACAGTGACTAGCACCCTGCGACCCTGACTTCAGTTCGGGCTTGAGGGCACTAATAATAATATTCGGAGCCACCCTTTTGGGGCCTCCCTGAACTTGGGGGAAAATCAGGCCTGATTTTAATACGTTAAGTTTCTGCCTCTTTTGCTCAAGGTGGTGGTCAGCTTGGACTTAAGTTTATCACTAGAGTTGGAAGATAGACAATGATTTTCATTCCCACCCCCCTTCCATTCTCTCCCTCTATCCTCCCCCCCCTCCCCAAAATAAATAAATCCACAGGTTATTCACAGGCCCTTCAGAATAACTGTGGTCTGAAAACAACAGCCACAGCAAGACCCAGATTACTGCACAGTTGTAGGGAGTAACTCCAGCCATGGTACTGCCAACAGCATTCAAAGACCTGAAAAATGCCGACCAGCTGGCTGCCTGAAGCTGAGCCAGCTACTCTGCCGAGACGGCAGAATGTAGAAAGGAAAGCCATCTTTCAGTAAGATCAACATTGCTGGCTCCTGAATGCGTTGATACCAAAAGGCCCGGAGGGCCACTTTGGCCATGACCCAACCACTTTTTGGCCCACCACAGCCCAGTTCAGGGGAGGTGATCTGGCAGTGCCAAAGCCAGAAGGGGGTTGGGCAGGAGAGAACAGGGGGAGGGCCCCACCTGCTTGGCGTACAAAGAGTCCATCTGGCCAAAGCAGGGAGCCAGCCCAGCCCGGCAGAACAGGAGCTGCTGCAGGGTTGGATCACTTTCCAGTTCCCCCGTGAGCCTTCCACCCCTGGGGACTAAACTGATCTTGAGTCTGTGGTGGTGGGAGGAAGCTGTATACAACCCCAAACACCTAGCTCCACTCCCCCCATTTGGCTGAAGCAACTAACTAAATAGTGAATCTCCTGTTCACTTCTCTCTCCTGCTCCTGTTTCCAAGGCTTGTCTTCCTTCTGCGCCATTCAGGGATCTGGGAAGCAGGGTAAATATGCGGAGAGGTAGATAATAGAAATTACAGCCAAATAATCTGTTTGATATCACTTAGGGAAGTCTCAGAACGAGGATTTAGGGAGGAAAAGGTTTGGCAAAAAAACACAGCTAATTTGGGATCTGCGGCAGGAAGAGCTGGTCATACATAATGAATTTACTGGAAGTCTTTCAGGACAGTCATGCCAGGGTACTATGAGACAGCATCCTAGTCCCACAGGTTCCTCAATTTATATCAACATGGCTTCCAGCAGTAAGAGTGGGATGGCGTGATGCTACTACAATTACTCTTCCTAATCCTAGTACTTTAATGGCATCATTGATAAAAGAATTTCTGAAGAACAACAAGGGCTTAGATTTTCCAGATGCTTTCAGATCAAAAAGGGAATGATGCCCCCAAGGTTCGAGTGCAAAAGAAAGAACTGGAGGGAGGTAGAACAGTCAGTGCTCAGCACCAGTGTTACTAATTATTCTGAAATCATCTCAAATAGATCAATATGCCTTCTTATGTACATAAGATTTTGGGAGGCATTTTCAAGATGTTCAGCATTGATCCAACTCTTCTCCCATTGAAGTCAGGGTTTGTCTGCACACACAAATTGTATCAGTTTAACTTAAATTGGTTAAAAAATTCATGTAGTTAAACTAGAATCCCTGGATGGACACACGTTTATTAAAAACTGGTTGCATCAGTTTACATACCTGAATTTACACATCAAAGAAACTGATAAACCAGATTTAAGCTGATTTAAGAGTGTCCACACACAAAGTCGGTCAGGTTTAACTAAATCATTTTAAAAAAAGAAAATCACACTTCTATTTAAACCAGTGCAACTTTGTGTCTGGACCAGGCCTAAATGGGAGTTTTACTCATGATTTCAGTAGGCACCAAATCAGGTCAGTGCCAAGATTTTTTGAAAATTCCACCGATTTTCACTGTTAGCCGATGGACAGAAGTTCGAAGGTTGACTGAGCTCGTACTTATTTACAGCTGGTGCTGAGGCCTAGCTCCTGCTCTAGTCACAGTGAATACACAAAGGACTGTTTCAGTTTAATAGACCTCTTTTTGAAGTATTTATTCAAAGTATAACCTCTTACATTACTAAAACACGTGCACAACTAAAAAATAGTAGCTAAACCCCTGCAATGTAGCAGAAAGACACAGAACAATTGTTTCAATTAACCCAGTCCCACTTCTCTGTGAAGTTTATTTTCTAGTGCTTTGTCCAATCTATTTTTAATGCATCCCAAATAATATGGCTTCTGTAAATTTCCTGAAGAAATTATGTAACCAATAGATCTCACCATAAGGAAGTTTTCCAAAGATTCAGCTCAGTCTACATTTTATTTCTTTGGTTTCATCCACTATTCTGTTTCATGACCCATGAGGCCAGCTTGACATTTACAAGATACTTGTAAAGTCATTTACAAGTTACCATTATGTCTTCAAGTTATCAAATAATTTTGAATGATTGTTATGGACAAAAACAAAGATGCATGAAAAAAAGCACTTTAAAATATTCATTCTTTCCTTACTCTATATTCTTATTTCAATAGGTTCAAGAAAGTTCAATATCAACTGTTAGACTTTGTTCATGACCCTGGCTTCCACGGAATTCTCAGGATCAGTACCATCTAAATTCTGTATGAATAATAAGAGTTGCATCTGTAATAAAGGGAAAGAAATTAAATCTTCAAAATATTAGCAGCTTGAATTTAACCTTTACATGAAATAAGCGATTCCCTTTATTTATTTTTACTTAATGCAGATATTGTTCTGCCAATCAGGAGACAGATTGTGATTTTGGGGATATGTCAGATTCAATTACAGGCTTTTCCTGGCTGTACTCCTAACAGGTGTTATTGACCAATCTAATCGCAGTGCGCTTCACACATACAGGCTCACACTCTACAGACTATATTATACAAAGATGAAAGTGACCCAACTTCTGCACACACAAAAAGGTTATAAACTACCTCTGACAAAGGGCAAGGTAATGGCAATTTTAAATCTCTAGGTTGTTTTTTTATTCTAATCCTTCAGTGAATTTTCTTTAGATATGTCCATTATAAAATGCATGACATGTTCCTAAGAGTCTCAGCTCAGCTGAATCTTTTCTAACTGCAACAAAAATAGAACCCGAAGTAACAATCTAAAGTGATGTAAAGCTGCTTTATTGTACCTAGTTGAATATATTAGCAGATGGCCGAGCCTCGGTCTATACAACATATAACAAATGCACACATTCTAGTTAGAGGGAGGTTGCCTTTCAAAATACACAGCACTCAATGCACCATCAACAAAAATTTCTTTGATGAAAGCATTTGCCTGTGATGGTTTGTAAGTTGTTTTGTTTTTTCTCCCCTCAGCCGTTATCAGAAGATGTATCTAGATTGTAATTTAACTTGTTACAGAATGAGGCAGTTCACTTATGAATCCACATGAGCTGCAGCCATGGCGGTAACATCTAGCGTGAGGAAGGAGATGCACAGCTCATTTCACTGTTAATGGAAGCTGCACGTCGCAGCTCCTCACATGCATACACAGAAATCTGATCCCATCATGTTTATCTCCAACTACAACACAAGCATCAGCTCAGAATTACTAGATGTGGAAGCTGGTAAATTTTCTCTCAACTGCTTTTATCTCCTAGCTGCCATTGCCACTGTGTAGGACATGCCATATGCTACAAAGGAAAAGATAGACCTTTCTGTCATGTAGACTTGTGTTCCAAATTAGACATGAAATTAATGTTTATAAAATAATCCATTCAGGGGCAGATTGACTATTTTGCCACGCTCACAGTCAGATACAATGAAGCACTTCTTTCCCAGGAGGCTCATGTTTTTATTTCTTCCAGGCATTCCTTCTGGAAAATAAATGCTTTCTGTTCAGTCCTGGTAACACTACATCCCTGGCTGGCTCATTGGCAATGGGGTTTGAATCTGGGAAGTCTTTAATCTCTTGAGTGAAAAGACTCCCCTGTCAGCCATAATAGGCAGTTGTAGGGTCATCCATCACTAAGGAGGCAGAACGCCACACTGGGTTACATCAGCAAGGTTGGGGAATGTGTCTGCTTGTTAATAACTGATGACTAAAGCAGGGTGGGAAATGACAGGTCACTCCTCTCCCCTCCCTCCCGCCCCCAAAAAAAACACATTGTTTCATTTAAATTTTGCACAGATAAATTTTCATTTTTTCTGAGAAAATTCAAATACCGAAATATTTCCATTTGGAAATGTTGCCACAGTGCCTCCTGGGAGTTGTAATCTGATGAGGGACTCTGGCCTATAGAGGAGAATTGGAGCACCGCACGAGGCACCCAAATGACATCTCCCATGATGTACCAAAACCAAAATCTTTTCTCCATCTGCCCAGTCTCCACTTCGGTGGTTGCGTATGGTGTAAGAACATGTAGCTGCTTTCCCTAGTACTTTTACAAACAATTTAGGAATAATATGGGCATCAATTTTTAGTCGATGGAGGTGTGCAAGTTCGGTTAACATAAATGAGAGTTAACTGCCTGAACCCCTCACTGCTTAGTTTCAATGATCAGAAACTCTCAGTTAAGGCTCCTATGTTTTAATGGAATTCTTTGCCACTACTAAAGAATCGTAAGCTAGCACATGTGCTTCCTCCCAAAGCACAGACCTTGAGAATGAGTAATGTTATCACTTCATGTAAGCACAGATTTTGTTCATAACACGGACAGATTTCATGTATTCATCCCCTCTGAACTACAATATATTTCTCTTTAAACACTATTTCCTCACCATCAAGCGGCACTTGCAAAGATATGCCACCTGCATAAATATTTAAATTGGTATTTTATATCTTAGCTCTTGCAATAATCAACAGGAAGGATTGCTCAATCTGTAACTGCATATATCTGAAAACAGAAGATCAAAAAGTAGCTGAAATAAATCATGGCTCAATCCATCAGCACCCCTAGTCAGTTTGCATTGGTAAAGAACAAAATTCATTGGAAGATGAACATGGTGCAGAGGTAAATAAGTGACTGATACATGTGTTTAAATATTTAAAAACAAATACAAGGAAATTCTTCACACAGCGCACAGTTAACCTGTGGAACTCCTTGCCTGAGGAGGTTGTGAAGGCTAGGACTATAACAGGGTTTAAAAGAGAACTGGATCAGTGGTAGCCAGTACGTTCCTCAGTCCACGCCCTTCTAGCAGCTGCCATTGGCCTGGAGCAGCGAACCGCGGCCACTGGGAGCTGCAATCAGCTGAACCTGCGAACGCAGCAGGTAAACAGCGGTGGAACAAGTTTGGGAACTAATGAATTAGATAAATTCATGGAATTTAAGTCCATTAATGGCTATTAGCCAGGAGGGGTAAGGAATGATGTCCCTAGCCTCTGTTTGTCAGAGGGTGGAGATGGATGGCAGGGGAGAGATATCAGTTGATCATTTGCTGTTAAGTTTACTCTCTATGGGGCACCTAGTATTGGCCACTGTCAGTAGACAGGATACTGGGCTGGATGGACCTTAGGTCTGACCCAGTATGGCCGTTCTTATATGTATTTGATATATGAGAACCCCAGACTCTTAATTTAATCGCTGCATATCATACATGCTTCCATAGGCAAAGATGATAATGATATATTGGATCAAATTATGTTGCCAGTTAATCTGAATTTGCTCCAGTGTAACTCCACTACACTCATTGGATTTATTCCAGATTTATGACAGTGCAAGTAATAGCAAAATTCCAAGGTCCATATGGTTCTGTTGATTTTCAAGCAGAACATAAAGCAGGCAGAATGATTCAGTGGGTGGAATAGCAAAGGCAAAGCAATCTTTTGGGCCATGTATGTGCCTCAAGCCTTTTTGATTCCCTGGGATGTTCGGGGTGCAATATTTACAATCAATACAATAAAAAATGGTCAGTCTTTGCCAAAACTCAAATCCAACTCCACACCTGTGCACACATGCACCATCCATCTGGCCTAGCGCTTTAACCTTATTGCGTGACTTGATTCAGAATTTCCATACTCCAAGCCATCCTCCACCTTCTGTCTCCCCACAGCTACCTGGGTTTCACTGTGTACGGAATATCACAGAAGCCTGCTTTGTAAGCTTCTTCACATGGATGGCAAGATCTTCTTCAGAATTATTTCTCTCATCTCTGTGGGAGAAACACTGAATTTTCCTCTTGGAGAATTACTCCATTCCAGAGCTTGTGTCTCTTCCCTGTGCAGATAGAAGATTAACTTACCTACCTGTTGCTCACTTGGAAAAAAACTAAAGAACAAACAGTACCCGATTGTCCTGTCAGTAGGGGAATTCCATCTTTTAGAATCCATCAACAAATTCCTGAGGTCTTAAACCTCTGGCTTAGTCTTTGAAGACATTTAGTCCTTGTCTGACTTCTTGTAACCTAGGAACCTCTTAGTGCCAACTGACAAGGAGTACAGACGGGGTGCAGAAGGGTTACAGGGATATCCTGAGTCTGGTATGTATATTTTTAGTTCACCAAAGAACAAGGTCTCAAGTAAAACCCAGTGTCACAGGGTCATCAATATCATTGTGAAATGCACATGTAGACGTGGCGTAAGGAGTTACGTATCAACACTGAAAATTATGTCCTTAAGGTCTGTGTCTAGGGACTGGTCACCAGCAAAGGTGAAAAACAGATCCTGCCAGACAAGAAATGTTTATCCGGCTGGCTGCTTATGTGTAAATTACATATTGTGTAGTTCACAATGGGTCCCCTCTAGCCAGTCCAAACTGAATGCTAATGATGGATTGTGAAAACTTCAAAGAGAGAAAAGCAACAGGAAAAAGCAAGTAGCTGGTGGGTGGGCGGTAGCTGGGACTCCCCTATCTTCAGGTGAACATCAAGTATATTTGGGAGACAAAGACAACAGCTTGGCATCCTTCACTGAGGAAATAAACAGCAGGTTTGCTTCTTAAAGAGGAGTCTCAGCCAGGCTTGGTTGAAAACACTGGAGAGAATTTGGGGTGAGGTAAACTTGTTTGAATAGGAGGTTAACTCAGTAGTTAAGTTTAGTCTTTAGAAAGCGTGTTATGGTTTTGTTTTATATGTAATTATTTGTTTCCAATATTGTTACTCACTCTCACTTGAAGCTCTGTTCTTTGATAAACATATTCCTGCTTTCACTATAAATACATTAAAGTGTTGTGGTGTTAAGCAAAGTAGTGTTCCTGAGTTGAAGTTTACTAACTAGTGTGTACTGCTCCTTTGGGGAGAGTAGGCCTGGTAATTCTGTGAGTGTCCAGTGGACGTGGGGCTGGATAATACAGTGAACGCTGAAATGACTCGGGGGTTTGTCTGTGCCTATCTCTACTGGGACACAGAGAGGGAGGCCTGTGGAGGCTGGAAGGCAGTGCTTGTGCTGCCAGAGGATGGTCATTTCAGGGAGCTGGTGATCCAAAGCAGGCACAGACAATACTTCCTCATGCTAAGGGGAAGAGGTGCCTCACTACTCTGGGTACCCTGGGAGCATCACACTTGATGGACATCTAGAATACTGTTAGTGAGAGGACAGAGCAAATGTCTAAGGAGTACAGCTTTCTTTGGAGGACATAAGAAATGAACCCTCTGAGGCCATATTGGACCTAGGTGAGACTCCCTCCCACATACATCTGACATGCTCTGGATGCTCCGGCATTGTCTTCTTTTTGTTTTGCTTGTTTGGCTGTTGCTGGAGCTGGGGTGGGGGAAGGGTGGAAAGGTAAGAACGCCTACTACACCATCCCCCATTTACATAAGAAACATTCATGGAAACTTCTGAGACTTACGGCTTGTCTTCATGTACAGCGCTACAGCTTCAGTGCAGCTGCACTGCTGTAGCATGTTAGCGAAGATGCTTCCACATCGAAAGACAATAGGGCTTCCATCAACATAGCGCTGTCTACATGGGGGTTAGGTCAATATAACTATGTCACTCAGAGGGTGTGGATTTTTACACCCCTGAATGACAATGATATTGATATAGGTCTATAGCAGGGGTTCTCAAACTGGGGGTCGGGACCCCTCAAGGGGTCATGAGGGTATACATGGAGGGGGTCGCAAGCTGTCAGTCTCCACCCCAAACCCTGCTTTGCCACCAGCATTTATAATGGTGTTAAATGTATAAAAAAAAAAAGTTTTTAATTTATAAGGGGAGGTCACACTCAGAGGATTCCTATGTGAAAGGCGTCACCAGTACAAAAAATTTTGAGAACTTTCTGTGGCCCATGCTGGTGAAGGTAATATATAGAGCAAGTTCCACTGGGAAACCAGATCAAAACTGCATCCTGCACAAACTGAAGTATGAATCAGAATGAATCTGGCTCTGGATTTTTTTAGATCTAAAAATGCATCGATACTGTAAACTGGGACACGTAGAACAAAGGAAGAGAACTAATTCTGTATCTGATACCATAGCCCCACCATTTAGTCTTTTGAACATAGCAATTCAGGAATTGTGTTAAGTAAAGAGTGGTTTGCTCCATTCCTGTTGATAACGGAAAGTGTGTCCCAGACAAGGATCATCTGGCCAGGTGATCTCGCTACTTTCCAGGTCCAGCAAAAAGAACAAAATGTAATACAGATATTGCCAAAACTCTAACAAAAACTCTAACAAAATACTGTGTCTATAAAAGCTGATTTGACACAAGAGCAACATTTAAGCTATTTGGATGTCAAATTAGACCCGACTTTGACCTCAAAATGACTTTCTTTTGGACAGTTAATCAGCAAGGCACTTTCATTTTGAAGATGTAATTGACCATGTCTAGGAAAAAGGCAATTAATACCAAAGTGTCTATTTAATGTGCTAATTTTAACCACACTAATTACCAGTGTGGGACAGCATTGTTATTTATGTACAGTTAGGCTCCAGGAATCAACTGCTAAATAAATGACTAATTGTTAAACACAACCTAGCAGACGTTGCAAACTGTACTGCAGAGTTAAGCAACATTACTATTCTGAGATTAAATTGGCCATCATTCAAAGAGGTAAGTGCATGCAGGATCTGTTCCAGCTCCCACTGATCAGTGAAAAGGTTCCCTTTGACTGCAATGGGAGCTAGATTAGGGTCTCTCTACACTGCAGTTAGACACCCATGGCTGGCCCGTGCCAGCTGACTTGATCTCACGGGGCTCGGGCTAAGGGCTGCTTAATTGTGGTACAGATGTTTGGGCTTGGACCTGAGCTCTAGGACCCTGTGAAGTGGGAGAGTCTCAGAGCCCAAACCTGAACATCTACACTACAATTAAACCGCCAGCCCCTTAACCTGAACCCTATGAGAACAAGTCAGCTGGCATGGACCAGCTGCAAGTTTTTAATTGCGGTGCAGACATACCCTTAGTCACGCAGTTGGTCAAACGTCGCAGAATAGAGATGCTTAATGTTCAGTTTTCAGGGGTCCTGAGCACCCACAGCTCAAGCTGAAGTCAACTGGAGCTGCTAGTACTCACCATCTCTGAAAACTAGGAACTTAACTGATGCACAGGACCCCATAGGGAGCACTTAAGGAATCTCCATGAACTATAAATACCCATTTGGGGCTCAGGAAGTCAGAAATGCGATACATAGGTTCTCACACACACCTCCCATCTCTCAAGAGTTATATATCTGAATCCAGTTTTGGTCAACAGTGACCAAATGTAATCAGCATCCAAATCTCAGTCCCTTTCCTGGCGGATAGGTGCCCATGTCACAAAACCCATTGCTGGCAGCCACAGGAAAGCAGTTTAGAACTAGAGTGGGCTTGGAGATGCAACTTCTCTCTCACTCCTAGAGGTGGCCATGGCAAGTCGTAGGAGAGACTGTAATGCAATCTGCTCTGGTGCCAGCTCAGGGCAGGCTGCATAATAATCATATGCTAATAGAAATAAAATGAGTATCAAAAGGTATTGTAGTGAAATCAGGTCAATTAATTTGTGTGTTAGTTTAGATCAAAGGAAATGTTAACAATATTGTCTTCACTTATCTATAACCAGTTGATTGCTACCTCGTTACATTATGTATATCCCTGTAACTAGTTAACCCTCAATCAAAAGCGTGCATTAGTGTGAGAATGTGCTTGATGTATAAACTTCATGAAAACTAATGAAGGATTGGTGTGTGCTATTACATTACCTTTTACAGTGTGTATATCCCTGTAACTAAATTACCCAGAAGACACATTTGGAGCCTTAGAAATGCTAACTTTGAAGCAAGAGTCATTGTGCTCGACAATAAAAATTCACTGACCCACATGGGTGAAGACAATTCAGATTGTTTTTTGAGAGCAGAAACTATAAATACTGATGCAAAGGAATAATTCTGATCTCTGGACTGTTTGGATTCTAACAGGGTTATTCTGGGTAACCCTGAAAGACTTTTGAGAAACTAGTAGATTACTACATCTCTGCTATCATTTTGGATATACAAACTTTGACTCACCTGTTCGCTATATTTCACCTGCTTTAACTTCTCAATAACTCATTTCTTTTCTTAGCTGATAAATCTTTAGTTTACTAGAGAATTGGCTGCCAACGTTGTCTTTGATGCAAGATCCAGAGTACTAAATTGATCTAGGGTAAGTGACTGACATTTTGGGATTGGGAGCAGGGCCGGCTCCAGGCACCAGCCGACCAAGCACGTGCTTGGGGTGGCACCTTGGGGCGGGGCGGCACTCGGTGGTATTTTTTTGTTTGGTTGGTTGGTTTGGTTTGTCGGGGGCAGCGCTGGAGGGGTTTTTTTTGTTTGTTTGTTTTGGCAGCGCAGCACTCGGGCAGGTGGGGCCTTCAGACAGTGCAGTGCTCGGAGAGGAGGTGGGAGCTTACGTGGTGCTTGGAGGGGTGGGGGCTTTGGGCAGCATGGCGCTGGGGGGGGCGGGGAAACAGGCAGCGTGGTGCTCAGGGGAATGCAGGGGTTTCAGCAGCGCGGGGCTCGCAGGGGGGTACGGTGGGGTGACACTCTTCTTTTTTGCTTGGGGTGGCAAAAAAGTTAGAGCTGGCCCTGACTGGGAGTAATGTAATGGGATGTGATTTTTGGTTTATAAACACTTTTATCAGAAAGTCCAGTTTGTCTGGATGGCAAGAAAGCTTACGGGGACTGTCTGTGACTCCATGGTAAAACTGGTATAGTGATCCAGGAGTTCACATTTGTTACTGACTTAGTGAAATCTAATCATAAAATTATGTTTGAGGTACCTGCTTTGTTTTCTGACAGTCTGACCTGAGATTGGCACTCACAGTTGTGAGCCACTAGACAGTGTGACAGAGGCAGTCAGTGGAAGATTGAAGAAGCCTGCCCATGCTGTGGTTTATACTCCAGGGTGAAATCCTGTCCCCATTGAAGCCAATTGTAAAACTCCTATTGACATCAACAGGGTCAGGATTTCACTCTAGGGCTGTTGACCCAGCACATTTTACTAAAATGTAAAGAGAAAACATCACAAAGAGGAGCTCCCCATGTACTGAGAATATGGAAATAAATACATGTTTTTTTATAGCAGTGCCTCTCCAGAGCACAAGCAACAGGATAAGACACAAATGCAACATCATGAGATTAAAATATAAAAATGGCGGAGGAAATTTAACAGAGGGATTGGAAAAGAAGGTGGCTAATATAAGGCAAATGGAGGCTTTTCTGTCATCAAGCGTTTTTTAGAGACTTCTTTGTTTAAAGGTGCAGCGTATAGAAAACAGAAAGACCATATCCTCTTTCAGCAGCATAGCTACTTATCCCACAATAACCTTAAAACCTCACCTCAAATAAAACCTCACCTAGTCACATAAAGGAGGGAATTAGACCATCAGGATAAGCAACCAGAAGAAAGTCATCCTCAATACCTATTGCCTATTTTCTAAATGTAAAATATTGGCCCCAATTTATTCCTTTGAGCTATTAAAATAGACAACAGTATGAAAATGCTTTGAGATTAGAGTTTGCTTTTGTGTGGATTTGAAAACACTAAATCCTTTCTTTTGGGAGAAATGTTAACATTGTTTTTTTCAAATTCTCTTTATAACAAATGCTCCCATTCCTAACTCCCCTTTTTTTTTAAAATCCAAAGAGAGGCTACAAGATAATTTTGGAATATACAAGTAACAGTTTTTCTAGCCACATATTAACAGGCATCCATGCTCCTGTTACTATTCCCTGCTGTTCCTCCCTATATTTAATTCCCTGACTCAGCTGGAATGTCCTGCCTTATACTAAGATCACAAGCAATTTGGAGCAGGGACTGCCTTACTATAGTATACATCCGTTCAGTACACAGTACTCTGGCCATAGTACTGACCATGTTCTCCTCTAGCGACTGCAGTAAAGGAGTATAATTGCAACCAACTCCAAGGCAGGGTGATGCGGTGAGTAGAACTGGTCAAAAACTGTGGCAAAGCATTATTTCTATTGGAATTTCCCAATTTGTCAAAATCAAAACATTTTGCAAAAACAGTTCATTTCTGACGGATCTCTGCTCAGTTTCTTGTCAGCTCACCCACCCCGGTCCTCCTGGCAGGCTCCTAGGAAACTGCGGCTTCCTGGGTCTAGAGCTCCAGTGCAGCCCCCTAGAGGCATGCAGGGTCTCGTGTCTGTCCAGATTGGCTGCTGGGCTTGTACAGAGCATACTCAGTAACACTGCTGAAACCAGCTGTCTTCCCTTTCCCCCCCGGGAAACTGCCTGCAAGTAAAGGACCATAAAGCTTCCAGACTCCTCAGTCAACTCGCTGCCTGCACTATCCATGGCAGCTAACTGGCCTAGAAGTCAGGACGCTCTGACTTCCAAGCTCCTTGACAGCCTACCAGTTCTTTATCTCTTCTTCTGCCTGGGAGCTTCAGAACTGACACTCCCAGCACTTTCAGGCTCCCGGCCCGCTCATCAGGCAGGTTTGCCATGGAGCCAGACTGTGGAAGCCCTGGCAGCTACAGACTGAAATGGCATGTTTCTGTCAGTTTTGCTGCTGTTGTTGCCCACTAGTCTATAGCAGTAGTGAAACTAACCAGTCTCTTGTTCACTTGACATATGTTCAGCTTTCAGCTCCACGGCTAAACCAAACATGACAACAGAGTTGTCTGACCGTGTTCTCCTATAGCAAAGATCAGTCCATGCCTGGGACTGCCTGACTCAGCAGCTTGTAGATTTTAAGCAAACACCCCATGGAGGTAGACAAAGATGACAAGCTGATTACAGCTTTCTTCCCCATCTCAGCACCTCTAAAATAAGACTTTAGATGTTGCCATTTCTTTTTTGTAAATACAAACACTTGGTTCCACCATCATCACTGTTTCTAGCCCACTAGCTTGACGGTCATAAAAATAGAAACCTGGACGTCTTCTCCATTTACAAATATATCTAGATTAATTCACATTCTGAAAGCTTAAATCAAATATTTTAAGACCAGACATGGAAAAGCAGTAATCAACTTCTGGGCTGAATTCCAAATAAATAAATAAAAGATTTGACATCAAAAGCAACAAACAATAGTAATAGCAGTTACTCGTTAGAATTTCAGTTCTGAAAACATGACTGACAAATGCTTCAATAAAAAAGGCTAAAGAACTCCATGAAACCAAAGTGCTCATTGCTCTTCAGGCTTTTCCTGCTTGTTTAGGCAACATTACTGTGATGTGATGATCATTCCTGAATATATTCACAGAGTTCTAACACAACCAAGGGTTAGAGTTCTTTTTAAATAAGTGTTACTGAGGAAGACGCATATGAAGGGAAGAAATGTTTCCATTTCATTTGTAACTTGCCTATATATTTTAATGCTAGGCTACGGTTAATTCTTTTTCTGAGCTAAGAATAGTGTTGTTTTTGAAGGGGTGAGAGAAACTGTATCCCTTGCAAACACTCAGCTATTCCTTTGGGATAGATTGTGATTTTAGGCACTGCCCTAAGCAAGGGGTGGCACGTAAGCCACACCATCACAGGAGGCCTTGTGACTCACACACACATACTTCTGAGTCACAATTCTTCCTCTGCTTTCCGCTTGCTTCAAGAATTTGGAGGAAGTAATTCACAGCAGGCCCGCACCAGTAATTACTGCCTGCTGGGGACTGGAATAGAGAGGTTCACTATTACCAAACTTCAAGCATTCAGAACAGCACAAGTGAGGCCCCCCACAGAAATCATGACATTGGCTTAAAAAAAAATAAAAAATCACAGGATGTTTTAAATAATAAGTCTGAGGACCTTTTTATTTGCCTTCTGGTTTTTGAACCATTAGGATCAGGTTTTCCAGCTTTTCTTTGTAACTGTGAGGGATTACCTTCTCCTCCCCACCACAAACGAAGGGGGAGATTCTCATGTAGTCGCCTGATTCCAGGCTTTGAGAAATTACCACAAGACTCAAAATAAGCATCACAAGAGTTGAAACTAAGGCCCTGCCTGTTTCCACTCACCTCCAGCTACTCCAAGGAGGAAGTAAGCTGGTGGGTAGCCCCACCAACTCCTACATGCCCAGATCCAAGATCCAAATATCCCCTTTATGGAGGTTCTACTTCACTGCACAATCTAGACCTTAATTAGGCCCTGATTACACGTTTAATGGGACTCCTCCTGGGTGCAAGCACCTATAGAATCAAGCCTTTACATTATTTTGAGAATTTAAAGAAACATGACCAAAATTAGCAAGTCAAAACATGTAGCTGATCTTACCAGCAATCATCCTTTTTTCCCCTCAAGTGTCCAAATGAGGGAGTGATGTTTAGTGGCTAGAGCAAGGAGTATAGATTTGTGTTAGTATATTATAGAGGATTTGGTGGTTAGTCTTGGACTCACCCAAGTTAAACATTGTGAACCAAATTTTGTTCTTATTGGCACCTATGAAATCCCACCAAAGTCTAGGGACTTGCACAGAAGTGACAGAGGAGATTATAGATCTCCATCAGTAATTCCTCCTTATCCTCTCCCCTTGTGCTAATGAGTTGAAGCCCTAATGGGACCAAACTCTGCTAGGGGTGATAATAAATGTCCTCTGCAGTTGTATATTACAGCACGTTTCATAGGAAGAGCCCCAGGCCCCAGATCCTTAAAGGTATTTCAGTCCCTAACTCTCTTGAAATTGTGGATTTGGGCCCAAGTGCTTTACAAAGCTTGCTAAATATTGTTAGCCCTATTTTAAAAAGAAGGAACTAAGAGGCTGAATGGGCTAGTGGTTTGGGCACAACCCTAAGCTTTGGGAGATCAGGTTTCAAATCCCTGCTCTGCTACAAGCTTCGTGTATGACCTTAGGCGAGTCCCTTAGCTTGTTTGTGCCTCATTTCCCTCTCTGTGAAATGGGGATATTAGCACAGTCTTCCCTCAGTACAATGGTATTTAATATTTAAAATAGATAACTGAAGAGAAGTTAGGTGATTTGTCAGGGGGCAAAGCCAGGATGTATGCTCAGAAATTCTACCTTTCAAGCTCCTATTAAAACTACTAGACCAGGCTGTCAGTGGGGCAGGATCCATGTAACCAAGCATAGGATTTGACCCACAATTATGTGGAAATTAGAGATTTGGTCTGAAATCAACAAGATGATTCAGTAGAGACAAGTACAATTCTTAGGAAGGAAAAACTCAAATGCCCAAATACAAAATGAGGACTAACTGGCTAGGAAATAGTACTGCAGAAAGGATCCAGGGTCTATAGCAGATCATACATTCAATATGAGCCAACAACGTGATGCAGTTGAGAAAAATGGTAATATAAATTCTGGGGTGTACTAATAGGAATGTTGTAGGTAAGACATGGGAGGTAATTATCCTGTTCCACAGGCCTCTAGCAAGTCTGGAGAGTACTGTGTCCAGTTTTGGGTGCCACACTTTAAAAAAAAAAAAAAAAAGACACAGAGAAATTGGAAAGAATTCAGAGGAGAGCAACAAAAATGACAAAAGGTTTAGAGAACATGACCTATGAGCAGGGCCGGCGCTTCCATTTAGGCAACCTAGGTGGTCATCTAGGGCACCAGGATTTGGCGGGGGGCAGCATTTTGCCATATTCGGCGGCAATTCTGCGGTGGGTCCTTCACTCGCTCCGGGACACACACCCCCGCTGCACAAATTCCAACCAACAACCGGGGCCATGGAAGGACTCCCGCCTAGGGCACCAAAAACCCTGGCGCTGCTCCTGCCTATGAGGAGAGGTTAAAAAAAAATTAGGTATGTTTAGTCTTGAGAAAAGAAGATGGGGGGAACCTGAAAACAGCCTTGAAATATGTTAGGAGTACCATAAAGAGGACTGCGATCAATTTGGCTCCATGTCCATGGTGGATAGAACAAGCAATAATCTACAATCTGCAACAAGGAAGATTTAGGTTAGATATTAGGAAAAACTTTTCAATTTTAGAGGAAGTTAAGTATTGAAAAAGGTTGCTAAGGAAGATTGTGGAATCCCCATCCTGGGAGGATTTTAAGAACAGGTTAGACAAACTGCTGTAGGGGATGGTCTGTGTGTGTTTGGCCCTGTCTCAGAACAGGGGGGCTGGACTAGAATATGGCCTCTCACGGTCCCTTCCAGTCCATTCTACTATTCTATGAAAAACCCTGGTCTGTAGATCCCTGCAATACAGCTCTGCCAATACCTAAGTTGCTAAGCAGTTGCTAAGTAAAGGCTAAACTGCCAGATGAAATGTTTGGCCTTATGCCTTTAGTGTCTCTCTCTGGGGCACTGAAGTCAAATCTTACCAATACTTTATACAGTTCAGGAGTTTTATTCAGATTTTATAAGTACGAGAGGAATAATGACCCAAAATAGCACCACTATAGTGGTTGACGACAGCACACACAGGCTGCCTTTTAAGGCTTTTCTTTCTGAGTAGAACACAAGCCTTCTTGCCAATTGGTAATGAAAATTCCTTTACTATCTGCTCAGTGCTTACAGCCCTTATTTCTCTGAGCCACACACACACACCCCTCCAATTTGTTTCTCTGATTGATTTTCCCTTCCCCAAAATCAACTTCAGTGATGAGGATCAGATTTTAGATTGTGAGTGATGTAGGTTAGGGACTATGTTCTTTACAAGAAGTGAGGAGGGG
The DNA here is from genome assembly GCF_003597395.2 of Chelonoidis abingdonii. NCBI lineage: Eukaryota > Metazoa > Chordata > Testudines > Testudinidae > Chelonoidis > Chelonoidis abingdonii. Next base: position 14,568,140 of record NC_133777.1, read on the forward strand.
TGGGAGTCTAACAAAAAACAGCCTACAGCATGTTGTTGTCAGAACTCACTGAATGAGCTAATGCCCTCCAAGGCTATATGCTCACTATAGCCCTGATCCTACAAGCTGTTCGTGTGGGCAGAGGCTTACATAAGGAAGTTGCACACGGCTGTCAGATCTGCCCGTATTGCTTACACTATCAGGATCTGACGGTTGAATAGTAGTGTACAGAGGAGGCTGGAATGCAAAATAGTAGGCAGCCAGAAGCACAAATTGAAACATGATGTTTGGAAATCAATATGCAGATTTTTTTTCTTCCCAAGAAATCTAACCATTATATTTTTTTAAAATATATTTTCCTAGCTCCCTCCCTCCCCCATCCCCATACACCACTTCTGTTATTCTTGCAAGCTCCTGTTTGAATTCTGGAATGGTTTGGTTCAAAAGCCTCTCCTGTCTCACCTGGTAGAGCACCCCGATGGTCAGATGAGCTTAATATAATCAATGGACAACACACTCATGGGCTGTGCCTCAGAGAGGAAGAGAGTCATGACCATTCATTTCTCTCTCCACGCTGGAGAAGATGGCAAGGAAGACCAGTAGCAGCTTAATTCCACTCACCCCAACCCACCTGGCAAAGCAGAGCTTCTGTCTACAGCAAAATGGGGGGAAAGTGCCTTTAAGGATGATAGTAGTTTCCTTATTTCAAGCAAACTTTCTTGTTCAGGGCTAAATGAAAGTAGCCCTTTCTGTGATTCCTTACTATAGTCATACAACCACCTATTCTTCCACAAGTTTTAACCTAGCATTACAGATATGGGGTTCTTTATCCCAGCTATTTGCTGCTTATCCATCACTAATTAGAGCATCAGATGGAGAGATCCATCACGTAATGTTCTATACATATTTATACCATAATAGCTATAGGTGGATCTGTGACTAATGCATCTTAGTGAGAAGGGCAGACTGGATAGAAAAGCTGGTACCAAGTGACAAGTCTGCAGTTTGATTTAGACATTATTTTCCCCCAGATGTTATTTTGATGGAATGGCTTAATATTCACAACTGGTAAAAGTTTGCAGTGATGACAAAAGTGCAAAAATTGTGTGGCTCAACAGATATATACGCCAACTCTTCCCACGTGGCTTTTTGAGTTATTGTACCAGGACATATCTGTGACGACATCGTAGTGAACAAGATGTTCTCAAATCTACAGATAAACAAGACTAAAATTTAAAATAAAGAGTAAACCTATTTGGTGGGCAATGATGTGTTGCTGCCTGAAACAAAATATTGTTCTCATGCAATTATCCCAACTGACTCACACCCTACAGCATCTCTTATGAAACAAAGAGCATGACAGCACTTTCTAAGCCCACATCACAGAGGAATTATGTTCCCTGCCAGAAAGTTCCCAGAGGATAGGAATGTTCAACTTTTTCCATCTGTGACTCCCAAACCACCCCAGTTTGTTTCCTTGTGGCCTCGTTCCAGAATCCTTTGTATCTATTTTTTATCCAAAAAGACTAAAATGCTATAGTACATTTGTGGAGAATGAGGAAGTAGTATTTTTTAAAAATATCATGGGTTGAGAGAGAGATTCTCCTTCCTGAATGCATAGAGTTAAATTAAAGGAACGAAGGAGAAAAGGCTAAATACCAATAAAAGCCCCTTGAGGAAACAGTAGAGCGGAGGCTTATTGGGGAATACCCCCTACCTATCTCCATCCAGGCTAAGAAGATTTTACTCCTCCCAAGGCTAGCCCTATGGTCAAAGGGGATCCTAAACGTTAAAGGTAGTCAGGAAGGAGGGGAGGCTGGCCAGGCAGTGTCAAATGCTTGCAAGGAAAGAATGAGGTGTAGGAAATACACATATAGGATTTTTTGTTATGTTGACCCTCTGTTCTGTGTACTTTGTACCTTTGGACGAAGAAATAAATACTTTGTTTTTAAGACACTGGGTCACTGAAAACTTATAGTGGCACATGCTCCCAAGTGGAAAAGGCTTATAGGTGACACACTCAGCTGGGTCTGTCCGGATAACAGAGCTGAGAAGCTTTGCTCTGCAGTTCAGTGGCTTCCTATTGCTTCAGCCAACATGATACGAAGTGGTATTTAAATACACCTTCCATTTAACCTGAATGAAATTTGGTTAGTACTCCCATAGACTTTAACAGATAGTACTCCCATAGACTTTGATTGATCTATAGACGAAAGACATGCTTGATGGCAGTCATTAACACCTTCCAGCCTAACAATATATGAGAATCTATTAGGAAAACTCTTGAATCTTCAGTTGCTAAAGCTTTGATCCTGCAAAGCCTTACATACATGTAGAATATTACAGTAAAATTGTGGGTATGTGGAGATTCTGAAGGATCAGGGCACACAGACAAACATGCAAACAGAAGTGTTGCATGATTCAGAAGTGAAAGCAATAAACAATGCTACATCTGTAACATCAGAAAACAGCTTTCAAACTCAAGGTTGAGATCCTCAAATATATGGGGTGAAACCCTAGCTCCAATGAAGTCAATGGGAGTTTTGCCTTGGACTTCAGTGGGGACAGGATTTCATCTACTTCCTCTGGTGGCAATGGAATTATGGTACTATTGGGGAGGCCTTCTTACCTTCACCAAAATTATCCATATCGTACACATGAAGCATGCATTACACATTCAAGCTTTCTCTGATCTTATCTCCCAGTCTCCTTTTTGCCTCCAAATTAGTGTTTGTCTTCTCACCTAAAACCTTGTTCCTAAATCCTTTACTCAAAGGAGTAATCCTTACTCATGCACATAGTCTCATCAATTAAAAGCTCCCCAGCGTCAACTCTGTCTTTGGCTATAAAACACCAGGCATATTTATATTTCTAGAAACACAATTAAGAGCAGGACACCTCCCCTGTAACTAGGTCAGGCTTTTTGATGCCAGAAAAGTGAGATGTAGGAAACCAAAGTGCTTTTAAAAGGATACTCAGCCAAGTTTGTTCACTTGGACCAAGAGTCCATTTTCCTTTCTTATGCTAATCTCATTGCTTAAAGGGCAGGGGGAGGGAATGGTGAGATTAGGGTCCATGAGCCAGCTCAATTTAAAACGTGTCAGATGTACCACAGATGAAGCTGGTTTGATTTTAAATCAGACTACATGCATTAGTTTCCTTGGTGAAAACAAAATCATTTAAATTTTAACACTGACTGAAATCTACAATAAAGACAGATTGAAGCACCTGTTAAATGTGTGTTGCAGGTTGGAGGGGAGGGGAAGAGGGGAGGCTACTGAGCAATTGATAGTTGAAGATAATCAGCTATTGCCAATTTGTCCCTGTTCCATTGGCAAATCTCTGGAACCTGTAGTTTAGTTATTCAACATTTTCTGACCCACTCCCACCAACAGCAGATGGGAAACTCAGCCCTTCATTAAGGAATTAACCCTTCACCAACCCACATTTGCAGTTTTCCTGGAAGACTGTGCTAGAGATCCAGGTTATTTTTTTTTTAAATAATAAATTCATCAAGAAGCAGGGCATAATATGCTTTCCTATCTGATGCAGCTGGTGCACTATATTACAGCAATCATGGGTAACTCATCTAAGATGAGTTTAGGGTGTTCTTCCAAGGCCCCATCAGTGGCCATTGCACCCCCCAACAACTGGCACTCTCAGTTTAAATTGGAGAAGTGAGTGGGTGATAGCATTGCAAGTCCAGGCTGAGGTTCACTGACAACACTTGTGCTGAAATATATGGAGATATACCTGTCTCATAGAGTTGGAAGGGACCCTGAAAGGTCATCAAGTCCAGCCCCTTGCCTTCACTAGCAGGACTAAGTACTGATTTTGCCCCGATCCCTAAGTGGCCCCCTCAAGGATTGAACTCACAACCCCTGGGTTTAGCAGGCTAATGCTCAAGCCACTGAGCTATATTCACAGTGGGGCAGATTTTGATCTCTATTACACTTGTGAAGTCAAAAGAGTTTCAACAGATTTACTCTGGTATAACTGAGATCACACTCTGGTCCTATATACCTGGCTCAGGCTAGTGGGGCTATTTCTCTACCACCATGCGTCATCGTTTACCCCTGTGCTGAGGGTATGTAAAATTGTACCACATCGGAATGGGAGCACTGACTTTATGAGGGTGCAAAGTAGTGGACGATCAGGTCCAGTGTTTAAATCTCTCACTTTCATAAGTATTTAATGCACTTATTTTTGGGGAGATGGGGGAGAGAAGGAGGAGAATATTAGAAATAAAAAACACCACACACATTAAGATAAATTTAAATACCTTGAAAAAAAAATTGTGCTGATTGGCTCTTTCTGAAAGAAAGAGGAAGAGAAAAACTGGATCATCATGTAGAATCAATCAATTTACTAAATCCTTAAAAGACCTAAGAAGCTTAATCTGTCATCCCCATAACCTCTGGGCCTTGTTGCCTTGTTACTTTTAGTGACAGCCACTATGAAGTATAGTGAAGGCTGGGAACATTAATCCACATTGATTTTTTTCCTCTCAAGTACAAAGTATATTGTACTTGGGGAAAAAAAAGCTACATAATGATACATTCAAGGCCAATGATGGGTTATTTAAAGTTTGTGAAAGACACCTGGGTATTATAGGTCAGATCCGCAGCCAATCTGAGCTGAAGACTATACAGCTCTGCTGATTTATACCAGCTAAAATCTGGCACTATGTTTTTATTCCTAACGATAACTGGCAAAGGATATTTTTTCAAAATTGGTTTTATTTGTGTCACTATTTCATGCAAAGCACATGAGACGGATAATTGATTTTCTCTCTCCCCCAAAGTCTGGGCCTTAGAATTTTATTACCCAAAAAAAAAAAAAAAGTTTTATTTAAGAGGAATTAAAATGTGAAGACTGAAATATCATTTGGATTCATTTTCCAATGCAAAAAAAAAAAAAAAATCAAAGCTTGGTTCTAGTGACCATATTTTTCCTGTGAGCTTTTTTATTTGTTTCCAGTTATATTGCATTTTGAGACTTTAGAGTATGGGAACATTCTCACTGCCTTTTATAAATTTGTGGTAATTTTACTGATGATCTCTCAAGTAATTGTCAATGCCTCCTTCTGTAAAAAAAATTTCTGTGTTCTGTTTTATCATGCATGCAACCAATGCTTTATGTATTTTCATTTATTCAGTATTTTATTTTGGGAGATGTTCAGAAAAGGGGCGAAATTTTATAAATCCCTCCTGGTTTTTATGCAATAAGAGAAATTTTCTCAAACTCCCACCACAACAATACTTAGCATTTACATAGTACTTTACGAGCATTAAGCAATCTTACCAATCTTGCAATGCCACCAGTTACAATTTAAAAGTTTGCACCATTACTAATTGTACAAGAAATCTCTCCAAATTGTATAAACTTGATAACCAGCAAGGTCTTGCATGCACACCAAGTATAGAATTATCCCTACACTGAGATACAGCCATCACCTCTTGGTCTCATTCAAGTCAATGGGGATCACAGAGAAGGTAAGCTAAGCATTTTCAAAAGCTGCCTTTCATTTTGGGCACACAACTTCGAGGTTCAGGGGACTTGGTTTCCAGAGGCACTGAATATCTGTAGCTGCCTTTAGCTTCTGTAGTAGCTGTGGGTACTCATCACTTTTGAGAGTTGGACCAAAGTATCTCAAGTTGGGAATCCCTTTTTAAAAAATGCTATGCAAATAACGGCGCCAAATGCACAAAGTAAATCAGTGCCAGAGCCAGGATTAGGACTCAGGAGTACCTGGCTCCTTGTCTTGTGCTCACCTAACCACATTAAATCTGTACATTAATCACTTTTTCATTAGCTCTGTAAATATTGTCCTCCTAGATCTCTCTTGCTGCTAGTCCTTTTACATATGCTTGATGAGAGCTGGAGCAAGACTCTTGCTCTTAATTCATATAGGGTGAAATTCACGCTCCTGGCCTGAAGCCAGAATAATCCACCACAACTATTCCCATTGGTGTCAGGATGCAAGGCTGCAGCATAGGCCCTACTGGGGTAGTCCAAGATCCCCCCCATACACCAGTCATGCTATGGTAGAACCAGGGAATCTGAACACGTGGTCTATCCCTGCACAACCCTTGTTGCCTCTCTCCACACCAGCCTATGCAGAGACTCACTCCTTGGTGCACAAGCCCCATGGCACCATCAGCTTCACACCTTCCTTCACCAGCGTCCACCTTGCCCCTTGCAATTTAAGAGGTATGGAATGCCTTGTCCTGGCTGTCTCCTCTATGGTAAGTTTCACCAGTGAGGAAAATTGACCCTTACTATTCTTGGGTTGTCAACCTCAAACATGGGCTTTTGTCCCCCTGCCCTCCCTGCCCCCCTAATGGAATCCAGCAAAGCTGCCGTCTTCATTTAACACTTTAATAAATATTTATATCATTCATTTATAGTGAGACAATAATGGTCATATGGATATAATTCTCTGAACAATTCAAAGGAAATTATTGGTTTTGTTCTCTTTTCTGAAGTCTCCCATTTAAAGTGCACAATATACACTCAAGCATGGAGTGTGTTCTGGATTAGAATATTAACAACCACATGCTACTTCTGATAAACTGCATTGCCGGACAAGTCATCTTCTCTCATATGCAGCCACCAGTTTTTAAATCCAAGAAATCCTGGGCACCAACAAAACCAACCAATGCACTTAAAACTGCATTCTAGAGGGAAATAAATGCTATTCCTGCATCAGCATGGATAAATTTCATCTGTGACACAGCAGACTTGTGCCTCTGGAGCTGAATCATCCATGCCAGCAGTGGTCATCTGCATCCACTAAAAATTTTTGAATGGAGGTGCGCCCCCTTTGGAAATCTTAGGCATAGTCTGGGGACCCCCATGGGTCTGCAGACCACACGTTGAAAACCACCATCTTAAGGCATTTCAACAATCTTCCCCATCTGCTGAACCGCAAACTCTTAGTCAGTTTCCGCTTTGAAGCTACCAGCCCGGAGAAAGAGTCATGAAATCTTTGAGTGGTCGGCCTCCTCCATTATTGTGCAGAGGAGCCGCTTTCCTCTGTTTGAGGAATCCCTGTCTACACGTAATGCCTGCCCTTTCCTGCTCTCTCACATATTTTAGCATAATGGTTGGGTTTATTGCCATTTCTACATATTTGCCAGAATGTTGGGCATTCCTATATTCATGCAGGTTGCCACATTGCTGGTATGGTTTCCTACTTTCCATGTTTCTGGCCTTGGCCAATTTAATTTCTATGAGCTTTTCCCATGCTGGTTAACTATAGTACTCACAATCATCTGCTGTGTGCCTTTCTCCTGGCTTTTTATTTGTGTTTCCATTTGTTCTTCTGTTCGCTATAGACACATTGCTCTTTCTAGTATCGGATCCATCTCCCTTAGTAACCATTCACAGATTTTTTTATTGTTACATCCCACGACAATCTCGTCTTTAATGAGAGAGTCTTTTAATACACCAAATCCACAGGAATTACTTTTTGATTTTAAGTCTGTGACAGACTCCTCTATTGTTTCCCCTTCATTCTGTGTTCTCATCCTGAAAATCTCTCTCATAAGTAACATTTTTTCCTAGGGACACAATGATTCTCAAATGTTTTGATTATGTCTGCAAAGCTTTCTTCTCTCTCCCCATCACAATCTGTACAGAATGCATTGTATATGTTGGGCTTCTGTGCCTACCCCTGTTAAAAGCACAGCAACCTTTTGCTCATCCTCCGGTTTATTTGCCCCCATAGCTTTCATATATAGTTCAAACTGTTATCTGAACCTTTTCAAGGCATATTTAGCATTTCCCCCCGTTCTCACCATTGGAACGGGAGATATGTGCAGTTGCCCAGGATCTGTAGTAACCATGGCAAGGTTACCTCTCCCTGGGTGTTCGAGCCTGCTTTGCCTTCCACTTCTGGTACCGTGTACCGTAGAACCTCAGTTACAAACTGACTAGTCAACCACACACCTCATTTGGAATCGGAAGTACTCAAATCAGACAGAAGCAGAGACAAATATTATTTTATATATATAAAAGCAAATACAGCACAGTACTATGGTAAACAAAGACTATAAAGGGAAAGTTTAAAAAAAGATATGACAAGGTAAGGAAACTATTTCTGTGCTTGTTTCATTTAAATTAGGATAGTTAAAAGCAACATCTTTTTCCTGCATAGTAAAAGTCCAAAGCTGTATTAAGTCAGTATTCAGTTGTAAACTTTTGAAAGAACCATAATGTTTTGTTCAGGCACAGGCTTATGACCATTTCAGAGTTATGAACAACCTCCATTCCTGAGGTGTTCATAACTCTGCAGTTCTACTGTAGTATCTTACTGACAAGCAGGCAGTTGTCAGTATGATGCACAAAATAAAGTAACAAATTTCCTACTGCTCTGTGTAGCTGCAGCCAGGAGCAGAGGAAGTGCCCTGAAAGTGTGCCCCCCCCCGCCCCCAGCACCAATTCCCCCTGAGGCCTGCCCCCACACTGACCCTTGTCCCTCTGCCCTCACCCCCCAAATACCCCACCCCACATTTGCTCCTCTCTGCCCCCTCCCCCAGTCGCTCACCCTTATGACCAGTAAAAAGTGGGAGGGCATACCTCTCCCACTTTTAAATGTGGGGAGGCCCTGTTCCCCTCTGTTCCAGCACCCCTGGCTGCAGCCTATGACTGCCCTGTTCTGAGCTTCTTTGTTTCTGCCCCTGCAGGAAATATCCCAAGAAATGAAAGACTGCATCGTGATACTTCCCAGAGGACGTACTCTACAGCACAACTATGGTCTGGCTCCTTAGCTGCTCGCTCTTTTTCCTCGTGGCCTGTGGACCACATGGTCAGTTTGATTCTAGGCTCATTTGGACTGCTATAAAATAGAAATTACCCTATGGAAGTCTGTGGAGTTACACTGGTGTGAATGTGGTGTAAAGGGGTGAAGACTCAAGGCCCATGGGTATAACGGGCAAGGGGAGGATCCCCTAGCACAGCTGTCCCTGCTGCCCAACACCTGGGCCATGGTGGCCCCCCACACACTCCCACCTCCTCCCCTCCCTGCTCTGACCCTTCCCTGAGCCTCCCACAGCTTGCTGCTGCTGCTGCCTGGGATGAATCTTCCTCCTCTCCTCTCCTCCACCCTATCCCCTTCCCCACTTGCAGGTCCCAGCAGCTGCCAGCCATGTTTCTCCTCACACCCCCCCCCCCCCCCAGAGTGGGTGGCATAAAAATGCGAGCAAGGAGTCAGGAACAGACAGAGGCGAGTGGATGGGGTCCCTGAGTAACTTTACACAGTGAAAAAGCCTTCCAGAGACCCAGTAGCAGAGATCACTGAAACTGTTAGCCATTGAAGTGGTAATAGAGCCATTTAACATGCATTCCACAATGGCCAGGAAGCCTTTGGCCACATTCAGCTGGCTTTTATATTGTAGGAAAATGTGTTTTGGGGTTTAAAACAGTTTCCAAATGACGATTCTTCAGTTATTCTCTGTCCCCAGAAGAAGTAACTATTAACCTGGCTCAAGGAGGAGCTGACATAGCCAGTGAGTTTATTTCTTGATCTAGTCATTTTATTGAAACCCAGTTGAAGGGCGTGTCTACCCTGCGAAGTTGTCAACAAAACTTTTGTTTTTCACGGGTACTTTAAAAAGCCCCACCGTGAAAGACAAAAGTTTTGCAGACCCAAGTGGCAGTGGGGTCACAGCCCCTCTGAGCCTTGTCCCTGGTAGCTCCCTCCCTGCTGTGTAATCATTTCCCAGCAGCACGTCTGGACCAGGCAAACCTGGTTGGCAGCTGACCTGCCCTGCCTGGGTGTCCCCCCACTCAGCTGGGGTCTCAGCTCCCCCCGTGCTAGTGGGGACAGGCAGCGAGCTTCTCTGCTTGGTCTCAGCATCAGAGCCAGCGTGAGCCCCTCTCCTGTGTGCAGGGGGCGGGGAGCATCTCTCCCCCCCCGTCAGTCCCAGGGGCTGGTTACAGGTAGGCAGGTATTCTGAGCCAGCAGCCCCTCCCCCTGCCAGCCAGGTCATTTCATTTTCACTGACCATTTCATCCCATAGCCAATTGTTCTCGCACTGAAGTTCAAAACACTCGCGTTACGAGCAGGGCCTGGATCCTGTCCCAAGGGAGACAGTCACCCCCAACAGGGCTCCAGCCGATATCCTGGAGAACCCCAATGACCAGCCAGTCCGACCCCTCCTGCGTCTGAACAGAGATCTGGGCCATAGGACAGGGCGAGGGACTTCACCCCAGGAACTTCACCCAGGTCCCACAGTCCTCTAGCATCTGGGGCTGCACCACCACAGTTCTCTCTGTCCAGGGCCTTGCCCTGCAGGCGTGTGTTCCCCTGACGCCCTGGGCAACCCCCTATGTCTCTCCACTCCACCATCACCAGTCCGTGCTGCTGCTGCTTCCCCTGCAGCTTTTCCACAGCCTCTTGCTCTCTCTCATGGTCCTCTCGCTCTCTCAGGCTCTGCTCCAATCCCATCCGTCTCCGATGCCCTGATGGGGAACCCAATCGTGAAGATCCTTGTCTGGCTGGGGACCAGACTCTCGGGGATGCCTGCTGCTGCTCCAGCTGCTCCCAGATCCTCTTGTAGCCCCATCTGGGTCAGGAATCTGCTCCTCAGAGCGGTCCTCTTCCTCCAACTGCACGATTAACTGTGCCTTGGTGAACTTCCCCATGCGTAACTCTCTCTTTGTGCACAGGATCACAATGTCCTTCTTAAGGAGCTGATGATAGGCCATCACTTCACTGTTCCCAAGTGGCTCTGGACTCACAGGTCTATGTGCTCTTGGCTCCCCCATGGTTTCCAGGAAGAACCCCTGCTGTGCCAGCCCTTCTCGTGATCACCACCTCTTTGCCAGGGTCGAGCTGCAGACTCCTCTGCCCCTGGGACTGCTCCTGCAATACCCAGGGGAACCCTGCTACTGCAAAATCCTTCTCTCTCCCAGGGTCGAGCGGCAAGCTCCTCCGCCCCTGAGACTGCCCTAACGCCGCTCGCCGGGCTGCGGAAGTTTTTTTTCCACAAAAGTGCCAACAAAGTACTGACAAAGAGCATTTACACACGCTCACTTTTAACAACAAGGTTGTGACACAGCCTTGTCACTGAAAGCTGAGTGGTGTAGACAAGCCTTAGGGTTTGTTTAAGGAAATGAGTCTGGCAGGGAATTCTGTGTAATAAAGGTGATTAAACTACTGCCTTAGTGCAGGCTGTCACTGACAAGCACCTTCTCAAAAGGAGAGATTAGGCTTCAGGTTGGCGCAGGTAGCCTGGCTTTTCATTTCTCTCTATACCACATACACAGAACTCCCTGCCATGCAGAGGAAAATCTGTCTGGCCACTGAGCTATACCTGTTCAGTTCTCTTGGGGGATGTTATTAGTGCTTTAAGGTGAAAAGGGGAGAGGGTGTCACAGGGCAGGGCAGCTGCATACCAAGTGGTGGTGGGAGTCTTGTGGCAGGAGGGAAAAGGATCTGGCGGGGGGGAGGGGTGAGGAGGCAAGCAGCAGGTGGGCAGAGGAGGTGGTGAGCAGAGGGGGGGATTTCAGAGGTGAGTGGCAAGTCAGCAGTGGGTGGTGGCAGGGCCTGAGGCAGAGGAGAGGTAGAGTGTGGGTGGGGCTGTGGGCAGAAGAGGCAGGACAAGTTTAACCCACCACTCATGTCAAGGCCAGAGAATTTGAGGAGGGGGATAAAGGCAGTTACAGTGGGGGTGGGGGGGAGGAATGGGAGGATACCCTATACATCATTCTCACTCATGTACTTTCACAACAAGTTTTGCCCCAGTTTTGTTCTCTTCTGTTCTGTGCAGCACAGGCATGCAAAGTCCCAAGCGAACAAGGTTAAATGTGTTTGGATGCACTGATTTCAAACAGTTCTGACAGCGTCATCAGTCATTCGTTTCCATGATCACCAGATAGACATGTGTTTTAGGAACGCTTCTTCAAAGTACTGGATAGCAAGTTCTTAAAAAATGGAGCTTTGGGATCTGAGGAGCTTTCTACTGCTGGTAGCAGTGACAAGGAATACAAATGTGCTGGCTTCCCTGACATGAGTTCAGATGCCATCAAACCCATGTCATGGTGAAACTTTCTGCTGGTTTGTCCACTTCACAACTGTATTCCTTACCCAGGGCCGGCACTTGCATTTAGGTGGCTTAGGCAATCGCCTAGGGCACCAGCATTATTAGGGGGCGGCATTACGACTAAACCTTACTTATAATCATACTACAGGGGTTAAATGCAATTGTGGTTAATGTTTAATCTGAGGTAACAATTGGGATACAGTGGCGGCCAGTCGAGCTACGCAAAGGGTGCTCCCTGGAAAACCCTGTTTATGTGCTAAGCGTTTCCCACCAAAAAAAAAAAAAAAAATGTCCCTAAGTGTGCCCAGACCCCACCTACCCTTTCTTGTGTGCTCACCATACCTGCCTGAAAACCAAAATCTGCTGCCCAGTCCTCTGCCATGTGTTGTACCTTACTGGTAAGCGCTTCTTTTGAAAGACAAAATGTGGTTGTGTACCTCAGGGAATGTATTTACTGCTGTGAAGTGTTTCATTCATTGCAAGAGTTACATTGTTGAAAACAGAAAGTTATGTTTTTCCTTGCAGCTACGTCTTGTCTGGGGGTGCTACCTCTACACCCAGCACAAAGGCTGTCCCAGATGAGAAGGCAGAAAAAGCGGACAAGAGAAGACATGTTCTGCGATTTGATGCGTTCCTCTGAGACTGACGGGACTAGGGTGACCAGATGAGAGGGAGAAAAACAATCGGGACACACCTCACCAACAGTAGTTTTCCGGTCTGGGAAGAAAGTTCCTTCTTACAGCTTTCTGAAGAGACTGGAGTTTCTAAAGATGTGCACATCATGTACCTTTCCCGACCATCCCACATTGATGTCGGTGAAACAGCCCTTGTGATCCACTAGCTCTTGCAACACCATTGAGAAGTTCCACTTGCAGTTTATGTACTCTTTGGCAAGGTGATCTGGTGACAAGATAGGCATGTGTGTACCATCTGTTGCCCCACCACAGTTAGGGAACCCCATCATGGCAAAGCCATCTACCATGTCCTGCACATTTCCCAGAGTCACTACCCTTCTTAGCAGAAGTCTATCGATTGCCCTGGCTACTTGGATCACAGCAGCCCACAGAGTAGATTCCTGACTGACTGGTAGCAATCTAACATTACAAGCTTCCACAGGACTACCACCACTCCCTTCTCAACTGTCAGAATAGGTCTCACTTTGGTATTTATGCACTTCAGAGCTGGGGAAAGCAATTTGCAAAGTTCCATGAAAGTGGCCTTATGCATTCGAAAGTTATGCAGCTACTGCTCCTCATCCCATACCTGCATAACTATGTGGTCCCACCAGTCTATGCCTGTTTCCTGGGCCCAGAAGTGGCGTTCCACCATGTCAACAAGTCCGGCTGCTGCCGCTGGAATGTGCGAATTGCTCTGTTCCATGGCTTCCAGCATGGCTATTTGTGTGGCATCACGTTCTTCCGTCTGGCGGCTCCTCGTTAGGCTCTGCAAATACCGCAGGACGATGCATGGAGTGTTTGCAATGCTCACAACAGTGTACAGCTGAGCAGGATCATGCTTGCTGTGCTATGGCATCTGCACAAGTAACCCAGGCTTAGGTACAAAAATGTTTTCTTGCTGTTGCTTTCAGGGAGGGAGGAAGGCAAGTGCATCATGGGAGGCTGAGGATATATACCCAAAACAACTCATGAAAATGTTTTTGTACCATGAGGCATTGGAAGCCTAACCCAGAATTCCAATCAGCAGTAGGAACTGTGGGATACCTGCCCACAGTGCATCGCTCCGTGAGTCAATGCTACCCGTGGTAGCGAGGATGTGCTCCGCCGACGGAATGAACATAGTGCAGACATGCAGCATCGACTTTGTAAAATCAGAGGCTAAATGTTGACTTAAATAAATCTGACCTAAATTTTGCCCTAGACATGCCCTAAGACTCAGGTCTCACTGCTGCTTCTTTTTGGCCAGCCACCCGTTGTGCCCAATGTCTATCAGACGACGGTTTTGGCACTTGCCGTGCGGCCTGGTCAGGAAGATTGTCTCATTGGCTCCACTGCTGGAGTAGACAGCAGAATTTAATGCCAGGCAAGGAAGGAAGAATAGAGACAGAGAGAGGGTCTCACAGAATTGTGCAGAACCAGAATTCTAATAGCTCAGGTGATGCATTACTTGCAGTTAAACAAGCATAACAGGAGGGGGTGCTTCGTTTTCCTCCGGAATAATTCTATTCTCTCATTGCGATCAACTACTTTGCCTTCAGACTTCCAAGCTGTCCGCCTGGGAACCTGATTATTGCCTTGTGAAATGGGGCACCCTGCCTGCTATATTTACGATCACTCTCCGTTAATTAGCAAAACTGGATGTGGAATGCACCTCTACCCATTATGACTAAACCTCACTCAATATGATTTTAATTATGACTGTGTCAAAGCAAAAATCAGTTGTCTAATCAAGTTTAAATTAAATGCATATTTAGGAATTTTAATTTAGCATTCCTAGAAATGTGATATTTTGGCAATGAATTATTTATTTTGTGTATGTCTCCACTATATATATTTTTTTTAAGATAGCAGCAGCAGCACACCAGGAAGATAGGTAAATAAATTCAGGCTCTAGTCAATAGCATTTTTCTAAATTAATATCTTCCCCACTGTGTTGGCTGGCACACACTCAGAGGCTTCACAATAAATGGAATAAAGAGCATTCAAAGCATACGAACAAAATTAAAATGTGGTTTTCCAGTGTAAATATTGATTGAGGAATTATACATTACCAGCAACCCTCAGGTAATTTATGTTTTTGTCTGCATGGCTGAAATCCCAGAGGCATATTTTCTGCAGCATCTACTGTACAAAGGCTAAGAATAGATTTTCCCCCCGTTATTAGGGGTCTTATATGTTCGTGAAAGGTGCTCGATTGACAGCAGAACCGATACAGCAAAGATAGTAGCAGTGGCAGCATCGCTGTTCTGCCCAGATTATACACTGTTGGGAGAGATCCTCAGCTATTTACTGAGTAGGGCCTAATTCAGCAAAACACTTATTCACAAGCTTAAATTTAAGCAGGTGCCTAAGTCAGTTGAAATCAATGGGATGTAAGTATGTGCTTAAAGTAAGCAATTGCTTTGTTGAACTGGAACCTTGATCTTGGGACCTGGGTTCTCTGGAACTAGGTTAGGTCCAGATTCAAGAAAGCATCCCTGTTTAACAAAGTATATGCTGAAGTGAACTTAAGCAAGTACTTAAAGTTCAGCACATGCATAAGTGCTTTACTGAAGCAGAGCCTTGTTGTCTTTTAGCCTGTCTGTGCTGAAGTTTGCCTGTTTAATAAACAGATATAATAACAATCTGTTGGATTGGTGTGAAGCTTAAGTAATGTAGTTAAAATATTTTGAGATTCTTGTATGAAAAGGGATATAAGCACAAATTTTTATTGTTGTATGACATCCATAAGTAACTAATATAATTAAAGCTATACATATACACATATTTAAATACTATATAATTCTCTACTCGGTTAATAATTAACCATTACCTTAGCTTGCGAATTACCTTCTGCCATGCTTAAATTTGTACTGCTGCTCATAAAATGAAACATTTATCAGAAACATCAAGTTGAATTTCCAATGAGGTCTGAATTTTGTACATCACCTGCTTTTGACAAACAGCAACCGCAACAAAAACAACAAAAATCAGTGTGGTAGGATCACTGTGGTTTAGTGGCCAGCCTTCACAGAAAACAGAGTGATCTTATTTCAGTTGTCCATCATAATCCCCATTGAAATGTGTAACAGGATCTTACTAATATTACAGGGTGATTCTTCCATCAGCCCTTTATGACTCTGCAGCTTCTGTTAATTCTAGGTTCCCTTAAAAAGGAATGTTTCAATATTTTGATGTTAAAACCAGTAAACAAGATTTGTGCCTAAGGTTCTCTCTCCCAGCCTCCCTTCCCTCTCCACCCTGCTTCCCCAAGGTGTCACGCATTAGTCAAATTCTACACTTGTAAAGTATTTTAGACAGTTTGTCTAAGTTTCAGACAAAAATACAATCAATGTCACATTGAAAGTGCCTTCTTTAAAAAACACCACTGCATGTACATGACAGATGAAGCTTATATACATAACACATCGGATATGTCTACACTGCAATCAGAGGTTTGACTGCAGCTCAGATAGCCCGACCTGCTCTAGCTTTAATCTAACTAGCATGGCTAAAAATAGCAGTATAGACACCTTGGCTCAGGCTGTACAAGCCATCTGGATTCCTGAGTATGTATTCATGTTGCTAGCCTGCACCAGGATCCATGCTGCTACAGTTTTGCATCTATTTTTTAGCCACACTGACTAGACTAAAGCTAGCACGGGTGTGTCTACCTCAGCAGCAATCATGCCTCTGACAACCCTGTAGACACACACGTAGTGACCTGTTTCCCCTTCTTTTCATTGTTTAAGGGTCAGGAGAAGACTTTGCTCTCTTGAAGGGCTACTGGAAGAGATTAGACTCAAGCCACAAACAGTGGTACAGGATAAGAAAGTGTGGAAATGTGAAGATACAGATCAACCCACTACAGAGATCTTGGCAGACAAAGAGCATGGCCAGACCAAATGTGGATCTAAGCTTTCACAAAAAGTCTGGAGGTGTTCAGTCATGAGGATTTGGTTTGCATCTATCACTAGTTCCTGACCTTTTGGAAGCCTATTTCAAATTAGGTATAATAGTAATTTGTATTTATCATGAGGCTTCCAGATGACAGTCTCCAAGCATTCTACCAAATTAATTAAGCAAGCTCCTCAGTGCATCTGTGAAGCAGATAATACTGTTGCACCTTTTTGACCTGAGCTGCTAGACAAAGTTTGGGCCCCTAGGGATGTTCCAAATGGAGTCTGCTATTTGCTTTGATGCACTCTTGTTTATATAATGTTCAAAGTCCTGCTTCTCCAAATGCAGGCGGAACCAAGAACAAAAGCAGCAGTTTAACTTATTGCCCCACATCTCTTTAGCCAACAGACCCAAAGCTCTCTCTTGCTCTAGCTTTTCCCATGCCCACACTGTGCTTACAGCCAGCTGCTCAATTCTCTTACTACCTCTCAGTTTCCTTACCCACACGATCACAATACCCACTCAAACAGTCCGCACACTTGGTGCTAGTTTCTGGGCAGACACAGTTAGACCTTGTCTTAGATGTGACCTCTTTAGTGTTTCTTATAACCATCCAACCTTCACACATCAGTTTCAACAAGTTTTCAACACAACCCATAAGAAGGTTTCACCCAGCTCAGAACGTTCTCCTTTCTAAAGATGCAGACAGGACTCTGGGGCAGAGACTGTCATGTGTTTTTGACAGTTTCTAGCACAATGAGGCCCAGATATTGTTAGTGTCTCCAGATGCTTTGGAATACAAAAAAAATAGCTAAAAATAATGAGGCGGCATGAAGAAGTTAAGTTACTCATCACACAGCAAATCAGTGACAAAGCCAGAACAGAACCCAGATGTCCTGAAGTTCAGTTCCCGGGGCCAACTATTGTAAGTACTCTATAGGTAATAGAAGCACGTTTTAAAAAAAACTGTAGACTGGCATAATAATAATATATCCTGATTTACCTGCTAAAAGTATAATGAACCCCTCTCCACCCAAAATAGTCACTCTTAAATATTTTCCAATTGCTTTAGATAAAAATGAATTGTTTGCATATTGGCAGGATTCCTTACATACTGCCTATAAGTAGTAATGGAAAAACTGGGATATCTATTAAAGGCAAAAATTAGTCAGATTTTAAGGTGGATCACTATATTGCCCTTCAACCAAAAATATGAAGAGTATTATAGCCTAGTCAGTGCTGTCAGTTTTAATATAAAAACTTTACCCTCATACTTAATAACAAAATATCTGAAAGTAGCATTAAAAGTCATTTCTCCAGTCATAATGAAAGAGAGCTAATGAATAAACAGATAATCACCACACAGCCTGAGGACAAGCTAGTATTGTAGGTAGTTATACTTATCTGATTAAAATAGATATTTTTAGTAGTTGGTTAATATAGGCAATGGGTTTTTTTTTTTAATCATCATCATCAAGCTAGCTTTTTCCAGGACTGTAAATCTAAACAGATGCTAAATGTTTATATAAAGTCCAAGCCAGAATTTGGCCATGACTTTAGAGCTAATGTGGCTTTCTTTGAGAAAGCTCTATTCTTTTATTACTCAGCTCTAATAGTATAGCTCTAAATCCAGTTAACCACCTACTAAAAGGGAGTAGGACTGAACCTGAGAGCACCATCTACTGATTAACCAGCACCATTAGCTCCTTGAGGGCTCCAACCGGCTACTGAGCAGGCCTGAAGCTTGAGATATAAAGCCACAGCCTGAGGTGAAAGAGTTGTGGGACTAAACTAGAGTTTTAAATAGGAAATTAGGTTGAACAACAGAATGAAGATCCTGCACTTCATACAAATAAAAGCAATCCAATTCCTGTTGCATCTTTGACTTCGAATGAGCAGTGAGCTATTACTTACTCACACTACTTGACCTTATATTCCTCATGTCAAGGACTCAACAGTACACATTTAAGATTGACACTTCTAGTTTTCTTTTCATCTTTTGTTATTTGTTTGAGAAACTCATTAAACAGCTTAGAAGACCTTGTTCCACAGGACTGAAGGTCAGACTGTACCACATCCCATGTGAGTTTGGCTCTGTAATTGGATAAACTTGCCCTGCTTTTTAAAATTGGTTTAAAGGGACTTCAAAAGGAACAGAAGACTAAGTGAGCCCTGGCTAAGTGCACAGTTTAAGAAAGATCAAGCTGAATCTATTATTTCTGAACCAAAGTAGAGGAAACAAATTCACAGAAAAATTGCACACTTGCCAACTTCACAAAATCTTGTCTGTTGAAAGGATGGCAGTCACCTAATGGAAGTCTGGAATTTAATATTAAATAAGATCTCTATTTCCAGAGTAAATAATAGATAACTTTCCTAATGGATCAGAAAATTTCATTCAAGTCTTTTGCAGCTGTGTTTTGACCTGGGCAAAGCAGTAACTGCTGGGGGCCAAATCCCCTCCCTGGTGTAATGCTGCTGACACCAAGGATTAATGTGTCCCATAGTATTTTAACAGGGATATGCATGCAGTTAAATTCACAATAGATTATGATTTTACCTGCTCCTGATTTCAGATGAAGTATGTGGAGTTACTCTAGTGTGAAATGAATATAACTGAGATCAGAAACAAGCCTAGTGATGAGAGTCACTATGGCCCAGATCCACAAAAAAGCACCTAAACCAGCAGATTTGGGCCATTTTTAGGCATAACTGATCCACAAAACCCCAGCCCTCCTTGGCTACTACCTAACCACATAGGCACCTGAACTCACTTGGTGTCTAAAGTTCCAAGATAAAAGTTCTTTAGGTTTCTGCCTCTGGGAATGCACAGTGCCTATCACCCTGATAAGTCCCAGAGCAAGGGGATGAGAGACTATAGAGGGAGTCTTATCCTCTCTGACCCAACTATATATATTAGTTATTTAATTAAAGCAGAAAAACCATCAACAAGAGAGATGGAGGAAGACAGAGGGGGCACTTGAACTGATGGTCTCCCAAATCAGAACTGAGTACCCCAAGCACTGTGCTGATGTTATAAGGGAGCTTCTCCCCCCACTGTGGCTGTTTTGTGTGGAGCTAAGCAGCCTGTGAGCACACCTACCAGATCGTGTCCTGCACACAAGAAAGGCAGAAGAGCATCTTATCTACTCCTGTATCATGGATCACAAGCAGAGAGTCACTGAGCTCCATGAGAGGGGCAGGGCTTAGGACATACCCCTATCCTCAGCATCTCCCATGGGCTAGTTTAGACAGCTTCCCACCTAGCATGCTGGCTTTTGAGGATCACAGTCTAAAGTGTCGATCTCTTCCCATGCATCATGTAGGGAGCCTAATTCAGGGTCTGTGGCTCTCCTCTTATGACGCAGAGCACTGCAACACCTATGTCCATTTGTGCTGACAGGCCTACGTTTCTGAAGCTGGAGCTACTTAAATCCCTGCTCAGATTAACTGGAACATTTACTTACATGTCAAACAAATTCTGCCAGGCAATGAACGTCGTGCTTTGCAAACTAAGGTGGTGAGAGATACCATCTCCATTGTTCGTTGAAGTTTGACATCTACTGGAATCAGCACGTTCAGCACTGACCGTGAGTTTAAAGTTAAGGAGCAGTTCTTTCTCCCTGTAGGAATAATCTGTCTCACACACTCCCTGTCAGAGCCCACACAAAACAATATGATGGTGAGTCATGGGGCTTGCCTACACTAGAAAGCTGTACCATTTTAACTATACCAATCTATTTAGCCCCCAGCTCCCGCCCTCAAGTGTGGATACAATTAGCTCTGTATAAAGATGGTTTACAACTGTGTAAATGGGCCTCTACAAGTAGAACTAGATCAGTTTAAAATTATATATCTCACACATTCCCCTAAACAAAATAGTTATACTAGTAAAACTTAAGTGCTTGGGTCATGAGGAATTTAACTGTCTACATGTATTTGTGAGGTGAAAACACCAAAGAGGGAAAGGAATTGCTTGGAGGGTGGAAGACGCATAAATTGAACTAATGGGATGAAATTAAGCTAAGGAAAATGCAGGATGAACATCTGGAAAAAATACTTAACAGTAAGCAGCACTGGTTGTTGGGGTTCTGCTATCCTTAGCAAATGTCACACACACGCTAGCTTGCAGCCACCAATACAAACTACCAGTGTGCATTCACCACTTTTAATATTTAACCAGATTAGATCACCTGTTCTATCTGTATGAAATAGCCAGCCCTGACAGTCAGACCCTTTTAAATCACGGCATATACAACCATTTGCTTGAGCTGTTAAAACAAGGCTAGATAAAGCTTTAGTCAACATATTAAGTGAAAAATCCTACAATCAGCCTGTGGTCCTGGACTAGGGTGACCAGATAGATAGATCTGGTTAATCTTTAATTTCAGTGGTTCTCTCTATTCCATGCATATTTTTTGTGGTTGTATTTGAAGATTTTCCCCACTGAATTTTCTACATCTTTTTACATAGTTGGGATTTTGGTAGATACTGTCTCCTTCACAAACAAGAGTGATTTAAGAGTTTGTTTCTTCTGTGCCACTTATTGCACCAGGATTCATGATGTACGCTTTTCCATATGTCAAATGTCTTATTGGGAGGGACTTTTCAGCAAGTTTAGTCCTTGAAAACTTTATTTTTTTTTAAAGTGGTGCCCGTTTTCCTAATTTGTGATACACTGAACCCCAACTAACTATCCTGAGTGTTCATTGTTCATTTAATCAATGGAGTAAAACTGTTTATTGTAGTCAGATGTAACTCTGCTTCTTCATGAAACCAGGCTAGAGTGGAGACAATTTCATGGATGCTCTGTTACAGATAGTCAATCACTTCATGGCAGAGATAGGACTCTTACCTGACAATGAACACTGTCATTTCTGCCATAGGATTAGCAAAAGTAAGGAAGGAGAAACAGTGATAGTAGAAAGTATGATGTTTCACACCATATTCTTTATGAAAATATGCTTATGATATGGATATGACATAACAGATGTACTTGACGCAAGATGGGTCTTGTAAGATATCATTGGAAAGGTTAAAATTTACTGAATGTGATTATCCAATTTGTGTGCCTGTATCATTTCTGTATCTGAAGTTAGGAATATTAACTATGTATCTGTATTTCAACTATGCTACTTTGGGTGACCTGCACTGCTAACACTTCAGGCAGGAAAATGGAGAAGCCAGACAGGGTAGATGGCCCATCAGCAAGGACAATGGATTATGAAAAGGCTTGGCCACTCCATACTGCCACTGACTCATGGGTGCTGTGATACTACAGAGTCAGGTGGGCCTGTCACCTGATACTACACATTACCTGAAACTTCTTGTAACTTTCCACTGGAAGGGGGGGGGGGGTCAAGTTTGGAAAAGAAAAGATTCCCACCTTATGTAAATCCTATTTAAGGGTAAGGAGGAAAGCAAATGGGACTCCTTCTCTCCATGACCTGTCTGCCCAAGAAGAAAGACTGCTAAAGCAACCTGGGAGGGAAGGCAAGAGGGGAATCCAGGCTGAAAAGGAATAGAATTGAACTCAGCCACAGAAACTTTGCAACCTGCCTAAAACAACATTTAGGATAAGAAGTTACATTTTGTAACCTGTTTCTTAAGTACGTTCAGCTTAGTTTGCATACTTTGGTTTATTTGTCAGTAATCTGCTTTCTTCGGTCTGCTATCTTATGTTCACTTAAAATTCACCTTTTATAGTTAATAAACTTATAGCTTGTTTATAATATAACCCAGTTTATGTTATTTCTAAGGGAGTGAGGGGCAAGAAGTTGTGCACATTTCCCTCCACATCGAGGGAGGGGGTGAATTTCATAAAACCTTTGGGTTTGTATCCCTTAAAGGGAGTGGGCACCAGAGTGTTGGAGGGAGCCCCTAAGGCTGGATCTTTCTAGACGCAGATCTCTGTCTCTCTGTGCAGCTGGGCATGGCTCTGCCTGTCTGGAAGAGGCTTGTGAGCCTAACCCAGCAAGGTCAGGTAAAGGGGACCCAGGCTGGCAGAATAGGCTGATTGTGCTGGGGTTTAACTGAACCTCCCCTGCTCATCAGGTGACACCCCCAAAGGACTCAAACCCCTTACACAAAGTATGTGGCTTTTTAAACTGTTGTATCAAGTTGGAAAGACCTCCCCTTTCTCCCCCAAACTCCAGCTCATGGAACAGGACTGGCAGGGGCCAACATATTGTTCCCTCTTTGAGGAGCCATTGTAACAGATCTGGCTGGGAAAATTTTGATGAAACTATTTTCTGTTGTAGAATGCAGTTTTGTAAAAGTCAAAACACTTTGCAAAATTGTGTCAATTTCACCAAAGTTTCATTTCAGAAGAAAACCCAGTAAGAGTTCTGAAAAAGTCAGTCTCCTTTCAGTTCTTCATTGTGAATCAGCTTTGTTTTGAATTAAGATTTTGGATTTAATAAAAAAAAAAGTGAAATAAAAATGAAACATTGGATTTTGTCAGACCAAGATATTTTGATTGACCTCAAATGAAATATGTTTTGGAGTTTGGACATTTTTCCCCCCCCCACAGAGAATTTTTAAAAGCTCAGGATTTATTTCTGATTGGAATGAAGATACATGTCAAAATTATTCATGAAACAGCATATCCATCCAGCTCCACCAAGGGGGTAATGGGAGCAATCCACCCTCCTGGTTCCAGCCTGGGCAGTGCACCCTGCACCACTTCTTACCTGAACTGTGCTTAATAGGAACATTCCATCCTTAGCGGTCAAAACTCAGTGCAGTGAATTGGGATTTTACCTGAGTAAAGGCCTTAAGATCTGACACATCACTGAGTTATTTTTTTAAATCACTATTATTGTCACTAACTATGAAGTTCCAACAGCAATCTTAGACTCAAACAACCAACACGGTAGTGCACTGGAAAAATATTTGCAGTGTTGCTAACTCTTTCAGTTTTATCACCAGTCTCACACCGTTTGGTGTTTTACTTAAAGTCCCAGCTCCTGGAGTCATGTGATTACATGAGAATATCAACATTTTTCTTTAAAAAAAGTGAGTTTCTAACTCTCCTGGCTGCAGAGACAAGCTTGAAAGTGTGCCCCAACTCATGTTCTAAAAGCTTAAAAACAGGTTTAAAAATCATGGGATATTTAAAAATAGGATTTGTTTTTATTTGCCTCCTATCACCTGGTATTTAGTGTGGGTGACTTTTTTTAAAATTTTAGGGGCTGGCAATACTGCAGTGATGAGTACAATGAGAATGCTCAGTGTCTGCGGGTGTATAAATAGTTACTAGAAAGTGTGCCAGTAGATGACACCCAGGAACACGTATCATTGGGCATGGGTTTTATAGGGTCAATATTGTTCATTGTTTTTGTGTTCTGTTGTGCATCCCTTTACATCAGCTCTTAACAACAGCAAGGAATAGAGCTAGCCACTGACACACCTGCAATTCTGCCTCTTAGTGGAAAGAGTTCATTTCATCCGACTGACTGAAGAAGCATGAAAGCAGAGTGCTTCGTTTGGTAGGGTTCCACATAAACCCAACCCACTCCTCCATTGTGTTATGGCAAAGACAACATGACACTATTTCAATGCTGTTCTTCAGCATAGAGACATGGGGATCATCCTAGAATGCTATCATTTTGATTACTTTGTTCCAGCCTGTGTTTTAACATTGCAGGGAAGGACTTTGTTCATGCTCATCATAAAGCTTTATAGGTATCTGTATTTCTTAGACAGCAACTCACAATCCAACCCGTGGGGGTAGTGGATTTCTCTATAGACTAGCTGAAAAGTGTCTCTCTGCAGAGGCTCAATCCCAGGGGGGAGGGGGAAAGGTGTAACGTTCCCTCAGCATCTCCTGAGCTCAGCCTCTCCTAGAACTAGGTCCAAGGAGAGAACAGCAGAACCGGCTTCTGTCCCCAGTGAGGCTGCTTTGCAGTACTCCAGAGGCATAAAGCAGACCCTTCTCAGCACAGGAGATGCTCCAGATGACCCAGAACCAGTGGTAAAAAGCATGGCCAGGAGGTATGGGTGGGGTGCTGCTGTGACCCAGCAATCCCTAGCTGCCAGAAAAACCCTGCTGGGAATATTGTAGCAGGCATAGTGCAGAGCAACACCAAGTTACCTCTCAGGGCCTGCCTGACCAGCACCTGCTGGCCCAAGGTGCAAGTTGGAAAGGGATCTGAGGGTCCTAGTGGATCACAAGCTAAATATGAGTGAACAGTGTAACACTGTTGCAAAATAAAATAAAATAAAATAAAAATAAATAAATAAAAACCCTCAAACATTCTGGTACGTATTAGCAGAAGTTATTGTAAACAAGACATGCAAAGTAATTCTTCCACTCTACGCCATATCAGTTAGGTCTCAACTGGAGTATTGTGTCCAGTTCTGAGCACCACATTTTAGGAAATGTGGACAAATTGGAGAAAGTCCAGAGGAGAGCAACAAAAATGATTAAAGGTCTAGAAAACATGACCTATGAGGGAAGATTTAAAAAAAAAAAATTGTGTTTAGTGTGAAGAAGAGAAAACTAAGAGGGGACATAACAGTTTTCAAGAACATACAAAGGTTGTTACAAGGAGGAGGAAGAAAAATTGTTCTTCTTAACCTCTGAGGATAGAACAAGAAGCAATGGGCTTAAATTGCAACAAGGGAGGTTTAGGTTGGACATTAGGAAAAACTTCCTAACTGTCAGGATGGTTAAGTACTGGAATAAATTGCCTAGAGAGGTTGTGGAATCTCTGTCATTGGAGATTTTTAAGAGTGTGTTAAACAGACACCTGTCAGGCATGGTCTAGATAATAGTTAGTCCTGCCATGAGTGCAGGGGACTGGACTAGATGATCTCGTGAGGTCCCTTCCAGTCCTAGAATTCTCTGATTCTATAAAGGTTCATGTAATTGGATCTGTGCAAGGTGCAAAAGGATGACCTAAGGTTCTTTGCATACCTGAGCAGGTTTCTCATTCTATATTAGGCACTAACACCAGGTGTCACATTTCTTCCCTCCCCTTCCCCCAAGAATTTACTCATTCTGACTGTCCAGGACATATTTCAGATTTTGATGTCATTAAATGCACCTGAATGATACATGAGAAGAGCACCTATCGTTAACTTGAATGAATATGATGCCACCCATGCAGAGACCCAGCACTTTAATATATTTCTGATGCAACAAGGGACAGGGATTGGGGTATTCTTTAAGAAAGAAAGGAGAACAAGTGGAAGAGAAAAGAACTGCTGTGGAGGATTCACCCTTGCACAGAGGGCCAGTGCAAAGGGAAAGTCTAGAGACAGTTCTAAATCTTGATGTTTCAGGCCTATTCAATGTGCAGAATTAAAACATGCACTTGAATATCTCCAGCTTTCCTAGCACTCTTTCAGGAGGCTACGTTCTCTTTCTTTCCATCTCTTTAGGTTGCCAGTCCCAAGTTCAGACTTGGTCCCCTGAGGAAATATTATTCCTCATGCTCTACAATTGTCCAGCTAGGCTGGAAAGCTTAGGTCTTTTCTCCAGTCAGCTTTTTGCTTCCAATGGTCTCCAGTTTATCTAGCACTGGAAGTATTGACTGCACGTGTCCATTTCTTCCTTTCATATATGCCTATCCAGGGTCCAGATCTTTACACTAAGATTCTCATTACGTTGTCAGTGTGCAGATGCTATCTATACCAGGCTGAATGCCCAGTACCATAGAGATTCTGTGCCCTGCTTATCTTGTTTAGGCTCAGGATAACTATTTGGTGTGTCAAAGGAGAAAGGTAAGAAGTTATTTCTCTTGGTCATTTAAAAAGCTCTGAATTTACTGCCTCTGTAGCCCAGTTTGTTCCTCCATTACCTCTGTAGTGCCTCCATTTGGCTAGCAGGGCACCATTCACCCTGTGGCAGGCTCTAACAGTCAGCTGTCATCTCTCACAGGGTCTGGAGCAGTGGTGCTTTAGCCCTCAGGGGAGGGCATACTGGAGTCCCATTCCTTCAATGGCATTAAAGTCCAAAGCTAAAAGAATGCTAAGAACTTAAAGGAGAGTACTCCAAAGAGCCTTCAGCAGGACCCTGCAACTTCTGCTGAGAGCTTGTCTTCATGCAGCTACTTCTTTGGTCAGCCTCTTTCAGCCCAGTCATCCCAACCACCAGGCAGCCCATCCAAGGCCGCAAACGTTTCAGACTTGGAAACTCAACTTTAGCCCTCACCAAAGGAAAAGCAGAGCTCTGTTCTCTTTCCTGGTCATCCCCAAACGGAGCTAGATCTTCTCTTGTTAAGTCTTTCTTCACCTCTGGCATCTGCTGCAAGCTAGAGACCAATTGGCCTCATTAACTTCTTGAGAATGTTAGCCTTCTATGCCCTTTCACAAAGAGGTGAATGTGACCATTCTCTGATTAGCCCATATGAATCTCAAGTACACACACATTTTCCCTTTGCTTATTTCAACCATTTAATTTGATTCTCATGGACAAGCAAGGACATTGGATAATTAATACTCCACTTGTGGTTCTAGTATCATCATCGGGGAGCATTCAGCAGATCTATTTTTCCTATCTATTAAATTCTGCATTACTTCCCTAACAGCTTATTCATCTCTGTCAAGAAGTCCCAGCTCCCCTGAACAGACACTATTGTCCAAGTACTCAGAAGCTTAACACGGTAGATTTGATCCCCAACACTTACAGAAAATGATGTCAGACATGCCTGGCTCACTTGGTATTCAAATAAGGGGGAACTGTTCAGAAACTTGAAGATGAGGGGCATTGTGATAGGAGAAAAATGGCTTTAAGTTTTGTCCACTGGTTAAGCAGCCATATCCAGACCCTAAGCCTCATCCAATGGCCATTGTTGTCAATGGAGAGATTCCCATTGGCTTCAAAGGGACATTGGGCCAAACCCTGAGTGCTGCAAGTTGAAGGCCACCTTATTTAGTCTTAACTATAGTGAGACTTTTCAACCATGCTCCATAAATAGTAGTAACAATGGCAGTCCAGTGTAGGATAGGCACAGGTATTTTTACCCCTATGGGGCCACTGCATGAATCTCTTACGCACCAGTCTATTGGATTTCTCATGTAAGTAACTGCTCACCAGCTGGTGAGCAGAGGGGACACAACCTAACTATTTAATGCTGCTTCAAGCGTGTTAGAAAACATGGTGGTAAAAAGGCCTGTGCCCAATCTCCCCGGCACTGCCATTAGAGCTAAGCCAGCAGTGGGAGAATTGCTCGAAATTGTGTGTTGACACAGCCGTTTCGGCACAATGTCAATAACCTGCTGTAACCTCAGCCTTGCCCTTAAAACTGTTTTCAGGGTTTCCTAAAATAGAATTTGTAAGCAGATGTTCGGGAGACGCAAAGGACATCTGTCCCATTATAAATCTAAATTCCTGATGGCCCCATTCCAACTGTTCTCCAGCCTGGCAGCAGCCCACCCTCTGTCCTAGGGGGTTTAAAGCCTCACCTCAGTATCACAGCAGTCACCTCCAAAGAGGGACCAAGGTCACACTGTGTAAAGCCCAATACCAGTAATATAACCCCTTCCTGTCACCAATACTATAACTCCAGATGCATTTGCAAGGATGTTTGCCTGATTGCCTGGAAATGTTTTCTGAAAGGAGTACTGCAAGTTATAGGCTTATACAGTGTGTATGCGAGTACACACACATGATGATACGGTGCAAATTGCAACATACAATACCACTGAGAATGAGGAGGGGAAAAAAGTCACGTAGGTGCCAGAAGGAAAATCCTGGCTGCTACTTTAATTGAAAGTGTGCTTGTATTCTGTGTTCACTGCTAGCAGTGTGAGACTTTGAATAAAACATGAAGAGTAATTTATTTAGCAAGCAAGTCTTTGAAAAATTCTTTTGCACAGCTTTTATTAATTTATGTTACACAAAATTAACCCTGCTTTCTGCTCCTCATGTCCATGTACGTGAAATGGCTGGTGAGAAGATAGAACATATGAAAAAAAGAGACCCTGTAATCCAAGTGTTACAGTCTGCTAAATTTCTAGTTGTTATCTATTCCAGCTACTAGCAGCCTTTGAGTGTTCTAATCAAGGATTCGCTCTCATTTCTGAGATTCACTTTTATTTTGCTTCTCTCAGCAGCAGTGTTTTTTCTTCAGTAGCAGCGGATAGAATATATTCCATGTATTATATCCCTGATCCTGCAAGTGTTTAACTTCACAGATCCATCTAAGCCCCCGTGGCTCCACCTGTGCACAGAGTTTCAGCCAGATGACATTATCTTGCAGGATCACATATTAGTTATATAATCATTAAGAGAAAGACAGTTGTATAGTATGGTGAACCATGCATAGTAAACATAGTAAAATCCAAACACCTCCAGTGGCTAGAGCTTATAGTTAGGGGAACAGACCAGCTAAGCATCTCTTAGAAGAGCATCCTTATGGTGTTGGACCTCAGGGCTGACCAAGGAGAAGAGGGTGGGATAATATTGAACAAGAGCTCTTAATGTCAATTCACATAAATGGGAAAAATACCACCTTGAAAGAAAGATGGGGGCAGTGACCCAGGACCTCCATGGTCTAGAGCAGGGGTTCTCAACCTTTTTCTTTCTGAGGCCCCCTCAATATGCTATAACAACTTCATGGCCCACTCATGCCACAACAACTGTTTTTCTGCATCTCCAATAGATTAAAAGCCAGGGCAGGCTTTAAGGAGTAGCAAGCGGAGCAACTGCCCGGGGCCCCACACAGCTAAGTTGCTCCAGCTTCAGCCCTGGGTAGCGGGACTCAGGGCCCCAGGCTTCTACCCCACACAGTGAGGCTTCAGCTTTTTACCCTGGGCTCCAGCAAGTCTAATCTCAACCGTGCTTGGTGGACACCCTGATACCTGCTCGCAGCCCCTCAGCTGGCCCAGACTCCAGTTGAGAATTGCTCTTCTAGAGCACCAGGCAGACCAGACTGCCCATAACTGCTGTGCACTGTTCTTGTGACTCAAAGTGGCCATAAACCCAGCTTAACCAGACTGTTCAGATAGGTTTGTGGCTGGTTTACATTGCAGAGTGGTTCAAAGCAGCCAGAATGTTCTGGTGAGTCTTGCCCTATATATTCTGAAGGAGTTTTCCTGGAACACCTGTGAAAGGCCTAGTAAAAAGGTGACACGGTGTCCTAATTAACTCCGGCTTACTGTCTCTCAAGTTTAATTATTTATTAAGCAACAGTAGTTTTTTCAGCCCATTGATTGCAACTTCCAGAGGATGGGCTGAGTACTTAGCTAGGAAGAAAGGACAGAATTCCCCGCCCCCCCCCCCCAATTTAAAGCCACTATCTAAACATATACAGCCTCACTCTAAGAACCCAGGCACTAGACTGATGGATGCATAACAAAGACCATGATTGAGCAAGGTGCACAGCTCCCCTGAAATCATATGTATAGTTTCACTCAAGAGGAGTCCTCATGTGCTCACATTTAGGCAGGCGCTTAAGAATCAGGACCAAATGCCTTAAATATCTAGGCAGACCAAAAGAGAAGATAAGCAATTGCCTTTGCCCTCCTTACCCCAGAAAAAAAATAAAAACCCAGAACACTCACAAGCCCCCCCACACACACTAATCCTAGGTCAAAAGTTTGCAAAAAGCATTAGTGAAAAAAGTGTCTCTTTTTTCCTCATAAAAAATGTGAAGTTTTTCAGCCAGCTCTATTGAATCTATTGATTCATCTCTCAACATTAGTCTTCATTCTTTTCAAGTGAATTTTAATAAGACAACAAGACCATACAGTGAAGGCTCAGTTATATTATTTACTACTTAATGTGAGCTGCACAAAAGAACAGTATGTTCAACAAAGTTGTGTACAGCTTTTTGTTAGGCTTAAAAGATCCTTGAATAGCAATCAAGA
Source organism: Chelonoidis abingdonii (assembly GCF_003597395.2). NCBI lineage: Eukaryota > Metazoa > Chordata > Testudines > Testudinidae > Chelonoidis > Chelonoidis abingdonii. The sequence goes on from NC_133777.1 coordinate 14,598,543, forward strand.
TGTAGCAATACTGGCAGAGGAAACAAGAATAGATAGGGGTACAAGGATAGCCTGGGTTCACCACAAGTGTGCCATTTAGGGTCTCTAATGAAAGCCTGTGTCACGCTGCTCACCACAATCATTCTGAGATTTTTTATATATATGGGAGTGACTGGATAGCGTAGTGGTTAAGAGCGCTGCCCTTTGATACGGGAGACCGCCCTTTGATACAAGAGACCGGGGTTCAAATCCCGGTTGGTACCCAACTTTCCAGTAGGGGTCCTTGGGCAAAAGACCCCCTAACGCTTCGCTGTTACCCTGCCTACCTCAACTCAGTAAATTGACACGAAAACTAGAGTAGTTCTCGTGCTTCGGACGGTTTTCAGCCCGGATTAACAGGTCCGCGCCAGATGTTGGGAACCAGGACCCAATTCTTGACGATAAGTTGGGCTACTGGAAGCAAACCATTCATGGACCGAGGACAGAGAACCTGGAATTGATGGAATGCTACTACACAGTAGACTAATAGAGGGGATATATGAACGTATGAGGGACTGGTGGTATGGGACCAAAAGACTCTACATACACATCCTTACTGAAAACAGCTTAGCTTACCCAATTGCTGTCAACATAGTAATAGAGGAAGCTGCTTCTCACAGCTTAGATAGCCACTCCACATTAACTTCCCAGACTCAAGAAGACTTGGTAAAGACACAGTGGGATGTCGTGGCCCACACTCTGAAAGCTGATACTTTCACTATCACCCCCATCCATTGCAGAGCACATCAGCTGATATGAGGCATAAGATCATTGGATAAAAACTAGCTACAGTCAGTCCTCTCGGCACGCAGATGACCAGGTCTCACGGTGGAGCCACCCCCGTCCCTCATATAGTATGTTATGAGAGACATGCCCATGCAGAGCTCGCCTCGATGACAATCCTACTACCACCATACTCAACAATGAACTGGTCTACGCATCACTCGTTAAACCCTCGCTGTAATCCTGGAGTGCTCCACATCTCTGGACGATGCTTTGTACGCTACACGATCAAGATGAGAACAACAGTATGTACCCACCTGGAATGAGGTTGGGGGATAAGATCAAGGCGACTCGGAGAGAGTTAGTCAGCTGAGTTGGAACTACAGAAGGTTGTAGAGATTAAGGATAAGACTCGGCTACTGAAAAAATACAAGGGCTGAACTCCATTCTGAAGCCCTAGAGACTGCTAAAGGACAAAGGCTCACAAGCACTAGCTTACTCAGGCTAAAGGAGATACACTAGAGAAGGCAGTGAGGCCAAGAAGTAAATGCCCTGTTTCTCCAGAAGGAACCATCCAAGGTGCTATCTCCCACTGGCAGTGCAACACACATAACACAGAAACTGAACTCTTGCCGGAGGACGGGCCAGCCCCGTAAGTGAAGGGTACATCCTGCTATGCGTGATAAATGAATGTAACTTTGGAAGACTATGGGAGAAAGAGAAGGACTCATAACACCAGTGCAACGTGCTGCATGACCTGCGAGACAGAGCAGCATCTCTCCAGAACAGAAACCCGTCACCATCACAGTAGGAAGACATCCGCGCAACGGGGTCAAGAACCTGAAAAGACTGACAGCACCTGGCCAGACATGATCCACACCTACTCTGGCTTAAGAAACTAACAGCAGTGCAAATGAACGCCTAGCACAGCACAGATGAACGAGCTTGCTAGTCAGCAGGCTCCCACCCAAACTGGCTAACACAAGGAGGACAGTGGCTGATCCTGAAAGACCCTGCAAGGGACAGAACGGGCCAATTAACCTGCCTCCCTACAACCATGGAAAGTCTTATCATGCATCAGTAGCTGCAAGCTACATACCCATGAGCCAGTCAGCTCAGAAGGGCATTGGAGCACCCCCAGGTCCAAACACCAGTTGCTCAAGCTAGAGAGCATCGCCCAAGACTCAAGGTCCTAGACAGACCAATCTGAAGCACAGCCTGGATTGACCTATAGGAAATGCCTAGACTCAATGGGCCGCACACGATGGATCTGCTGGTGGGGGGGGACATGTCTGGCGCTATACAAAGTCCACAGGACACTAAGGACCTTCCTCAAGAATCAATGGGACTACGGAAACAAACTAAAGTCAATCTCAAGGCAGCTCTGTCACAAGCATGGCCAATCAGTTGTTGGCATACTACCAAGGTATGAGCACTGTCCCGGCTAGCTGTTCTGCATAGGCTTCAACCCCCTCAGCCAGATAATCACAAAAGACCTGGATACGGGTACAGGTTCAGGAGTGGAACTACCACAGCCCATCCTGCTACGCATATGGATGACATCAAGCTGTAATGTAAGAACTGAACGAGACATCGACTCGCCTATAGTTCACCTGACGCGGATCTACGAGTGAGGATATCGGGATGTCATGCGGACGTGGATGAAAGTGTGTCCGATCGGTCGTGAAGAGAGGGAAGGTAGTCAATGACTGAGTGGTGTGGAACTACCAGCGGGCCAGCGATAGCAGACCATATCAAGATCCAGCAACAAGTACCTTGGCATTCCCGGCATCACATGTGAAGACCCACGAGAGGAGGCAAGGAAGACAGCAACATCCAAGTATCACCGAAAAGGATAAGACAGGTCCTGAAGAGCCAGCTCAAGTGGGAAGAACAAGAATCCACGCCCTACAAACGGATACGCCCTGCCGGTCATCAGAACCGCTGCCGGTATATGTGAGCTGGCCAAAAGGAGCCGAGGAGGAGGGCTCCTGATGTGAAAACCCGGACGCTCCTACACAATTGCACGGAGGTTTCCACCCAACGTCCAACACCCAGAGACTGTATAGACCAGCCGAAAAAGGCGGGCGGGGCTTTGTGAGGGTCAAGGCCACTGTCATTGGATGAAAACCCGGAACATCTCAGGAGGAACATCAGTAATGAATGGCCCTTCGCAAGATGAGCTTGCTGAGAGAATGCTGAAGGCAGCCAGCAAGATATGCCGAGGCAGAACCAAGCTCAGAAATCTGCCATGGCAAGACAAAGACCCGTCATGGATGTCCAGTGCACATAGGCTGTAGTGGGCTGATCATTGGGGAAATTCCTACCGAGTGGCTGGAAGCGGGCTGGACTAAAAGACAGCACTGAGGCACTGATCCATGAGCAGTCACAGGAAATGGCACTGAGCACCAGTCATTGCGGCAGGGGGTCTACCACACTAGAGAGGACGCCATAGGTGCAGACTGTGCAGAAGAGGCCTAGAGACGTCGCAACACCATTAGTGGCAGGATGTAAGATGCAGGCAGGAAACAGCATCCACTGAACAGCACAACCAATGGCTGGCATTCGTGTACAGCGAACACTCCTGCACAGCGTATGGGCAGACCCTGCCCAAGACGCAGATGGAGATTCCGCAGTGAAGGTTGTTGGCGGAAATAAGCAGGGCTATAGCATTCTGTGGGACCTTCCTAGATCCAGACGACCCGGCACCGGTAACTGGCAATCAATCCCAGCCATCGGGTAGTAATAGACAAGCGAGCAGAAGTTACATGCAGTGGTGATAGAATATAAGCTGTTTGCCAAGTTTGACGCAGCACTCAGGAAGATAGGAATATGAGAAGCGGAGAAGTACCGCAGGCCTGAAAGAGGAACTACGAGCAGAGATGTGGAACAGTGCAAGGCCAAAAGTAGCGTCCCAGTGGTGGTAGGTAGCCATTCGGGGCTGTTGATCTCTAAGTCTGGGTGAAGTGGCTCCCAACAGATCCCAGGACAACATCAGAGCTCTCTTCCAGACGAAGTGCAGTGGCTAGGAACAGCTAAGATACTGCTGCAGAAACCCTCAAAACTCCAGGTCCTCTGGTAGTAGGACCTGAGTTGAGAAGACCATTACCACCCAGAGGGGTGAGAGGAGAATTTTTTTTTTTAAATAAATATACCTCTGCTCTCAGGAAGGAGTTACAGACTACACTATCTCTGGCTTCTTGACAGCCTCCATAGCTCCAAACATACCTCTCTTCTCCCCAGGAGTGACTACAGACTACCTACAGCCCCCTTCCAGTCTTACCTTGCTGGCTTTCTACAAACCACTGCCCAGCCAGGCTTCATCATCAATTAGTGTTTCAGGCTCTGGCTATATATACATACATACATACACACACACACACATTTTCTCTAGGCCTTGTAGTTAAGGACACATCACTCAGAGGTAGCACACCTTGAGATAAGGGTCTCCTGCATGGAGAGATCTATCTTCCTGGCAGACCATTCCATACCTTACAATGGAAGTCTATTAGGATACAGACTCACATGCCAATATAGAGCTTTCAGAGACTTCTGAAGGAAGAGATGGGGCGGACAATGGGAGGGACCCTATTTTCAAAGCACAGTCTGGTATATCTGAAGGTGCACAGGGACACTCTGGCATCCTTCAGTCAGTGAAGACAAGCTGCCAACAGGCTTGATCTTATTTCCACAGGGTACTTACCACTAGGGCACCTCCTTCTGTCCACCGTGGGAATTAACTCTCCACCAGTCTGATGCCTCCATCTGCCAGTTCCTCACCCTATGGTCTCGATCTCTGTCTGGGATTCAGGGTGCTCCTTCTTCATGACTCAGCCCTCCAGCCAGATCACTATAGCTCTCCCCTTCCAGGGTATCAAAGTCCCATTGGCCATTTCAGTCAACCTTCCAGCCCAAAGCCAGGTCCAGTGCTGCTTTCCCAGCAGCTAATAGGGGAACCTAGGCCCACCCACTACTCTGGGTTCCAGGCCAGGGACCTTATATTTGACAACTATAGTCTGCTAGCTCCCAGATCCTGTTGCTGCTTCCCTGGACTTCTTCCTACTTCCCTCTTTATCTTCTGGGCCTCCTCTGAGTTTACAAACCCAAACTCTCTGCTCTCAGGAAGGAGTTACAAACTACACTATCTCTGGCTTCTTGACAGCCTCCATAGCTCCAAACATACCTCTCTTCTCCCCAGGAGTGACTACAGACTACCTTCAGCCCCCTTCCAGTCTTACCTTGCTGGTTTTCTACAAACCCCTGCCCAACTAGGCTTCATCATCAATTAGTGTTTCAGGCTCTGGCTATCAGATTAATCATCCTAACAACCTGTTCTGCCCAAGGGTGCGGGAACAATTTGTATAGTAGAGGTGCTGAGAGCCATTGAGCCAAACTATAAACCCTGTGTATGATGGAAACCAAGCCAGGGGGTGCAGTAGCACCCCTAGTTCCAGCACCTAGGGCTCTGCCTTATGTGGTGTGGATATCTCATCACACTTATGAAAGGAGGTTCTCAGCCATCCTGGTTGAAAATGCTGAGGCCAGGACTTGTGATAAACTATCCTCTGGGAAACAGGGAATGTCTTCTGTGTTAAGTTTTATCTCTGGAAAGCTTGATATGATGTTGTTTTATATGTAACCATTTGTGTCCAATAATCTTACAAGTTCATTATAAAAAAACCCAAAATTCAGATGATGTATTATCTTGTTTTCACTATAAATACTTCTAAGTATTGTGTGTTAAGTGGAGTGGTGACCCTGAACTGAATCTTATAATTTCTGTTCCCTTGGGAGTAAAGGATCCACGTGTGTTCAGTGGATCAAAGGCTGAGCACTCAAGAGGACATTCAGAGGACACAGGGGGCAGTGTGTGTCTATCCGTAAGCTATACAGAGAAAACAAGGCCTGCAAGGCAAGGCTTGTGTTGCCAAAGGCTGGTGGAGTCAGGGAGTTGGTGTACAGCAGGTGTGGATAAGACTCTCATGCTAAGGGCAGATGGCGGTGAGCAGTGATACTGGAACACTCTGTAGTGGGGATGCTGAAAGCCAGTAGTCCCTAGCTTTTTACCTCATGCCCCCCCCCTTACTCCAATTCATGTTCGTCTGCCTCTACAGCTGGCCTGTGAGCGGGGCCATGGTTCTGGGACGGGGGAGGGACACAGCCAGGGGTAAGTGGGCTGAAGCTAGGGCCACAGCTGGGCGTGGGTACAGAGCCCTGGGCATGGGGCCGGCAGCTGGGCCCCCATGTGCAGGACTGGAAGCAGAGCCCCATGTAAAACCCAGGTGTGCTCAAGCCCCCCTCCCCGGTTCCTCTAGTTCCCACACTTATGGTGGTGAGGTGCTTCACAGACCTTGTACTCCTGTAAAGTGTCACACTCACTCTGAGGTTTGGTGGAGAGAGTAGGGTTCAACTATATACACAAGAAGGTGTGCAGACTCTGGTTTGGCAAGAATCAAGCTTGATTCTGATTTCCCCCAGTGTACATCAGGAGTAATTCCATTGAAATCAAAGGTATAAAGCCCAGGTAAGTGAGATCAAGAGTTAGCCCCCCAAACAGGCAAATATTTATAGGAGAATTTTTTTTAAAAAAAAAAAAAATCAGACCATATTCCCTCTTTCCCCAGTCTCCAATCCGACCTCTTCAGAGCTAACCGTTTCCTCAAGACCAGGAACTCTTCCATGTCTTAACAGTAAGAAATCAACTCAAAATGCTGGCTCTGTATCTAGAGCCTCAGTTTTAAATGGCTTTGTCCCTGTGAGAGGAAGAACTGACACCTCCGATCCAAACATTCAAGTGTTTGAAATCTGCCTCGGTGTTTTGTGGTCTGATCCTATCTCTGCGATTTCACTCACACAGCTAATGTAGATGGCAGAATCCCTCAATCCCCTCCCAAATTCCAGTCACCACTTTTGCAGTGCTTGGGGCCTGAAAATGAATTGACTTTACTTGTATCCGTATTGATTTTGTTGGGCAAGAACATCTTTAGGAGACAAAGTCTACAACTCAAATAAAGATGATCTGATTAAGTCTGCAACTGGACTTATTGCTATTGGATCCTTCTTTATTTTTAAAAGTGTTATTGATTTGGAATTTATAAAAGACTTCCGAGTAACAACAAAGAATGCTGCACACAGAGGGATGAAGTCCAGGAAGATTGCACTGTCTCATACTGCATTCATCTTTAACTAGAATGACAAAATAATACTTGTCAAGGCATACAAATTAAGATATGCGGATCACACAGCCATGAAGTTAATTTGTCAAATATCTTCTTGCAAATCATTGGGGCCACATGCCTAGCACTGATTGGAGGGATTGATGTTGATTTTCACTTGACAGGTTTAGGGCTAACTTTTCCTTCATGTGCATGCTCGTGTCTCTCATCAAGTGCAAGGAACACCCAACAGTTGGAGAATTGGCCTGAGATTTGGTGTTATGTTATGGCATACGCACAGGGAAGTATAAAATACTCTTTCTGGAAGCTGCAATATAACACTAATTTTTCTCAGAATCCCAGCACAACAGCCAGGAACCAAAAAGAAGGAGAGAGACAAACCAGGCTGCTCCCTAAGGGAGGCTCAATTCACTCTATCTTGCTTTAGGCTGGCTCTTTGCAGACTTTCTGCTGAAGACCCCAACTTGCATGCCTCGCTACAGAACCCACTATCCTACACACAGGACCAGGAAAACACCATAGAATTTAAAGTGATAGCATATGATGCTAATGCAGTTTTCCACCCCTGGAAGACATGGATTCAATTCCCTGTGCTGCCACAGACTTCCTTTGTGAGCTGGGGCAATTAATTTAAGCTACCAGAACCTCAAGTCACCTACCTCACAGGGATAATTGTGGGGATAAGTGCATTAGAACTGTGAGGTGCTCAGATTCTACAGTAATGAGGACCCTAACAGTAGAACTTGGACTTCCCAAACTATGTTCTGAGAACCACAGAGACTGTGCTGAGCACTTGCTCGGGATGTGCTGTCAGCTGGCTAGTAATTCTGGTTCTCCTCCTTGTCTTTAGCTGCTGCATTTCATTAACAGACAACTAAACAGACACTAAATACTTCCCTAGTGTAACTTTCCCATGTCCGTAATTCAAGCCTTTGCCACAGGGATGCTGTGGGATCATAAATGGCGGAGAGAGCATCCCACACAATTTTAAATGCAATAATCACTCTAATGAGAAGTGGTTCAGGGTGTGAAACAGCATGAAACTCCTGTTCTAGGCAGAAACCCTGCAGGAGACAATAGTTGTAGGAACAATTCTGTTTTCCTTATTCAGAGAAAGCTCTTTCTTCACCATTTAGAAGGAAGTGATTTTCAGTGATTCTTTACCATTGTCATGTGACACAAACTGATTTGAAACTTTGGTTTACACACTTTTACCATATAGAGGGCCCAATTCTCTTCTGACTTGCACCAGTTTTACACTGGAGTCACTCCTGATTTACACCAGTGTCAGAGAAAAGGAAATCAGGCCAATAGCGTTTCTTAATTAATACATTAGATACTTAAAAATCCAGGGTATATTAACATAAACTGCAAGTTTATGCATATGATGTATACATACATAGTACCTAAAGCACTTTGAAACTGGAAACATATGACATCACTTAAATTTAGTTGCTTCTGGGATAGCATGCAGCAGCAAACTTATAAAAAGCATCATTGACTTCAGTGAAGTTATTCTGCAGAATTTGAACCTTTACATGGAAATTGCACAGTTCACAGGCTGGAGGGTTCCTTAAAAAGCATAAGGTTTGATTCTCCTTCTGCCATCCGAATAAAACAGGAATAAAGTCCTGGAAATTATTGGTGCAAAACCAGTCTAAGTCCCCAGTTCAGGAAAGCACTTATCCGTGTGCTTAAAGCTAGGCATTGCTTAAGTGCGTTCCTAAATCAGGGCCCATCTGAGATCAGAATGAGGCCCATGGCATTTAATAAAGATGCAAGATGCTACATGCATTCAAATCCCCATGAAAGAAAGAGCTAAGGACACATATAGCTGAAGAGGAAAAGAAGGAATGATTGGTAAAAGACTTCAAAGAGAAATATTGAGTTAATATTCCATACAGAAACCTGAGTTCCCTATAGAACTCCTGCGCATAAGGTCAATTTGGTGACCCAGCAGTTGTGGGGGGAAACAGTATACACTTTATTGATCGGGTTACCTAAGCTATCCAGCTACTGAAAAATGACAAAATAAAAGGGAATAGGTATTGATCTGCTCTCAGGGAAATGCCGAGAGGAAAAACTTGCTGCTGCTAAAAAAAATTGAGATTTTAACTTTTAGTGTATTTATTGTGGTTTCAGATAAGGCATCTGTAAATGGATTAAGAACTGGCTAACCGATATGTCTCAAAAAGTAGTCAATGCAAAATCATCATCAAATGAGCAGTATTTCTTGTGGGGTTCCTCAGGGATCAGAATTAGGCCCAATACTATTCAATATTGTCATCAATGATCTGGAAGTAAATATAAAAATGTGTAGATGACACAAAGATTGGTGAAAGGGTAAATAATGAGTATAAGACAGTCATACAGAGAGATTTGGATCACTTAGTAAGCTGATTTTAGTATTATAGCCAAATGCAAAGTTACACATCTAGGAACAAGGCATGCAGGCCACACCTACAGAACGGAGGAAACTGTATCTTGGAAATCAGTGACTCTGAAAAGTATTTAGGGACCACAGTGGACAAGTAAATGAATATTAGTCCCAGGGCAATGCTGTCACAAAAAGCATTAATGCAATTCTTGGATGTAGCAACAGGGGAATAGTGAGTAGGAGCAGGGAGATGATTTTACCTATGTGTATGGCACTGGCGAGACCAGTATGGAATACTGTGCACAGTTCTGGTGTTCACATTTTAAAACCAATATTGAAATACTAGACAGTGTGCAGAAAAGAGCCAAAACAATTATTTTAGGGCTGGAGGAAATGCCTTACAGCAGGGATCTCAAAATCCCTGCCCATGGGCCATCTGCTGCCCGAGAACCTCTCCGCTGTGGCCCACAGAAACTTTTTTAAAAGTTCTTTTATCCAGCCCTTGTGGTTGCCGGCCCAGGGAGTGGCAGGAAGGGAGTGGATGGGAGAGATGCAGCCACGTTGCCAGCTCTGTCTGCTTCAGGCACCGCCCTCCCCAGCTCCCATTGGCTGGGGGAGAGGGACAGAGTCACCAGGCAGAGTCAGCCATGGAGGCAGTGCCACTAGTCGCCGGCCAGAGTCAGCCAGGGTGGCATGAGGCCAAGGGAGCGAGGAAAAAGGGTAGGGTAGGAAAATGGGCTGCAAGGTGGCCATCTCAGCAGGAGCACCAGGAGGCATCAAACCTGATGGGAGCATAATCCCAGGCACACAGGAAGGGTTAGAACCACCCACTGCCCCATCTCTTTAGGGTAGTAGCCATGCTCCTCACCCCCGGCATCTGACCGGTGGGCAGACCATGACTGTGCCTCCTCCTCAGCCGCTTCTGTGCCCAAGGAGTCCCAGCCCAGCAAGGTCCTCCAGTCAGCAGAGCATGGAGTGTGGGAAAGTGGACCGAACACAACTATCTAATGCACATCTTGCTGCAATCCTGAAGGTTTCAATGGCTCCGTCACTGAGGCCAAACGTCAAGCATTGGCCTACTAAACCCAGGGTTGTGAGCTCAATCCCTGAGGGGGCCACTTAGGGATCTAGGGCAGAATCAGTACTTGGTCCCGCTAGTGAAGGCAGGGGACTGGACTCAATGACTTTTCAAGGTCTCTTCCAGTTCTAGGAGATAGGTATATCTCCAATTATTATTATATCAACAAACTGATAGAACTGAAGTGTTGCCAGGTGTCTGGCACACACTAAAAACTCTCTGGCAGGCAAAGAATTGTACAAAGTTGTATGACAGTTTTATTACTTTGAAATAAAAAATGCAATATAAATGTTTTCTTTTATGAACACCATCTTCAGTGACATTATTGGTGTGCTGGGAGGATTTGAGGACTGGCCCTGGCCCTAAGGTAAATTGAGTTTAAGACCCTTGCCTTACAGTGAGAGTCTTAAAGAGCTGAATCTGATTAGCTTATCAAAAACAAGAACTGAGAGGTGACTTGATTACAGCAAATACCATATAAAGGGCTCTTTAATCTAACAGAGAAAGGCAGAACCAGAACCAACAGCTGGAAGCTGAGACCAGACAGATTCAAATTAGAAATTAAGCACATATTTTTAATCATGAGGGTGATGAAACATGGAAATAAATTACTCCGGGAAGTGTTAAATTTTCCATCTCTCATTGTTTTCAAATTAAGACTGGATACCTTTCTGGAAGATGTATTTTAGACAAATGCAAGTTATTGGGCTCAGTACAGAGTAACTGGATGAAATTTAATGGGCCTTGTTATACAGAAGATCAGACTAGATGATCTAATGGTCCCTGCTGGCCGTAAAAGGTTCAGAGAAGGGCAACTGAAATGATTAGGGGTTTTGGAATGGGTCCCATATGAGTAGAGATTAGAGAGGCTAGGACTTTTCAGTTTGGAAAAGAGGAGACTAAGGGGGGATATGATAGAGGTATATAAAATCATGAGTGTTGTGGAGAAAGTGTATAAGGAAAAGTTATTTACTTTTTCCCATAATACAAGAACTAGGGGTCACCAAATGAAATTAATTGGCAGCAGGTTTAAAACAAATAAAAGGAAATTCTTCTTCATGCAGCGCAATGTCAACTTGTGGAACTCCTTGCCTGAGGAGGTTGTGAAGGCTAGGACTATAACAGCGTTTAAAAGAGAACTGGATAAATTCATGGAGGTTGAGTCCACTAATGGCTATTAGCCAGGATGGGTAAGGAATGGTGTCCCCAGCCTCTGTTTGTCAGAGGATGGAGCTGGATGGCAGGAGATAGATTACTTGATCATTGCCTGTTAGGTTCACTCCCTCTGGGGCACCTGGCATTAGCCACTGTCGATAGACATACTGGGCTAGATGGACCTTTGGTCTGACCCGGTACGGCCGTTCTTATGTAAATACTATGAATCTATGAATTCCACATCTTAGTAGTTGAATGTTTCCTGTCAATAGGAAAAGGACAGGGCTGTTCATCAACCGATTCATAGATGACCTCGTTTACATTTCAGCTGGGTTTTAGCTTTCCCTGTCTAATTGCTTTCCCCTCATTTAATTATCATTTCAGGGAAGTTTATGTGGCCTGAATTGCAATGGATACTTGTTCAGCCAGTGTTGGAGCTGAGTGGTGTTAATTGCTCTGTCCCATGATCCCATGTACCCACATGAGCAGGAGGGAACATAATGGGGCCCTTCCTTGGTGCTGCTACATAAAATGAGTGTAGTCCCTGAAGGGAAGAAAGCAGACACCTTGCATCTCCTTCCTGCTCTGAGCTGCAGTGCAAACCGCAAGCCCTACGTATTTCATGGCTTCCCTGTTGTCTTTGGATTTTTTCAGCTGCAGCTTTCTTCTGTGATTGTTTCCCTCAAATCACAAATGCCTCGTTTCAGTCTGAACCCTCGTATAATGAAGTCTTTTTGGCTGTGTGTGTGTGTACATGTGCATTGTTAATTAATATAAACCCTGGATACAGTGCATGTTATTAAAAACTCATAATAAATATTATTGCCAAGTGCGGAACACCAGATGTTTAAATACTGCTTAAGATTACAGGACCAAGGTAGGTCAAGTTATTTTAGTTCCACTCTCTGGAATCTAGGGCCTTTTAAGCGGATTATGTGATGGGAACGTGATTGCCTGCTTTCAATACCAGCAATTCACCATATCTAATCCCCTTGTTTTATGTGGCAGAGCATCCTGAGTGACATTTGAATATTTCTTCTGGTTCATTTTAATCCACCATACATAGTGATGGTCAGGCATCTGGGCACTCAATTGTTTGGACTAATTCATATATTGATATGCACTAGTGGGCCGTAAGCAGAAAATAATTCTGTGAAGATGATGAAGTTGGTGCTAAAGCCGCTCAGACCTGTATGAGAGCACAGCATTCGCTCAGGCCACATCTAGGAATTTTGGATCATTAAAAATGACAGACGATAGCGATGAACTGAGGCAACTTGAAGTTTAATGAAATGGTACACAGATTGCACACTAGTTGCCAAGGAAGGTAGCAAGATGCCAATTTATGAAGGTTGCCTGGGAAGGAAAGAGCATCATTTAAGGGTATCTGCGTGTATCCTTTGCTTTAAGGTTCGTCTGGTGAGTGGATTGATGGGCTAGCGCTTAGATTAAAAGGCTCAGGCTATATCTACACTACAGACCTTACAGCTGCACTGCTGTCAGGTCTCTTATGTAGCCACTCTATGCCCGTGGGAGAGAGCTCTCCCGTCAACATGATTAAACCACCCCCAATCAGCGGCGGTAGCTCTATCGGCAGGAGAGCATCTCCCACTAACATAGAACTGTCCATATCTGCGCTTTTGTCAGTGAAATGTATGTTGGTTAGGGGTGTGTGTTTTCCACATCCCTGGCCAACAAAATCTTTACCGACAAAAGTACTAGTGTGCTATAGAGACAGCCTCAGTTGTCCCCCTCAGAGTGTGAGCAATAGCTCAAGCTGTAGGTTTGATTGCTGAAGCAGTGCTTCAGGGCAGTTTCTCTGCTTCTCAAATAGAGAGACAATGAATAAAAGATTTTAGATGGAGACATTAAGCCGGATCCCAAGCCCATTGAAGTTAATAGAAAGATTCCAATTGGCTTTAATGAGCTTTGGATCAGACCCTTGCTTATCACTATATTTCAGCCTAGTTTTGCTTTGGTTGGTCTCTTTAATAATTTGGATTCTGTTATATTTCAAGTCCATTTCCATTCTCCTTTCCTATTTCAGTAGCTCAGCTCTTATCTAGTCTCAGTCTGTAAATAATTCTTTTCTCACTCCCTGTTTTTGTTAAAACTGAAAATAATAATATCCAGGGGGGAGGAGGGGAGATGACAGGTGAAGTAGAGACCAATGTGACCATCTTTGAAGCATGACAGTCATCATTATCTAAGAATCCAAGAAGTTATTCTTAGCTCTGGGTAAGCTTAAGCAATTACAATAAGAGTTAATTTGATAGCAAAAAAATCCTATTTTATCCTATATTTAAAGATCCATCAAATGCTGATCATCTATGGTAGCCTTTAACCTTAGCCTCATCTCAAGTTCTTTCCACCTGTGGAATACTCTCTAGTGATTTGCTGCCTTCTCATGGCATGCCAGATTGCTAGCCAGATTTTTCCAGTTCTTTGTTCCTGTGGAACCCAGTATGGCTGGAACATTAGACTGGAAGAGTTTGCAATAAAAACAGTATGCAGCATTCTGGGTTTTTGAGTACATAAGCCATGGCCTCTCCCCTTTGTCACCACTGGGGGTTTCACACCAGTAATGTGTTGGATGGAAACTTCTGTTTTCATTGTCTTTGGGGAACATGAAGTTTTTCACTTGCTGTGGCCCATGCGGTACAAGGAAGTCCCTCAGTCTACTGCTTAAGGAACTAAACTGAGCAGCAGCTGTTTCTTGTGCCTCCACCACACTCTACTCTGATCTAAACTTTTCTTCAGGAATGTGCATGGTTACATCCATTTGAGATGGAGAGATGGATGCTGCAGTACTGCCAGGTCACCTGCACTCTGACTAACTGGAAGATCAGGCATCTCCTCACCATTCACATCCTCACTGGGGCCGGAAGGCTCACCGTGAACATTTGTGTCTATGTATCTCAGGAGAGCTCCTTCCTGCTTAGATAGAAAAGTTTCCTTTGCTTGCTTTCTTTCTCTGAATGCTGCCCCAGAGGGGCGTTTTCTTCTTTCACTCATGACTGCTGTTCTGCGCCAGCTAGAGTGGCTCTCAACACTCAATTGAAGGGGACAAATAAGCAGGCTGGTAGCAGGACCTGAGTGAGGGAAGATATCTGTGTCTTAAGGGCCTAATTGGCTCCTACTTCTTCATCTGACTGCCTGTTCTCCTCAAGCGGGTTCAGGGAAGCAGCAGGAAACAGGAAGCTCCCTGAGAAGCTGGTGTTAATCAGTCCAAGTTCCTAGGGCTGCTAGAGAGGTACATAAGAGGCTCCTCCTCCTCCTCTCTCTCCCTGCAGCTCCTGCTACTTTCTGTTATTCCCTCTCACCTTTTCTCCTGCCTGCATGTTATGTCTCTTGTGCCCTCCTTCCTCCAGCACAGCACTCCACCATCTCTGTGCATCTAGAGCAGAGAGAATACATATCCACCAGCAGCAGACACAATTTTCTACACTCTGAGTCCTAGTGGCACCCCGACCACAGTCTGGCACCTGAGGTGGCCACCTCAGTTCGCCTCATGGTAAGGCCAGCCCTGCTGTACCTTTCCAATTGGTGGTAGGTAGTAGATGGGAGCAGACTTCTGTCATCCTAGCTGTGTCTACACCAGGGTTTTTCACATCTCTGAGTGATAGAGCTACGCTGATTTACATTTTAATGGTAGACATGTCAGTCTTTTGCAGTCAAAACCTTTTCCTTGTACCACTGAACATAGAAATAGCTGAAGAAGGATTTTACAAGTGACAACCCTCAGACAGTACAAATAGCATTTGCAAGTCTGACAGATTTCTACAACAACCTGTTTTCACCTTGGCCTTTATTCAATTCAGATGGCTCTGCAGAGCTCTGGTCTGTCTCTGGAAAAGCAAGTGATCATATTTCCAGTAATTACAAGATATTTTTTCCCCAGCCCATGGGATAGTATAATGAAAACAAATGTGTCTGAAGCCGGCTGCTGCAGTATTGTTTCCCAAAACATGAACCTGACCTTCAGGCAAAATCTAAGTGAGAGACAGTTCTTTCTGTACCCATGAAGATCAGAATGATTTAGATGTGTCCTGAAAAGCCAGTCAAACAGCCATTATTTCTGACTTCTACTGTTGAGTTCAGAGACAGCTTTTTCCCTTATCACATTTTTAATATTGTCACAGTCACTGGTTCTCTTCATAATTCTTTTCCATTCTTAATATGATGGATTATGTTATTTCATTTTGGATGGTTTGGATTTTAATTTTTTTTCCAGTTGTGACAATATGGATACTATAAACTAGGAAAATTATTATGTAAAGAAAACTGCCACCTCTCAGATCAATAGCTGCTACTAAAATTAACATCTCTCACATTTGTGTGGGGTTTGCTGCCATGCATACTGACACAGAACAGGGTTCTGGGGCCCAATCCTGCTCCCACTAAATGTTAATGGTCAAGTTCCCATTACTAATTACAGGGCCTTTGCTTTTATTTTACTTTCCCACTCCAAATAACCGCAAACTCAGGCTCTCAAAATGCTCACAAAACACAAAACCTTGCATAGAAAGTGTTTAACAAATGAATTACCACCAGGCTTCCTCCTCTAGGCCTGAAAGTGAGCTCAGCACTTCACAGCATCCAGCAAAACCAAAAAAACAAACATAAACCAAGGAATCAGAAAAGCTCCCTGGCACCCAGAATGCAGACCAAAGGCAAATTGCCGTCCCATTCACCACAAAACAACCAGAAGAGAAAAAAATTAGATGGAAACTAAACATTTTGGTAAAAATTACTTGCCTTCTTTTTTATTTCTGTAGTGAGTTTATATAAATTCCTATTTGTAATGCATTTGGTCTCCTTCTGATCCTTTGCAATGATAATTATTGTACTCAACAACACTGGCATATTCCCCCTTTAACGTGTGTAACCTATCTTTAAAGAATTGCCGCTCCAGCACCATGCAGTCTTCAAAATTACCAGGTGTCAGAATAAAAAACAAAACAAAAACAAAGAACATAACAGAGCCTGGGTGATTCAGAGTAACCCATTCTCCCCTGTGATTTAACGTCACAGTATACTTTTCATTTCATCCTTGTAACTTGTTTTTACCAGTATGCCTAGACTTACCATAACAAACAACAGCAAGCCTAGTGTCTGATCTCATTCACATTTAACTTAGTGGGAATTCTGCCATTGAGTCAGAGTGTGATTCTCACCCCCATTACAGCTGGGTAAATCAACCAGCACCATGTAAAGGGGGTTCCCAGTGCAGAAACTGGGAAGAAACCTATAAAGTTGTCTTTCAAGGGCCACTTTCAAGCCCTGCTGCAGGACACATCCCACAGGGGCTACATTAACTTAGGGTATGCCTACCCCATGGCTACACTCTGTTTTCAGTGCACTAGCTCAATCAGAGCTAGCACGGGTATGGCTCCTGGAGCTGGGAATGACACCTTGAGCTCACAGTGTACACAAATGCTTAATCGGACACCCAGGGCTGTCTAAGTCAGGCTGCGGGCTTCTCCACGGCAGTCCAGCATTGAGAGGCTAAAATCTCACTCTTAGATGTCTCAAGTTGAGCACCCAAACATCAAGGCACCCCAAATGGCTAATTACATTGGGTTGAGCCGAAGGAAATATTGTCCTGGTTCTTTTTCAAATCCCCAATGTAGACAAAAGACAGCATCTTCTGTATAACCTCTTAGAGACCAGGGCATAACTTAAAAAAGGAGAACTGCACACAGTCTTTACCTTCGATCCAGAATCCAGAGTATAAAGCCCTGTTCCTAGCTGACCCATAGAGTCAGTGATGCCTGGGTAACCATGGCAGCATATTTGAACAATCCCAAATGCTTGTAAACTGTGAGAAAGAAGTCCAAGGAGTGAAATATACAAAACATGGAGCTGACTCTGATGTAAACCAGCAAGAATGCCATTGAGGTCCCTGGAATTACACAGCTGAGACACCCGGGTAAGTGGGAAGGGAATCTGGCCTGCTTTGTTTCCAAGAGACTGAAATGAAATATTTGAACACTGCATTTAAGATGTACTCGGCATATTCAAGTCCCACTATAAATTATGCCCACCGGGCCAAGTTCAGTGGTGGTGTAAATCAGAAGTCATGGGTGAGTGAGAAAATGAGAGTGATGGTAAAGGCTTGGTGTCACTGGAGATAATTCAGATTTACACCAGTGTAACTGGTAGTGGAATCTGATCTTGGAACTCCTCCAGAATTGCTTTGATGGACAATGACCAACAAAAAGTTGTTCGATCTGCCCATTCTCAAATCTGCTGGCAAGTCCTGATTGCTCCTTTCACCACCCCATGAACAGCTATTTTCCTAGGTGTGACAAAGATACCGTACCCAGCCAAAAACAATCCTGGATGTACCAGTACATAGGTGACTTTGTCCATCTAGACTGTATCTTTGTTCCACAAGTGTTTACCTATCATAATTACCCCTGAAGCTGAAACCAGTTCCATGACCTGATGACCCTTGAGAAACCCTAATGAATGCACTACCGTAAATAATTTGATCTCTTAGGACTATGTGCACTCTCTAAACTGTAACTAACAGCATCTTTAATGGAAAAAAGGATGATTGCACTGTCTGTTTTTCCCAACCGTCTATAATTGGCCATAAAGAACCTGACTCCTTGCTTAAAACAAAAGCCAAAAATAAACTCCAAGCCCCCCAGTGTCCTGCCTGCTAGTGAGAATGTTGTTTTGAAGTGAGTCCAGCCCTGCTCCACTTTGTTAACCAGAAACTTCACTACCTGCTTCTCTGGCTAGAAGACATTATACATGGCATCAAATGAAGACCTGATACTCACATGAATTCACCCAAGCCTCCTTCAGGACTCTAGGCACTGAAATGCTTGCACCCGGCCTTCTGCGTCCAACCTTCTGGAATGATTTGGAAACAGCCACTCTTCTGTCTCTATTAATGTCTGATTTTGAATAGGAAAAAACTGAGCTGCGTCTTAAGCTCTGTGGCATGCAAGGTTTTCCACCTCACACTGGAATTGTAAACAGGTTGGGCATAAAAAGAGGGCTCTAGGGGTGTAACTCTGGGAGCACGCCTGGTGTGTAAGGTGAATGTAACACCACTGCACAAGACAGCTTCAGAGAGACTGGTGTTGTATTCCTGTACTATATTATTATTGGCGTATAGCAATACACCTGATATTGGTTATTTGGTTTCTTGGATATATGTTATAACAAACCAAAGTGGTTGAGTAATCAACTATGCAATTTATCAATACAAAAACAGAGGTAAAATAACCTTTCCACTCCTATTCAAGATTCCCCTGTTTATGCATCCCAGGATCGCATTTGGTCTTTTCGTCACAACATCACACTGGGAGCTTATGAACCCCAAATCTTTTTCGTAGTCACTGCTTTCCAGGATTGAGTAGTCCGTCCTGCAAGTAGGGCCTACATTCTTTGTACCTAGATGTATACTTTTACATTTAGCCATATGAAAATGCAAAGTGTTTGCTTGTGCCCAGTTTACTGAGTGATTCAGATTGCTCTGAAGCAGTGACTTGTCCTCTTCATTATTTACCACTCAACCAATTTTTGGGACATCTGCAAAATTTTTCAGTGATGATTTTATGTTTTTTCCAGGTAATTGATAAAAAGATTAAATAGCAAAGGGCCAAGAACCAATTCCTGTAGGACTCCACTGAAAACACCCATTCAGTGATTCTCCATTTACAATTACACTTGAGAGTCATCAGCAGGCCAGTTTTTAATCCATTTAATGTGTGCCATGTTAATTTTATTTCGTTCCAGGTTGTTTTTTTTTAAATCAAAAGTTAAGTCAGCAATTTTAAAGCTTTTGTTAAAATGAATAGAATCCAATATTTATTACAGAAATTAATCATCTTTGTATCAAGTTATTTCTGTCTCCCACACCTACTCTAATGCTGCATGCAGTGAACTCAAGCTGTGCATGGATTACCAGACAGAAAAATTCACAGAGCATACAGTAATTTAAGTGGGAAAGCATGTCTCTCTTTCACAATAAGACCTGTGCAGACATGGGCCTTTGAAGAGTACCCTGCCTATGTAACAATAGTTGGCTGCATCTTTTGAACAGAAAAACCTTTTCTGGCTAGACAGTGAATTTACAGTGAATTCCCTTATAAAAAATAAAAGCTGACTTACATGATCTGTGCTTACTGATGCTGTGCACATTAGTCAAAAACCCACACAGCATTAAGTGACATCATTTAGACACACACACTGAGGGCTAGATTCTCTGCTGTGCCCAATATCCACTAGACAAACCAAGCGTGAAGAGCCACAAACAAGATGGTCCCTGATCCAAGGGTTGGTTCTACACTGGCTGCAGTCCTGGCATACCCTAGAGCAGCCTCGAGGCAGCTCTAGAGCATACAGTGAGTGATGTCACCAAAGAGGTCATTTGCCAAGTGGGGATCAATGGAGCCCAGCAGCATACTCTTACTGGCCCACAATTCCTGCCCCATACCCATGTCTCCTGTGTGCACTTTACAATATGGCTGAGATGGACATGGTGTAGGAACCAACTGAGGACTGTTCCAACTCCAGGAGATCTTCAGCTGGAGATACCAAGCCAGTTTACAGCCCCAAAAGGGGCCATATGAGGGAGAGAAGCTGCCTCATGAGTACTTTCATTTCTTTGCTCACAGCAAGTTACAGCTTTGTGTGTTTTAGCGTGGAACGGATTTTATAGAAATCTGCATTATTGCATGTTCCAAGTGCTGGAGCTGTCATTCAGCTCCCCATAAGTCATTACTTCCATGTATTCAAAGCTTTTTGAGAAATGAAGTTTGTTATGTCACTTTCACACCCCATAAACAATATAGATGCCGGAATATGGTAATATTTACTCCTGTTTTGCCATCTGCTTATATACGCACATAAAATGTGTGACTCCCAGAAATATGGAGCTGCAGATTAATATCCATCACTTCTAGATGCAAGAAAAATGTTAAAATGCCATAAATATACTTTCTTCCTTTTAATAAAACAATGTAGTATTGCACCAATTTAGAGGAAAATATATCACACAATGTAAAACCACTCTCAGTGGACAATATGCTGTTCAGTGTCATGCCTTTGCTGAAAAGAACCATTATATAAAACAACACCATTTTAGTTATGTAATCAGTCAAAACACAGCAGAATACCAGTTGTTTATCTTAGGCAAGCAGAGACATATCCATCTCTGTTATAATTCCATTGCAGTCATTCTATCCTAGATAAGAGTTTGGGCCCTGAATGCACCCTTACCTGAGTATTGAGCCATCTCCTTTAAAATGCTAACACTTTGTTCTTTGATTTCTGCACTGGAGATGAGATCCAACCCCTTCTTAGTAGTTTTAGAATCTGTTCATCCCCTCCACTGCACAGCTGAGATGGAACATGTGCAAAAAAAAAACAACAGTCAATAAGGGCCTGATTTTCAGAGCTGCTTATCTGCACCAGCTCCCACTGAGTAGGATGCAGCTGAAAAAAAAAAAAAAATCAAACCATAAGTTTGGAAAAGGCAGAGAGAGCTGAGGAGAACCGGTTATCTCCCCACACTGTCCCCATGCTCCAGGAAGTCCTCCCCATACAGTAGGGCTCCACAAACTTTGGAATGGTGGAGCTGGGAGGCTTATTGGAGTAGATTGCACAATTGTGTTATATCCTGATTTAGGCCCCAGCTTAGCAAGTTACTTAAGCATGTGCTGAACTTTAAGCACATGACTCGTCCCACTGAAGTTAATGTGATTACTCCCATGACGAAAGTTAGGCCTGTGCTAAAGCACCTTTCTGAATAAGGACCCACAGGACCAACTGAAACTCAGACTTTTGCTTACCTCAGATAGGGAAAAGATCCAAAGGTTCTAGCTGTGAATTGTTAGGCCTACTCTTTAGGGCAGAGGCCCAGTTATATGGGGGAGTATCTGAATCAGAGCTCCACCCATTACTCCTGAAAGCCTCCTCTTGGAGAGAGGCTGGGTCTCAGAGTAGACCTGAGGTAACTACCAGTTTGATTAGGAAAGGAAGGAAAAAGAGAAAGGATAGAGACAGACAGATGGCCTGAGTGATGGATCCAGTTGTTTATCATCCCAATAAGATGAAGGAAGAATGTGAGCCCCTCCGCTCAATGTCCTACTGTCTTGTTTGATAACTGCAGTTGGAATTTTTTAAATCTTGACCACACTCCAGAGTTAGGCAATCCTGTTTTGTTCAGGGTTGCTCTAATTTACACCAGGCTACTCCCAGACCCCTAATGCTGTTCTGGCAGCTGAGAAAAATTGGGATGTAGAGATACCTCAGCCAGAATCCTGCTCAGGGTATATGAGGAGGGTGTAGAGCTGCAATAGCAGTTCTACACCAGCTAAGGCTGCTCCTGTATAGAAGAGTGTGCCAATGTCTGGATCCTCCAACTTTAAATCTACTTTATGTCTAAAAAGTTGATGAACAATTTGTACATGGGGCACCAAATCATTTCACTCAGTACTGATCCATGTAACTACTAGCCATAGATTTCAAAATTTGCTGCACGTTATATACTCAGATTCCTTAGAATATACATGGAGACAGGAGGTTGAAATGTCAGGCATGGCACCTGTTTTAAGGCTTATACTGAAGACTGCACAGTCCTGGGTGCTACAGGATGACATGCTGATCCCTTCCTTCTGAGGTAGATAAAATTTGCTCCTGATTAGTTCACTCTGTGGGGGTGTCTCTCATGAGGCTTTAAAAAGTGTCAGATCTTTTATGTCCTGTGAGGCCTCTCCCTTTTATAGGAGTTAGGGGATTAGCCCATTGTCTTCAGCACACTGTGCAGCACACTCTTCACTCCTCATTTGCCACCTACTACCCTTACTCTGAGAGTATCTATGGCCATGTGCTCCCCTGGCATTTACCTGCCTCTCCAGGAACAAAGTAATTTCTGCTGGAGCTTGGCCTACCTGCCCTCTGGTGCGTCCATTGCTTTCCCCTCTGAAATCTTGCTGCAGCGTGGACTGGTACAACCACAGAAGGGTTGTGACTAGTGCTCAATATAACGCAAATTACATTATCTATACCATAAGTGCGGGGAATGGGGGAGGAAACACTCCTCCCTCCCCAAGCCTAGACAAGACCTCTCAGCCATGGATGGGAACATGGAGAGGGTGGGAGAAAGTGAATGCCAGTACTGATATTTAGGTCTGCCTCCCTGTGCCACAGTAGTGAAAGAAAATGTCTTTTTACAAGGGACTTTACATGCCACCTGGGTGTATAGTGTAATACACACTTCAGTCAGTGCAAGATTGGGGCTGTAGTTTGTATGTCATTCTGGAATAAAGGAAGTATATAAATAGAAATATAAAGAGTTGGTCTTCTAAAAAATATGAATAAAATCATAGCAGTGAAGTGTCACATAGTACTTTGCAAGAATATAAAGGAAATGAACTGATTTTACAGTGCATTTTTTAATTAAAAATTACAAGAATTTTTCTTTAAGAACATACTACATATTAGTGGGATTATGTAACTTTATCCAACAAATGGAACTGTCACTATAGAGATTCTTCCAATTCAAAACATGAAAAATAAAATATTTAACTTCATAAATTTCCTCTTTTAAAAATCACTTTTCTTTAAATCAGTAAGAGAGTATTAACTCTTTTTCTGGTACAGTACATATGCTATCTGCAAGCCATAAACCAAAGAGTCACCAATACCAAGAAAATACAACTCTGTCTCCAGCGTATTGAGAAAGAATAAAAAGCATAATAAAATATACTTTATAAAGTCAGCTCAATGCTTACAGAAGTCAAGACAATTAACAAGAATTGAAAGCCAGCACATTAGTTATAGCACATAGGACCATAACACAGGAAGTGTCTGCAATAGAGACTTATGTTGGAAAAAAATATACATATAGTGATTCTCAGCAAATGGAAACTGAACTTTGGCACTTGCTTATAAAAAGGCCTTTCAGAGCAAACAAAACTGAAATTCACTTCGAAACATTTTATATATATTTAGAAAAGAAAACAGACAGACTAGAGTGATAGAATTCAGAGAGAAAAATGCAGCACACTCATCAACCTACATGGAATAGGAGTATAGTCGTTCAACCATCACCTCATTCATGAGAGTGGGAAGGGGCAGAGGGAACACATACAGACTGGAGGCCAGAACCTCAACTGGTATAAATTGATGTGGCTCCATGAAATCAATGGAGCTATGCTGATTTACATCAGCTGAGTATCTAGCTCTGTCTCTGAATTTGGAGTGGAATAGCATTTGCATCATATTATAGTCTTTCATGACCTAAAAGAGGCAACAAGATGTGGAGGGTGGGGGTCACCTTTTATTGGACCAACTTCTGTTGGTAGAACGTACAAACCTGTGAGCTACACAGAGCTCTTCTTCAAGTCTGGGGAAGGTAGCAGAGTGTTTAGGTCATGACACGCCACAAGACAAGAATTCTAACTTGTCTAAATTGTAAAGCAGTTACCTTCTGTAATGCTGGTAGTGGCTATTCTGCTACTATCTGCAGGTCTCAGGTGTGTTGAATTAAGATGTGGTAAATGTAGTATAAGGATTACCTCATTTCTTTAAAAAGGTTGAATAGAGGTGGGGGAAGACGCAATATCAAGGTGTATGTTTTGCCTCTTAAAAAGCTTTGTTTGTATCATATGGTATCAGGGAGGAGAAATTCTGCCACTTGATAAAGGAAACATTTGCAGAAGATATTAGTGTACCAAGCAAGAACCAGATCCAAAGCCTATTGAACTCAATAGGTGTCTTTGGATCTGCCTTAAGACAATTGCTATTCGAGCCAACAGGTGCTTCTTTCATCTTCAGGATTCATGCCAAGAACTACCAACTTTATTTGTACCCAAGTAGTTTACTCAGGATTTCCCCCCCTCAATTCATTTGGTGGGGAAATAAGTGTGACAGACCTTACAAGAAATTGTCCTAATAAAATGGGGCACTTAAATAGAAAAATGATTGTAGCTATAAATCTAGCAAACGCTCTTCACATGTCTCCACAGGCCATTTAGTTGCACCTCCAAATACATCAACATTGTTATCAACCCAGGGTATGATGTTTCCAGGCATGTTGGTAGAGCAGTTAGCAATATTCATGATATCTTCTGCTTTTAAGACCCTGTCCCATATATTGAACTGGCTCATCTCCCCAACAAAGGCTTGAGTTGCATCAAATCTTCCTCCAACCGTGTCCTTTATGCATATTAAAAAAAAAGAATTAATTGAACAGGTTTTTCCATGTGCTTCTTTAAAATAAAAAAACCCACCCACAATAGGAGAAATGCAAATGCAAAACGCTAGTCACCAAGATTTCTAAATGGGCTTTGTTTTAGTTTTCACAAAATATTGCTCTTTCAAACATTTAGAAGCTCATGTCTCAAAGAACTGGAGTGCTGTATCACAAGAGTGTGAATGCCATTTCCAATAGCAAAAGGGCCACATTGTAAATCAGAGGAGCTACTCATGCTCACCTGTTGGAGCAAGGCATACACATGCTGGCTTTAAAAAAAAAAAAAAAAGCTGATTTAGGGACTAGATTTTGTTAACTTCAGTGATAACAATGCATGTGTAAAGGGTGCTTTGAGCTCTGAAGCAATTATAGTAGTAAATATAACATGCCCCTGGACCAGTCATCTGCAGGGATTAAACCAGGACCTCTGGGTTTCAAAAGAAACCTAGTGTCTATTGCCTGTGTTAAAGGACTAACACCATCACATTGGAGGTAATAGCAGTCTCACTCCTTAAATGGTCCAGCCACTAGGAAGAGGCAAAGAGCTACACTGAGTTCACATGATTGTACAGCAAGTTGATTGCACAGATTGGAGCCAAGTATAGTATGAGCAGGCAGAAGGAAAGCTTCACAGAAGAGCTCTGTTAGTGCTTTAGTGCTGAACTTGAGCCTCTGCTATGCAACGAATCTGACATGGTCAAGGAGCAATTCGCTCACTTCCCTTTCAATCCATAAGCAGATCACAAAAATCTGTCAATTTATTCCTGAGGTAATAGTTGCAAATTTCATAGCAAGATACCTTGTTTTACAAAAAAGTTAGTAAAGGCCATTGCCAATATTCAAATATCACAATTTGCAGCGTGTTGGTTAGTTACATAAGTCACTGTATAGCTCAGGGGTCTCAAACATGCAGCCTGTGTAGTTATTTCCTGCAGCCGCCAAGCTCTCCTCCCACCCACCCAGCATGCCATATCTCTGCTCCTCTGCCTACCTCCAGGTGCTTCCCACTGCCAAACAGCTTAGCCCTTTCCAGGAGGGAGGGGAAGGAGTGGGGAGCCGCATGCTCAGGGGAGGTGGTGGAGAAGAGGCGGGGATTTGGGGGATGGGGTTGGAATAGGGGTGGGAAGAGGCAGGACAGGGGCAGGGCTTCATGGAAGGGGTGTAATGGCAGGGGGCTTTTGTACCTTTATGAAAATGTGTCAATGATATGGCCCTTGGGCCAATGTACTAGTCCTCATGGGGCCCTCGTAATGATTTGAGTTTGAGATCCCTGGTATAGCTAGTGGTTGGATGACTTCTATAACTGGTCAACAAAGCATAGCTGGAGAGCTGTAAGTATTACAGAGAAAAGTGGCCTATTCTGCCCCTTTACAAAGGCATAGCACGTGCTTCAGCCTCCAGTGGGTTCACCTCTGGGCTGGGGCAGGAAGGGACCCTGGACACAGCCACAAGCCTCTCCATTATGCCCCGTTGGGGCTTAGTGCTCAGTTGCCATAGTAGCTGGATTCCTCTATGCATTCACAGAGGAACAGTGCCAATATTCTAGCTATGAAGAAGGGGGTGGAAAGAGACGGAAGGGGCTCCCTGCACTCTCCCCCTAAAGAGGGCCAAATTGTGTCTGGCCCTAGGACTGGAGGCACAGTAACTACCATTTCAGGCAGCTGCCCATCACTATGTTCAGATGCATCATAACTGGACCAAATCAGCCTATTTCCATAGACTATCTAGCATCCATATAGCTACCAGCAATCCATTTCAAAGGATTCATATTCAAGGCATTAGTCAGATCACTGGCAAAAAGTAACAGACAATGCTTCCTATTTTAGCATTAAGTTAAGACTTGCAATAGGAAATATTTCATTATATATTTATGAAAAGAAATACAGCATGGTAATAGGTACTGATTCCACCAAACATCAGTTGCTTAATCATGCATCTCAGATGCTACACACGGAGAAAGGGGAATGGTATTTTATAACTGGACAATAGCAGTCCTATGAATTCCAAATTCCCTTTATTTATGAACAGTAGGTTTCTTTAATTTCTTCTTTTAGAGAAGAGGGGGAGATTTGGTTGTTCTTACTAGAAAAATTTCTCAACTCACCTGCTCCTGACCCAAAATCAGAATCCCTCCGGGTTTAATTGGGTGCCAAGGGGCTAAGTTTTCCCCAGTGCCAAGTTTCTCTCCATCCTGAAAAGCCTCCCACATTCCATCTCTAGTGGTCCACGTGATGCAAATATGATGCCACTTTCCATCACTAATGAACAGAGGAAGCTGGGCAACCTGCAGGTAGATAATAATGAATGCTATACTGCAAATGGCTAAAAAGACAATCACCTCAATAAAAGGAGGGGTGGAGGTACATTCCTTGCACTGGAAATTCAGCAAGAAGGACATGTCTTCTGCTCCAGCTACGGCTAAATACCACAGGTACGAGAGCCTGGGCTACCACTCTTCCTGCTGATGCTGCATGTTAGTCCATAGCATTTCTTTGTTGTTGTTTAAATCCCTTCATGCTTAGAGCTAATCTTCCATTCAGTTTTCATGCTAGGATTGTCCGTCTTCAATCCTGGGGCTTGCCCGTGGCATTTGTAGAAAATACTGCTGCACTCTATTTGCTGAGAAAAATCTTGAGCCCCTCTTACTCTAGCTGTCTATGGGAACTTTACTATGGGCTTCAAAGGGCACAGGATTAGGCCCCTTTATCGGCATAATCCAACACTGAAGTCAATAGAAAGACTCACTGGCTTCAGTGGACTTTGGATCAACCCTTAGGGCAGAAGAATATTTTTAGCCTTAGCCTACACTGTTAACAGCTTGTGTAACAAGAACATTTTACTATTTGAGATAAGCAAGTTCTAACCTCCCTTCCCCCTCCCTCACATACACAAGTCAAAATTTTATATATTTTTAAAAAGCAATACTTAACTCACTGCATGACCATGAACCATCTGAATTGTACTGTAGGTATCTCACCAACCCTAGCACTACACTCCCAGGGATTAGGTGTTTGAAACTTAAAAAACCCACACAAAGAACAGTGCCTGATGCCAAGTTTTGATAAACTCCACTTCAGCCATTCAACAATCTAATTTTTGCTCAGGTAAGTAGTGTAAGAACTTAATCTGAGGTGTACAAGTTCTAAATCAATTTCTTTTGACATCCAGCTCAAACTGGGGATGGTGGGGAGATGTTCAGGTACTTAAACATTTTTGAAACGTTGAGTTTTAGTATCTTTTTTCTTATCAGGCCTGATTCTGCAGTGTGCTGAGCACCATTAGTGCATGTTTGACACTTCGTAGAAGAGGTCCCTGATAATTAAACTTCTTATAGACAAAGGTAACTGTTGGAAAAGTTTAACATAAATTGAAGACCTAGTAATTAGAATTATTAATAACGTCTTGACATATGCCTTAGTCTCTTTGCTCTCAGGTTAATTTTATGCCAGGTTCAGTCTGATATATTAAATTCCTATTAATTTTAAAAGAACATCATTGGTTTGACTATAATCTTTTATACAGACTCTAAACTGGTTTAACTTCAAAGAGGTTACCCTGGATTTAAAATGGTGTGAATGAGAGGAGACTCAGATCCAGGATACCTAATGTTTCTAATTGTAATGTACAAGTATAGGTGAAGCATATCCATACCACATTGCCTTTTCTTATGAACAAAAGCATCACCTAATTTTATTCAAAGCCATTCAATGAAAGTATATGCATTTTTTATTTTAAAAACTTTAGTGCCCTGATCTTGCTGCCATTGAAGTCAATGGAAAAAGTTACTGGAGATTTTTTAGAGTGCAGAATCAGGCCTTAGAACATCTCCTTTTACCTGGGCTGTATATTCTAGAAAGAAAAGTAGCTAGTTCTCACCTTGTCGTTAATTAGCAATTCGATTGGATTATTGCCCCACTCTATCAGAACAATTTCGTTAGCCTGCCCAGGGACAGCGTAGGAGAATGGTGTTCCAATTCCAGGAGAAGCACTCGACCTCAGCCACAAGCACACAGTGAATGCATACAACTCTGGCAGAGTCTTCTTGATCTTCCCATATAAATAATTTGTGCGAAGAGGTAGACCGACCTTGAATTCATCCGGTGATTTAAATGCACTGCTTCCTATGGTTATAGAAAGAGAAAAAGCTTTACATGTGTTTAAAATGTAAGTCTTAGCTAAAGCTGAATTCGTGTTCAGACATGTTATTTTCTAACTTTGACTGATTTAAGGAATTACACGCAAACTACATTCAAAGTACATTAAGGTTCCACAGACCTACATTAAGGTTGCACAATCTGCCCCCCCCCCCCTTGTGTCTGTTATAATACAGTCTTTAATTATATGATCACATACTATTTTTCCATAGGATTCCTGCCTCATTCAGTGCACAGAATGGACAGTGCTCAATAAGCAGCTATTCAATATTTTGAATTCTCCTTGTCCAATGTGTGGCCTAGGCCTCATTACTCTCCATTATTCAAAGACAGCTCCAAAAACTAAATTTGCCCCCCTCCCCCATGGCCTTTTCTATGGCACTCACTACTGTACTATCTGAGCGCTTCAAACATTTTATCTTGAAAAACGCTCTGCAAGATGAGGTGGTATCATTATCTCCATTCTAGAGATAAGGACCAAAAGCAGAGAGATTAAGGGGGAAGTATTCACTAGGTCTGGGAAGCCAATTTGAAATGACTAGGTCCAGATATCTCAGAGTACATGGTTTCCAATCAGGCCTACTAGTTCCATTCTGTGGGAAGTTGAATCTTTTTTTAAAAAAAGAAAAGCCACCATCCTGAACTGGAATGAAAAAAGTTTAAAGTTACTGCAGAATGAAAATTCACAAAAATTGGCACCTTCAAGACACTTCTCTTTGATAATGTTGGTTTATTTCATCTTTTCTTATATTAATTTTAATATTATACAACAATGTATATTAACGTAATAGAAGAGACAAAACAAAATTGACATTGAATTATTTCAACTGTTTCCTGTTGAAAGTTTCATCAAAATCAACATATGACTACAATACATTTTGATTTTGACTAAATGGCATTGTCCAGTGGAAAACTGTAAAAATGTTTTAGATGAGCTCTAATACTTTGCATTATATAGCATGTTAAAAAGCACAGCTCCCATTGCCTTCAGTTACAGCCATGAGTGCAATTGTGCTAATTAGACCCCAGGGTCCAGTTGGGCACTCAAAAAAATGAGGAAAACAATTCATGACACCCTGTGACGTGTGGTTTGACTTGCTCAGTATCACATATGTAGGAAGCAGGAATCGAATCCAGTTCTCCAGTGCAATATACAATTGCCTTATCCATGAGACTCTATATTCTTCCTGAAGTCCTCTGCCTTATTTACTCACACCTTCCAATTTCTGCAACAGCCTCCTTCACTACACAACCCCAATTCATCCCTGGAGAAGGTCTAGTCTGTGCACTGAACAAGGAAAGGATCATGTGGAAACAATGTGAGCATGCATTTTAAGACTGTATCCTAGCACATTATGCACAAGAGGGCCAAATTAGAGTTGCCTGTGCAATCTTAATTCTGGTATTTCCTAACTTGTGTGCTTGACTTCTAACATGGGTTTTTGTAACTTCCTAGGTGTTTTTTTTTTTTTTTTCTTTTAAAAAAGCAAACTGGAATAAAACTCAGAAGTGCTACTACCTGGCATCATAATCAGCAGAGAACTTTTAGATCCACCACACAGACCTCTGCCACTTGTGCTAACAAAGTAACTGATAACAATAGTAGGAACCATCCGTGATGGGGACCAGCACTGGAGAGGGTTGAGACACTTTGCCCGTGCATTTCAGATATTTGCTGCCAGCAGAGGAATGGCGAGACTCGGAACGTTGGGTTCCACTCCAGCCTCTGGACGGGTGCTCTAGTGGGCACAGACTCTTCTGTGCCTTTCCCCCAGAAGCTTGATCCCCTCCCCTGTCCTACCCTTCCCCACCTGTGGCTCATTCTCCTTGCCTACCATTCCCAGTCTCCATTACTCAAGATTTTCATCTCAGCCCTAATCTCCTTGTCCAGCCAGTCCTAGGTCTCAGTCACACACACACGCTTCCTCATCCCACACTTAGGGCTAGTCTCCTTGCCCAGTCTAGTTCCCCCCTCCCAACTCCTCTTCTGATCTCTCCTCCCAGGCCCAGGCTCCCTCTTCAGGTTCCTCATCCAGTCTCAGTCTTCCCCCTATCCATAATCCTCCACAGCTTCTTACCGTCTCTTGGCTAGCCAATCCCAGTTCACACACACGAGAAGGAGCTGGGGATGTTTCCCCTCCCCTCTTCCCTTGTTCCTTCCAGTTCCCTGACACTCTGGTTCTTAGTCCCAGTCTCCTTGTCCAGCCAGACTGTCTGTCATAGAATCATAGACTATCAGGGTTGGAAGGGACCTCAGGAGGTCATCTAGTCCAACCCCTTGCTCAAAGCAGGATGAATCCCCAACTAAATCATCCCAGCCAGGGCTTTGTCAAGCCTGACCTTAAAAATCTCTAAGGAAGGAGATTCCACCACCTCCCTAGGTAATCCATTCCAGTGCTTCACCACCCTCCTAGTGAAATAGTGTTTCCTAATATCCAACCTAAACCTCCCCCACTGCAACTTGAGACCATTACTCCTTGTTCTGTCATCAGGTACCACTGAGAACAGTCTAGATCCATCCTTTTTGGAACCCCCTTTCAGGTAGTTGAAAGCAGCTATCAAATCCCCCTCATTTTCTCTTCTGTATCCCCCCACCCTCGGTTCTGGTTTTCCCTCTTCACCCCATTTCTCACGGCCTCCTAGTCCCAGTCCTGGTTTCTTTCCCCACTGCATGCAGATCCATCTTCCCCTTGTTAGCAGCCAGGCAAAGGTGGGAAGATCACCAAGAGCACAGAAGAGATAGGCCCCCTGCTCTAGGTTCCAGCACCTGGCCCCAGCCATGCCCACAGCAACTTGGAGCAATGATTACAGGGCAAGTCCAGCTTCACCCCTGTAGCTATGGGCTGGAGGGAGCATACTCAGTTTGTCTCAGAGGATAGTGCATGCACAGCCTGGTCAGTAGGTGCGCCAAGGCTCAAGCATGCTCAGTGAGGATGGTATCTTAAAAAAAAAAACTGCTACAAATCAAAGAATTCTCCACTAAACATGTGCAAACTGATTTTTCAAAGATGTATAACTTGGCCAGATTTTCAGGGGGATATCAAACGGCTCATCTTTGACGCAAAGGCCACGCCCCTGACAAATGTCAAGCCCCTTCTCCAAAGCATGGGGAACTAAAGCTAGAATTTAACATGGCCAAATCAGTGTATTTTCCCCTACCCTTGATCTTTGAATTTATTTATTTATTTTGAGAACTTCAGCCAAAGCCATTCAGGCAGACCTAGAAAATTGCAAACTCCAAACAGTTGTTGCTTGGCAAAGCCAAAAGCAACTAAAAACAGGGTCTTATCCAGGGGAGTGTGAGGCAGCCTTTCATATAGGTGATGCTACCAGCCCTCACTATAATAACAAAGAAACAGACATTTGCACCTGTAAGGGTAGGTGCTAGGTTACATACACATGGTAAGAGACAGTGGCTTGCAGTCTAACTAGATGTTCCCTGGTGCATTTTAACATAGCACTATGTTAAAATGCCCTAAGGAGCCTTTGGTGTGCACCAGCAGGGTCTATACAGGCCAATTAATGAGCCACACAGTGTGCTTTGGAAATAACACCCCCATAGTGCTCATTACCTCATCAGGTAGGCAAGTCCTGGGAGACCATAGTCATCTGTAATACCTCCATACCAAAATCAGGAGCCAGTCAGAACTCTTCCATAGCCTACTACTATCCTTTACAAAAGATTTTTGCCAGGACAAATGTAAGGTCCAGTGAGAGCTTATGGCACTGTGGATGGCTGAGTCTATTGCCCAGAAATAGATTACAAACAGATCAGCATTTGAAATGAAAGAAGCACTACAAGTGCCAAATATAAATAATTTCATTACAACATCCCAAAGGGCTTCACAGACACTAATGGGCTGAATTTCTCAACAGTCTCAAGAATTAAACATAGCAAGTATTATCCTCCGCTTTACAGAAGGAGAAAAGTGAGGCACAGGAAAAGCTAATGAGTTGCCTCAAAATTGCAGAGAAAAGCAACAATGCCAGGATAAGAACCCACATCTCCCAATTCCTGGCCCCAAACCCTTCAACTCCTTAGAAATCTTTGGAGATCAGCTTTTTTAGAAAGTTCTCTCAGCTGTTTTTAGTCCCCCAGAGAATTATAAGCACTGGAAATTGACTCTTACTTCTCTCTCGGAAGACCTGTGTCCTACCGGGACACACTATTTCTGGCCCAACATTACAAGTGTCAGTGAGTTTGCAATTCAAGGCACTTTTATAGGCATAGTCTTCATCAAAAAGATTCAAGAGAAACGTTAATTTGGAAGAGTTCATTGCTCTAAGCCTATTGCATCTCAGACATTTTCACTGCAGCTGAAATTTTAGCTTTGATATTGGGAAACGGTTAAGTTGACCAGACATCTTTTTGCACATTCTTTTTAAAATGAAAAGAATATGCCCAGCACTAAACAAATGGATCCATTACTCCGTAGTTTAAAATTCCAGAGATGTGTATGTTTGCAGTGGGTATACTTTCAAAAGTGTGCAATTTGTTTAAGTGGACAGCCCATTCATCCAAGCAAGTCCTTGTCCAAATCTGCTGTTTTTATAAACATTATTTAAGGATATTCTAATGCTATGCTTTTCTCTCTGTAGGTATATTGTCCTTGGAAACAGTTTCATTTTGTAGTTTATTGCCACATGCATTTGTAAGTTAAATAAATGGACTTTACTCACACATGCAGTTCCCCAGTAATAATTCATCTAAACATCTGATTAAATGATTAGGATTAAGGGTCTCCCCCAGTGGCACCATTGTAATCCACTGTAAAACCTGAAGGTTGCACATTTGGGATAGGACACATGCTTCAAGGTCTGCTCAATCTCAGAGGCAATATTCACCACTAAGGAAAACCAAAGGTTTTGTCTCAATGGTGTAGTCAACAAAAAAAGTGGAAAGGGTCTAGTGGCATAATTAGTGGCTGCAGATCTAGAGGATGAAGTTAGCTGCAGCAGCTTATGCCAATAGGCAACTTGTGTTTACTAATTTTATCTGCACTGAAAGTCACGTGAGCTAACAAAGTGTCAAAAGCACTTTTGAGAAGAATTGCCTCCCCTCCCCTCCTTCTCCACTTACATGGCCTCCATATCTATAGATTTCTAAGCATCCAACAAACTTTAAGGGAAAACACCTAGTATTTTTTCCAGTTTAGACATGAGAAACTGTATGGACAAAGTCACTTGTCCAATAAGTCTGACAGAGGCAGAAATTGAACCCAGATCTCCAAATACATAGTCCAGTCCCTCAGCACAAGACCATGCTCTGTCTCTTAAGAGGTACAGTTCTAGTACTGCAGCAGAAGAGGAGGAAAAATAAACAGCAACATGCAGGGAAGGCTTTAAATTCTGTTTCTAAATTACCTTTTTCTAATTCAGAAACTCTTTCTAGCAATGCACTCAGGGCTGTTTCTGTCTTTTGCCGATGGGCTGAAGTTTCATTATGAAGCAAGGATTTCTCATCCTCAAGTTCAGCCACTTTGCTTAAAAGCTGGCGCTCTAGATCTCCAAGCCTCCTTTGAAGCATCTCTCGAAGCTCATTAGGCAGGGCTGCATATGACACATTGGCTCGAAGTTGGTGCTTCAAGGAAAAAAGAAAGATTTTATGTCATATCTGAAAAAGCAAGAATAGTGAAATGTGGGTCTGCTCATGACCAAAGAAGAAAGCAGTTTTCAAACCCAGAACACTAAGCTCTCCCGAAAAGTATAATAGAAATGCTAAAAAGCAACATAATGTTCAAACCTTTCATCAGACTAACAAAAGAAACACTCATTTCTTTAACACCAATGTATTTGTTTAATGCTTCCCTTGTTTCATGCCACTGAAAGTTCATACATTTAAGACAGTTCAATAAAATACATTCAAGAAGCCAAGTCTGATATATTTCAAATAGCTACATGTTGCACATTTAAAAAAATTAGTCAATTCAACTAATTAAAAGTGACATTACCAGACACTAAACTGGAGTTAATTAAACCAAGAAAATGTTTTGATTACTTTAAAAATCAAAATAGACATTCTTGGAATTTTAATTTGGTAAATAGTGAATGATTTATTAAACAACAAGAGTTCAGATATTTATCAAATCAACTCCAGAAGTGACCCATTATGAAAATTTGTTTAAGTTGTCAAAGTGGGATAGCCTTTATCCCAAATGACACTGGTTTACTTAAATTACAGCTAAAAACCAGGTTTTATCATCTACAGTCATTTTATTGCAAAAGCTTTCCTCCCCCGCCCCCATTAAAGTTATAATGCTATCATGAGATACTTTAATAAATATCATAATACGAGACTGAATGTTACACTGAACAGGAAAAGCAGCCCTTTTTAAAATTGTATTTAATTTGTATTGAATATTCTCTTCCAAAGAGAAGAGGAGAACAAAAGCAAAGAAATGGAAAGAGGGTAAAGAAAGGAAGGAATAGGGCAGAGGGGAGAGAAGAATGACATCTCAGTTTCCATCTGCTAGGAATTAATCAAAGATTTCTAAAAAGTCAGACCAAATCTTTTCAGATTTACCAGAGGTCCATCTTTTGTGAAGGATTACCTGCTCTCTAGCTGCCAGGTCAGCCGAGTCACTGTGCCAAGCTTCTATCCCTGGAAGCAATTTGCTCACCCTCCAAGCAATTCAAGAGGTTTAGCTACAAACACTGCTCTAGAGAGCCAAGCTTTCCGTGAATTGGAGAGTAACCCATCTGGTGGGTTACTTCCCAGAACTGTGTTTTGGGATCTAAGTTTTAATGAGATATCCATTACTATATCAATCCTCCTGCCTACTTCTAGCCAAATGGATCATATTCTGGGACAGTCCCATACATGTTAGTGTGACTCCAGAAGACCCTCTTCTCCAGCAGCAGGCAAGGCCCAAGCACTGTAACCTATGTGGGGAAGTAGCCAATGAGGAAGTGCTTTGAAAAAAGTGTTAAAAACCTCTACTACAGGTCTGTCTCATCTTACACTAGGGTTACATTCCGCTGTCAGCGTGTAAAGTGAAAATCGCGTATAGTCAAAATTATATTGAGTGTAATGGCAGGCGAAATCGCCCGCACTACAGAAACAGTATTTAAATGGTTATTTCTCTTTCATTTTTGCCAACTGTGTAAAGCTGAAATCGCACATGTTAAATGCACCTAAGATGCAACAGACCTGTATTGATCTATTATTAAAACTGATTCGACACCCATTCTGGTTAAACACTACCTAGTAATAATTGACTAGACATAAACTTAAAACATTTTAAACCCTTTTGGGAATCACATACATCAGAACGGGGTCAGGGAGAAAATATCTAGAATTCTGCCATGGTGGGGGGGGCGCGGGGTGGTAACCAACACTGCTTGGAAAAAAAGTTTCCATCCAAGCAAACATTGTCACAAGTGTTGTCTAACTGTGAGCCTGATCCAAAGCTTACTGAAGTCAATGAGAGCCTTCACACTGATTTCAGTGGGCTTTAGATCAGGCTTTGTATTTGTACAGTTCTTTGAATGACTCGCTTTCACTCTAGACCAGCTCTCACTAAAGCATGCTGTTGTCTTTATGACCAGCACTTCACAACTTTCTCAAGGACCTTGCTGTTTTGTTCAGCACCCTATGCCAAGGTCATATGGCGGCTTTGGTCAGACATGTCAGCATCACATTCCAAGCCCTGAGCAGGCAGTTTCTCATCACTAGCAGAGATTTAGAAATATTAAAAAAGCAGATACTAAGCTCATAACAGCAGGAAAATAAAACCCACAAATCTCTTCCCATTCATTTGAAGGGCAGGAACATATTAAGAAGGATACTCTGTTATCCATTAACCAAAACAGCAAACAAATCAATTCTCTGCAGCCTCTCTTGCTGGGTCACTTGCGTTTTCCACCCCCCCCCCCCATTTAAATAAATATATAAGGAATTCATTAACAGTTTAACATGCACCCAGCACAAGGGTGTGCACTGCAGATTGCCTGTCTAAAGCACCCATTTATTCAGAAATTACAGTACCTACATCCAGTTCTCTTCTCAAACCTCCCCTCCTATGCCTCAAAGGAAACGTGGGCCCTCGCTCTCACTACACTAGGGCATATCCCGAGAGTCGCCCCTAAAAAAGAGGGGTAGGAGATTATATCGCTGATTGACCCAGAAGCTGACAAAATAAAGGCTCTTGGCGGGCCCCAGCTGCTGGATGAACCATCTGTAGCTGCTGCGAAGCGATGCCTGTTCCTTTCAGTCTGGGACTGGGAGCAACTTCCTCAGATGCCCTCCTGAAAGAGACCCGTGTATTTTCAGTGGGGGACATCAGCCCTCCGCCCCCCCAAGGCTACTCGTTACAGCCTGGCGCCTGGAGCTGCGGTGGACTTGGCGCCTCGGATTAAAAGTGCTGTACAGACATACACAGCAGCAGCCGCCCTGTTTGCAGCACCAGGGACAGCTCCCCATCCAGCCGGTCCCTTAGCATCTCCTACCTCCAGGTTCTCCAGCCGGTCCTTCAGCGTTTGCATGGTCCGGCTCAGCTGGTCGATGACCTGAGTGGGGTCCCGGGGCAGGTCCCCCATGGTGTCTTTGCCTTTGGGCAACTCTTTCCTCCACCCTCCAGTCCCGGGCTTGCCGTCGGGGCCGGGGGAGCTCTCACAGCGGCTCAGCTTGCTGGTCAGCTCCCGGATGGTCTCCCGCTGGTTGCCGATGGTCTCCTTCTGCTGCAGGATGGTCTCCCGCAGCTGCAGCACGGTGGCTTTCAGCTCCTCCTCGGAAGGGAGGGCGCCCCCCTGCATGGGGACCGGGGGTAGCGGGCAGCCCGAGGGGGCAGCGTCCAGCGGCAGGGAAGTGCACACGAAGCGGCTCCCCGGGGGGCTCTCCTGGCCCCTCACTCCCCGCCAGCTGGCCCCGGAGGCGAGGGAGAACAGCAGCCCAGCCAGGAGAGCCAGCATGCCGGCTCACGGAGCCCCCGAGGGTAACGGGGAACGAGCCCTTAACGCTGCGGGGAAGGGGATGGGGAAATCGCTTGGGGGACGAGGTGCGGCTCTCCGGAGCGGCTGGGACAAGGGGACCCGGCGCTGCCCACTCCGGATTGGCGGCGGCGGCCCAGGACAGCTCGCAGCAGAGCCCGCTCCAGTAGCTGCGCCGCCCTAGCTGCTGCGCTCGGCTCCGGCTCGCGGGCTCTTAAAGGCAGAGCGGTGGGGGAGCGGGCGGCGGGCGCTGGGTGCGGCGGGCGCTGGTTGGTTGGGGCCCGGGCTGACGCCACGCGGTCCCCCGCGCACTGAGGCGCTGGAGTGGGTGTGGGAGGCCAGGGAGACTTCCCATTGGCTGCTCGTCAGGACAGGGAGACGCGTGAGCCCGTTCAGCCGGGCCCCAGGCAAGTCAGGGGCGAGCCCCGCCGCCTCAGTCATTAGCCCGCGGCTGGGGACACGCAGGCGGCACCGCTGACGGTAGTTCGGGAAGCGAGTTGCGGTGATGAGTATCGGACGGCGTGGGGGCTGGCAGAGCCTCAGCTGGATCCATGGTGGACGCGACAGCAATAGCCTGCTGGGGAAAAGACAGCCACGTGGCGAAAGCAGCGGATCCACAACTGGGTTCTTGTCCTGTCTCCAAGTCACTGTCTCGATCTGCCTCAGTTTACCATTGCTACCATGGACATCCTGCTACTTCCCTAATTTATGCCATCTATCTAGTGAGGGTAAATTACTGAGGCCACAATTTTGATTTAGGGTTGCTCAGCCTTTGATCTGGTTTTTCAGAAGTGCTAAAAAGCTCATAACCCACGAGGAAGTGGTAGGTGTTCCCTGCTATAGCCTGTGTTGAGATATTCCAAATAGAAAGACACTATAACTTTGAAATGATACTTCCGCTTTCTCCAGTCAATTTTGTGTTGACTGGTGAATTGTTCAGTGCAGTGCATTTTCAGACAGAACTGAATTCAAGCATGCAACTACTTGCATTTCACTGCGTGTAGGCAGCAGCTATCTACTCCCCATGGTCAGTTCAGGACTACCCATCACTCACTGCCCAGAGAGGCATTTCTTAAGTATCTCTTCTTCAAGGTGGAAGGAAACCTTAGGACCCAATTCAGAAAAGCACTTAAGCACTTACTTAAAATAATCCCATTCAGGAAAGCATTGGCCTCAGTAGGACATGCTTAAGTGCCCTTCCTGAATTGGAATTCTCTCCTGAATCAATGTCTTAGGCCTGATCCAAAGTCCATGAAAACTAAGGGCTGGTCTCCACTAGCGGAGGGGATCGATCTAAGATACGCAACTTCAGCTATGTGAATAGCGTAGCTGAAGTCAAAGTATCTTAGATCGAGTTACCTACCGTCCTCACGGCGCGGGATCGACATCCGCGGCTCCCTCTCTCGACTCCTCTACCGCCCTTTGCATTGGTGGAGTTCTGGAGTTGACAGGAGCGCGTTCAGGATCGATATATCGTGTCTATATAAGACGCGATATATCGATCCCTGAGAAATCGATTGCTACCCACCGATGCGGCAGGTAGTGAAGACGTAGCCTAAGTCTTTCCCCTGACTTCAGTGGGCTACAGATCAGGTATTTCATACAGAATATTAAGATTTCTGAGGCAGTGGCTCTCAAGCTTTCCACACTACTGTACCCCTTTCAGGAATCTGATTTGTGTTGTGTACCCCAAGTTTCATCTCACTTGAAAACTACTTGCTTCCAAAATTAGACATAAAAATACAAAATTGTCACAGTACACTATTACTGAAACATTGCTTACTTTCTCCTTTTTACCATATAATTATAAAAGAAATCAATTGGAATATGAATACTGTACTTACATTTCAGTGTATAGTATACAGAGCAGGATAAACAAATCACTATTAGAAATTTTCATTTGTACTGGCTTCACTAGTGCTTTTTATGTAGCCTGCTGTAAAACGAGGCAAATATATAGATCAGTTGATGTAACCCCCGGAAGACGTCTGCATACCTCCAGGGATACACATACCCCTGGTTGAGAACCACGGTTTTAGGTCAATAATGTCATATTGTCAGACTAGATAAAGAGTAATTGGTTAATGTCTGTATTATACTTTGAAGATGTAAACTATTAAGGAGTATTCATTTTATATTCATTTAAATGCATGAATATAAAAATACAAACTAAGGATCTGAAGGATGTTTGTGAGGTACTATGCATCTGTAAGTGCAATGGCACAGGAAAGAGGAATGTTTGGTATTTCAGTGAGCTTTAAGTTGGCACCACAACGCAGGCACAACATTCACAACCATTGCAGTGTATTATACCAGATACACGCTTATTTGCCCCTTATTTTTAAGGAATACTGTTCAAGAGCAATTAGTCTTGTTATCTCTAATACTTTGTATAAATAGATTTGACAGTTCTATGACAAAGCCAGCAAACAAAAATTTATTTTGGCAAAGAATTTCATTAACGTTAAATGAAATTATTATGAGGATATAAAACTGAATGCACATACAAGTGATTGGACATCCTGCTTATTATATTAATTCTGTGATGGGTAAGGATGGTGCTTCATAACTATATCCAAGTGATATAGATCGCATTTAATTCTTTTATGATTTAGCAAGATCAAGTTGAATAATTTCTGAGCAATTTAAATAAGTAGGTATCTCATGCAAAGAGAAATAGGATACAATATCCTTAAAATAATTGATTCAGAAGTCTCTAGAAAAAATCATGTTAAATGAAATTCAGACAATCTCAAATATAATTAGCTGAAATGTTAAATGTTTTCATATTATTTGACTATTAAGTTCCAATTGCAGCTTTAATGAATATTTATCCAAGACCAAAATTGCCATGTTTAATCTGAAGGTGTTGTCCAAAATTTAAGTCTGCTATCATTATCAAACAGCAATCTCAAGTCAGAGCATTTTTTACCATGGCCCTAATCTGGCTGCCATTGAAGTGAATGGCAAAACTCCCATTGACTTCATAGATGCAGGAACAGATCCAACACCCAGCAGCAAATTTTGCAGTTTGAACATAGGCTCTTTAAATTAGTGTTTCCTTTTATTTGTTCAAAACTGACTAGCCATTTATGCCTTAAAATGAGATTGTCTGTGGAAAAAAAGTGTATCATATTAGGTAGTGGAGCTATCTTAACATTTATGGTCCTTTCACAACATACACGATCTATCCTCCTACGTTTGCTTATGCAGCTTGACAGGTGTATACTGTTCACATTATTTTGTCCTTGAAATTGGAAACAGCTTCATCTTTGAAGTGGTAAGAAGAGAAAGAAGGAATTTATCTGATTTGCAGAAGACCATGAATTTCAACCATAGGAAATGGTCCTGCAAATGCACCATAAACAGTAGTCGCATTGATTTTAATGGACCGTTCTCTCTAGTGAGAACTTGAAGGACTGGGTACAGAGATTCTCAGTTTATACAGAAATAAAGCATGATAGCAAAGTCTTATATCCATAGAATTTCTCATTCTCCCATCTGGGAACAGGGACTAGCTATCCACTTCATTCTCTGAATATTCTTTCCATCTACAGACTCAAGAAGTATCATCTGAAAAACAAGTACAACATTCAGTACATTCACAAGACTGTGGAACCCTGTTGGAGTTCATCAGCCTGAAGAGAGAAAACAATGTTGTACAATGATGGAGAATGAACAGTCCACACCCAAAGGGGGCCCCCAAGGATCATCTATGACCCTTTTTTATCCTTCCCTGAATGCCCTCCAAAAACAAAGTTCTTCCAGAGATGTCACGTGTGTGACCCACTTACCAGTAGGAGGTGGCCAGCAATTCTGGACAGTGGTACTAAGCTGTCTTGTGGTGCCTTCCTATTGGACTTTAAGTTAGTTTCTCTTATATGTTGAATTATACTAAGCTAAATTTATCCCTGATTTCACAGAATATCAGGGTTAGAAGAGACCTCAGGAGGTCATCTAGTCCAGCCTCCTGCTCAAAGCAGGACTAATCCCCAGACAGATTTTTGCCCCAGACAGGGCCGGCTCTAGCCATTTCACTGCCCCAAGCACGGCAGCATGCCACGGGGGGCACTCTGCCGCTCGCCGGTCCCACGGCTCTGGTGGACCTCCTGCAGGCATGCCTGTGGATGCTCCACCAGAGCCACGGGACCAGTGGACCCTCCGCAGGGAAGCCTGCGGGAGGTCCACCGGAGCCGCCTGCCGCCCTCCTGGCAACCTGCAGAGCGCCCACCCGGCATGCCGCCCCAAGCACGTGCTTGGCATGCTGGGGCCTGGAGCCGGCTCTGGCCCCAGATCCCTAAGTGGCCCCCTCAAGGATTGAGCTCACAACCTTGGGTTTAGCAGACCAATGCTCAAACCACTTAACTATCCTTCTCCCCACACTGAGCTAGCCCTCCCCCCACACACGAGTTAAGGGGAGATACACCACAGATGATTTTGGCCCATAAATGCTGTTATGACTTTAATAACATTATCACAATGTTAGCACTGACATTTGCAAGCAATTTGGGGGTGGGAGGGAGGAGGAGGGAAGACTGTACAAGAACGTTTTCACTAAAATAATATGATCTAATTGGGCAAAATTTTTAAACCTGGGTGCCTAATGGAAGATGATTGTACATTTAGATGCCTGTCTTTAGGTGCCCATTTTTTAAAATATTTACATCAATACTTAGCACTTTTATTTTACATTTTCAAAGCCATGTACAAACATCAAATAACTAATCATTGCAAATCTCCTGTGGTTCTGTTGTAGGTAAATATTATCCTCATTTTGCAGATGGTGAAACTGAGAAAGAGATTTTTGTGCCTGAATACAGGTTCTTCTAACTGGCTCTATAACACAAGGTAAAAATGTACCTCTAACATGCATACTGTAAAGCAATTTCATTTTAAAAATATTTAAATATAAAATAAGACATTTTGTCACAGAACAATAACATTTGTTTACAGTAAACAGTGTAATAAATGTTTGATAATGCCTAGGTACTGTGAAAGATCTTTAGTTGTTTTATTAATGGGTGAATTGCTAGATTTTTCAGAATGTGTTATGGAGTTTCAAGAAGCGTGCATGAACAACGATATGATTGTATCTGACTTCTGAATGAAGTCCAGAAGAATTGCTTGCTGTTATTAACCAAGCCAGGAATTCCTCTAGCAATATCTTATTTGACTGAGAATTACATTAGTCAAAGCTAACCAGGGTCATCCTTAAGTCATGCAACAAAGATATGATTCTGAGCTTATTTATTCAAGAGAGGAAAGTTTGCAGGATTTATCTAAGTAACATCCAAAAGTTCAGATGCTTGTTCAAAATATCCCTTTTTTCTGGGGACATAGACTCTCATGCTGTCCTGGTTTGGACTGGGATTAGAATAAGCATTTAGATATTATGATGATGAGGGCCATATAAGTACCCTGAAATCATCATGTCATTCATCTCATTATCTTTTTTGGTCAGCTAAAGTCAAGAAGTGTAGCAACACATACACAACTTACCAAACTTTTTCACTCTGAAAGTAAGTTTGAGTTTGACTAAATCTGAGCTTTGTAGGATAGGTACAGGTTTCTTTTTTACAACTGGTTCCTCACTCCTTAATAGGAATGCTGGTGGTATTTTATGGAATGACTTCATTGCAACTAATGATAGGCCAGCTTTTCAAATTTCAGATCCAGATTTTGAATCCCAGCTCTGAAGATGACAGGTGTTTGCATCCAGGGTTTTGGCTTGACTCATGACAGGAATAGAGGCAGCAATACTGAATCCTCCTAAAAGTCCAGCGGTGTTTGGTTCTGGGGGTTTGTTTCCAGTTCTTCTTTAATTGTAACTGGATTTTGGCAGAGAGATAATCACTCATCAGGCAGGTTGAGATATAATACCACCAACAGTAGTAAGCACAGCATGTCTGACTTCCAGAGGACTGTACAGTATATGGCAGTAAATTGGTTATGAGAACAAAAGCATTGCCCCATATTACAGAACTGTACTGTACCTTTCATTTTGACAGGCAAGGTCAATAAGATAGCAAAGAATCCTAACATTGAGAATATGAGAAATGGCAGATTCCATGCTCCATGAATGCAAGCATAGAGGGAGGCAGGGTGAAGGGAAAGAGGGAGTCTAGTAATAGTCATTCTTCTATTAATGTTATCCATATTTCTGTTTTGCATTTCAGTACTAAAATAACCCCATATCTTCTAGATTCCAAGGCCTTAAGTGAGATAAATATTTATTAAATGTACTACTTGCAACTACAGTGGTTGTTTTGATGTCTAAGAGCACATAAATCTTCATTTTGAGTCACTAATATAC
Organism: Chelonoidis abingdonii; assembly: GCF_003597395.2. Lineage (NCBI taxonomy): Eukaryota > Metazoa > Chordata > Testudines > Testudinidae > Chelonoidis > Chelonoidis abingdonii. The sequence continues at coordinate 14,642,687 of NC_133777.1, forward strand.
ATCAATTGTTTATTGGCGTGGAAACAACCAAAACCAAACAGAGATAATCTGCTGCCTTTGCTGCCGATTTGTAATTAGATAATAAGGCTTAAGCAAGTTCAATAGTTAATCACTGGAGTTGTTTTATTAAGGACAGTTGAGAGGAAAAATATTTTTCTGCTCTTAAATGAGAGGTACAATGGCTATATATTTCACCACAGGATAAGTGTTGTCTGGGGAAGCAGAAATTATCATTTCAGTCAAAATTATTCTAAAACTTCTTGACCCTAAAGACTGTCTCACAGTCTAACTTCTCTGCAGCCCACCGAATGGCTTCTTAATTTTTTATTTAACTTTGACATTTCTCCTGCCTTCAAAAGGGCTTTATTCTCTTCAGATACAGCATTTGCGTTCTGGCTACTATCATTCTTTATCTTTGATACACAATTTAAAATACCTAGGACCAGAACTTTAACAAGTTTTTAAAATGCTGTTGGACTCTAAAAAGAATTAGGATGGTTTTGTGGTTATGGTATTGGACTCAGATTCAGGAGCTGTGGCTGCAACTCCTCGCTCTTGCATTGATTCCCTGTGTGACCCTGGGCAAGTCACTAAAGGTAACATTTTCAAAATGACCATTTTCAAAGGTGACTTAGGCACTTAGAAGTCTAAGTCCAATTGCCTTTCAATGAGATTTAGGTCTACATTTTTAAAGGTATTTAAGCATTGCTGAGCTCAGTACTGCAAGGCCTAAGTCCCATTTTCAAAAGTGATTTAGGTACTTATGGTGTGTCTACACTGCAGTTAAAAATCCATGGATGTCTCGTGCCAGTTGACTCAGGCTTACAGTGCTAGAAGCCCTGTGAGATCGGAGAGCTGGAATAGAGCAGCCCTACCTGAAGCTCCTGCAGTAGGCACCTCAGTTTTCCCTTCCAGATTCATCAGTAACCGCACAACAACTCTTTTGCCTTAATGATGCCCTTCATTGGGGCCTGTTAATTACCAAAATGTAGATCAAATAATCCCCAACAAGAAGTCCTCACCATAGTCCATTTCCCACAGCCAAGCAGTTAGGCACTGCTCTTCTTACACTAGAGCAGACCTTATTAAGAACTCTGCTCTTCTCTGCAGACGCTCACAGCAGCCTCACTGCTGGGAGTCCTTCCATACCATACTCTGATGTCTTCCACTACACCTATGCTCCTGTTTGCTCCTTTTCTGTACCTCTGCCAGGACAGACACTCCAGCCATTCCAGCTAGAGAGGAACTCCAATCTTCTTAGCAGAAACCCCCACAGCCTCTCTTCTGGAAGATCAACCTCACAAGGGGAGCATCCCTCAGTCCCCCTGGCCTTCTCCCTGTTCCCCTCATTCCAACTCTTTAGTGTGGAGGTGTTCATGGGTAAGCCCCTAGGCTGTTCCCCTGCTTTCTGCCTTTTTTGACCCATGGCTTTGGCTGTCCAGCTTAGATGTCAGCAAGGAACTCCCTCTGCTGCTCTCTGGCCTTCAGCCCTCTAGACCTGGCCCTCTGGCTCAGGGAATTCAGCCAACAAGCCTCTCTTGCTGCTCTTTGGTCTTCAGCCTTCTTCCAGGAACCAACCACAACTTCCATCCAGGGCTTTCCACCGTTCCTCTGGTCTCTGGCAGCTCTCACCTGTCCCGACTGCCTATGCTCTAAAGATAACCCTCTCTCACCAGGTGGCTCTCCCTTGATGGCCCAGATCCTTATTTTGAGCCCTGTTGGGAGGCAGCTGATGATCACTGGTGCACTGACCCTGCTTCCTCTTAGGGTACATCCACACAGGGAGTAGGAACCCATGGCAGCGAGTCTGAGGGGCTAGATTGATAGACTCAAGCTCATGGGGCTCACGCTCCAGCAATAAAAATAGCTGTGCAGACTGTGAGGGTCCAGGGTCCAAAGCCTATGGAGGTGGGGGCTTCAAAGCCTGAGCACCAACCCGAGGCACAATGTCTACATAGCTATTTTTAGAGCCATAGCCTGAGCCTGTTGACCTGGCCTGTGAGACTCATTGCCACGGGCTGCCACTAGCTATGAAGATGTACCCTTAAAGGGCCAGTGTCATCCTGTGACAAAACCCTTTCTCTCTCTTGCCTATTTAAATTGTAAACCCTCCTAGGCAGGGATTATCTCTTACTATATATTTGTACATCACCTAGCATAATGGGACCTGATCTCATTTGATGCCTTTAGGCTCTACTCTAAAACAAATAATAATTATTATGTTCTTTAATATATGAATCTGAGAAGGTCCTACTTAGGCCAATGATGATAACTGCTAGAGGTTATGCATACAAAACGTCCTTCTCTCTTTGGTTTCTGATGACCCCAGTGACAGTTTATTATTAAGAATTAATGTAATCCAGACCTATCTTTAGAATGTGATTAGCCAAACCAAAGCACGTACATAATTATCATGAGAAATTGAATTCTCCTGAGTTCAGTGTCAAGATTTACGGAGAGGAAAGCTTGATATTGAATCTTAATTTGTCCAAAGCAAGGAGAGACTATTAGAATCATAAATGGCACAGAGTTTGGAAACGTATGGATAGAAAAAGAGTATTTTTCACAAAAATGATTCAGGAATTTTTGTCAAGTGGACAGATTTTCAAAACTGCTCAGTATCCCAGCAGACGTGGTTACTGGTAAATGTTGAACACTTTTGAAAAACTAGCCATTTCACTTCTCCCTGAAAGAGAGATGAATTTCTTTGGAAAATCTGGCCCTTTCTCTCTAAAATAGCCACACTGTTAGCCACAGTGCTGCAATGTGTTTCTTGGAAAGAAAAGCAGAATTTAGGTTATTATTGTATTGTAAAGATATGTTTATTGCAAAGTTCTGCATGTTGCAGCCAGTAATCTCAGGAAGAAAAATACAAACAAAAAAATCTTTCCTTTAGTTCTTGCATTTCTTTTTTCAACAAAAGACCAAGGACCAAATTCATCCCTGTTGGAACTCCAGCAAAGTCAATGGAGTCACACCAGTGATAAAGTCTTAACATATGAACTTAGTTCAGTGTCCTTGATAATGTGCTTACTAAAATGATCAAAGCTATAAACAGCATCCTTGCTTAAATTTGAATATATTCCTCAGACTGAATAAAAGACTTTGGTTTCTGATTAGAGATGTGCCTGAGCCACAAAATTCAATTCAGAATCTGGATTTCGAACCTTGCAAGTTACATGCAGCATATGGAGAAGGTGTTTCAGACCAAGGTTTTGGTTCATTCTATTACAGATAGGGCACCTGCCCTGAAGCTTGGATTTGGGTTCAGAGTCTGAAATTCACAAAATGTAGGGATATTCAAACATGGGCTTTGGTTTCAGCCCATCTCTATTTTAGATTTTTTTTAATTGATAATATAAAGATGAAATATTAGAAGAGACTAATAGAGAAGGGAGAGAATCTCTCATTATTTCTGTTTCCAGTACCGGTCTAATCTGTAAAACTGTGGGTAAAATCCTGGTCCCACTCAAATTAAATGGGAGTTTTGCCATGATTTTAATAGGGCCAGGATTTCTTCTGATATCCATGGATACATATTACTTTTCTCTCATTTTTCCTGGTTAATGACTCTCACCATTCAAGACCCAGAATCACAGTGAACTTTCTTCCAGTAGAGGAGGACAAAGTGTGACTTCCTTTAGAGCTAATCAGTGTAATCAATGTGAATTCTATTGGTCATATTCAAAGGCTATGAGACATTCAACAAATGATCTGGCTGCCTATAGTGTTCCTATACCCTACCATTGACTCTTGATAGGAACAAGAGACTGTGTCTGAAACTCAAAGCAGCTTTTACACCTAGTAACACAAATCACCAAATAGACCAGTGGTTTTCAAACTTTTTTTCTGGCTACTCAGTTGAAGAAACTTGTTGGTGCCCATGACCCAGCAGAGCTGGGGATGAGGGGTTAGGGGTGTGAGCGGGGCTCAGGGCTGGGGCAGGGTGTTGGAGTGTGGGAGGGGGTCAGGGCTCTGGGCTGGGAGTGGAGGCTCTGGGGTGGAGCCAGGGATGAGGGGGTTTTGGTGCAGGAGGGTGCTGTGTGTTGGGGGGGCAGGGGATTTGGGTGAAGGAGGGGGTCAGGGCTCTGGGCTGAGCGTGCAGGCTCTGGATTGGGGCCAGGGATGAAGGATTTGGGCTGCAGGAAGGGGCTACGGGTTTAGGGGGGCTCAGGGCTGAGGCGCAGGCTTACCTCAGGTGGCTCCTAGTCAATGCTAAGACTTCCTGCCTGTCCTGGCACTGCGGACTGCGCTGCACCTTGGAAGTTGCCAGCAGCAGGTTCGGCTCCTAGGCAGAGGTGCACAAGAGGGTCCGTGCAGTTCTTACCCGCAGGCACTGCCCCCCAGCTCCCACTGGCCGGAAACTTTTAAAGGCCCAGTCGGCAGCGCTGACCAGAGCTGCCATGACCCCATGCCTTAATCCCACGACCCACTAATGGGTCGTGACCCGCAGTCTGAAAGCCACTGAAACAGAGAACCATTGGGTCAGCCACTTCAAGACCTTGTTGCCTTCCTAATGCAGCACAAATATTTAACCAAAAATACCACATCTACAAAATACAGTAGGGAACTAGGCCAGTTTTCATGGGGACCAAATCCTGAGGCACTTAGTCAGGCAAATTCCCATGTAGTCAGTGGAGTCCCAAGTCCAAAGGGATTATGAAACTCAAGATTTGGCACATGATGTAGAAAAATCCATCTTGTGACATACATTTAAAATCTTCAGACACAGATTATGAAATACTGCAACATGCCACACGTCTTCGTAAGATCAGAATTTGACATATATTGTATAAGTCCCTTTTCAAAGCTCCCAGTCCCTATTACTCCACTCACAGCAAGACAGATATGTCCTGTGAAGCATTTCCCTTTGGGAAAAGACCTAATGGCTCTCAGTCTGTATATAAATACAGCTGAGATGCAACTGCAAGATTGAAAAATTCCTTCTTCTCTTCTTATCTACTTCTCATTGTTAACATCAGCAGCACCATTATAGCAAGGATTATAGCTTGCAGTGTAGAAGCTGTGATATGTGTATAGATACATAATTATTAAATCTGTTTTTAATTTCAGGAGCCTCATTGCTTTGCCTGAGAACAGAATGGATTGCCTTGGGCTACTATAGCTCAAGTACATTTAACTATCGTCTGTATAGATGGTGGAATTTTGTCCTCAGAGTAGATCGTGCACTAGGACTGTCATATTGACAAAGGATTTTGTGGTACAGGGGGTGCAGACAGACAAATACAAATAGATCATTAAATCATCGTCAGATCTCATGTTCAGGTTTAAAAAAAAAAAAAAAAACTCCAAAAACTCATGACTGAAATCCCCCTCCCTCCATAACTATACAGTTGAATTTATGTCTAGGAGCCACAAATGAGAATGCTATTCAAACTATGCCCCCATCTTGGCATATAAAGGATGAAAGGAGAGAATACATGAGAATTAGAAATCTAGGAGAAAAGGCAGAAAAAAACCTCTTATGCCTTTCAGTTATAGAACATTACTATGGAAGCTGAAGCTTTCATGTAGGGAAGTTAGGTTTTCCATTCTTTCAGAAGTGCAATGATAACCTTGAGTTATATCTGCAGGGTTTTCTCCTCCTTTCACTATTTCCATGTCTCGCTCTGTGACTGACAATTAGAAATTACATCTTGACCCATATGACATTTGAAATGCCAAAGCATCAGGTATTCTGCAATGATGTTAGAGTGACTCAATAGACTTCATCTCTATTTCTAATTAGTGCAACAAGAGAGTCTTTTGGTTTGCAGGGGAGAAAAAAAAAAGTCATTGTCCACATCAGTTGAAGGCCCTTTTAAGAGACACTAGTCTTGCCAGGATGCACCTACATTGAAGCAGATTTATGAGGGAGAGAAATTGGAGAATTACAGATAGTGGATTTCTTACATTTTAGCTAAGGATTCTGCACCTAAGATTTGTTCTACTTTATAGTTAAATTTCTTGAGGCCAGACTGTGGAGCCCTTACCCTGGTGAATATTTACTCATGCAAGTAGTCATGCTGGGTGAAATTCCTGGTTCCCTTGATGTCAATGGGAGTTTTGCCATTGATTTCCATGGGGCCAGCATTTCACTCATTAGCTTCCATCAGGCTATTTGAGCTAGTACATGCTCATCTGTGTGACGAAGGGTTAAATGGTCTATCCTTTTTCAGATCAGATTTGTCAAAAAGTATTTGATTGCACTCTGTTGGACAGATTGTGATCTCATTTCCACTGGTTTGACTCCAGAAGAACTTCTCAATGCTCATAATACCATTACCACCGCCTCCTCTCCACCCATCTTTCATCCATCCATGGTGTCTTGTCATTTACCAAGATTGTCAACTCTTTGGGGAAATGACTGTCTTTTTACTAGGTTTGTACAATGTCTAGCACAATGAGGTCCCGATTCCCGATTGAGTCCTCTAGGCACGACTGCAATACAAATAGATTATTAATAATTTGTATAATAGAATTACTCTAGATTTGCTCCTGGTCAATGAGATCTGACCTTATCACTAATTGTTCTATTCAGCTTCAGTTGTTTCTTAGGTACCTTGCACACACAGTGACATAACAGATAATACATTTATTCCTTAGATTGATGTAGATTTGCTAGAGGAACACATAGACCAGTAGTAATTAAACTTGCAAATTTTTGGTGTTTTGTGTTTGATTGAAATTGGTTGATGCCACTCTAAATATTATGAAATATTAGCATATTCATTTGTTCAATAGACCAGAGTTGAATATTTTCATTTCTTAAAGCAATAAAATTGTGCAGAAAACTAATCTGATGCAATTTCCAAATGAACTGAAAAATAATGTCTCAATAATCCACGCATTTCAGTCTGTGAAAAATATCTTGTACTATGAAACAGCATGTTCTGGTCCTTGCTGTGCCTCATCCAGTCTGGACAAAGGTCTAAATGAGTTTGTGAGGAGTGTGAAAAAAAAAAAAATCACCGTTTGTCTGACTAGCTGTCTGGAGGGCAGAAAAAAAAAAAACTTACTTGTCTAGGTTTGATTGAAACCTGAGTTAACCACCAGTGCTCACGCAAACCGGAGAAACAGGATTAAAGGCCAAGGAGATAGTAGACATGTTGTACCTCTGCTTTGATGAATGCTTTTCACAGTTCTCAGATTTAACAGCAGTTCTGACAAAGGCAAATGAAGTAATTAACAACAACTCAGGATTAAAGAATCAAAGTCTAAACCGCCATAAAACTATCTGAAAGATTTATAGTAATGATGCATAGAGATAAGGCAATTCACTTAGCTATGAAATTTTAAGTTGAGTAGATGTTGGTACATTAAAATCCAATTAATTTGATCTGTTTGTACAATGCAAAGATCCTTAGTCATCTATTTATTTCACTAGCATTGGAGAGTTTAAATGTGACCCAGTCCCATTGTCATCTGGGATTATGGAGCTACCATAGTGATTCTATAGTTAAAGTTGTAAGGAGGGGAACTGAATCATTTAATTCAGGGGTCAGCAACCTTTCAGAAGGAGTGTGCCGAGTCTTCATTTATTCACTGTAATTTAAGGTTTCGCGTGCCAGTAATACATTTTAACGTTTTTAGAAGGTCTCTTTTTAAGTCTATAATATATAACTAAACTATTGCTGTATGTAAAGTAAATAAGGTTTTTAAAATGTTTAAGAAGCTTCATTTAAAATTAAATTAAAATGCAGAGCCCCCCCGACTGCTAGCCAGGACCAGGGCCGGCTCCGGGCACCAGCTTAGCAAGCAGGTGCTTGAGGCGGCCACTCTGGAGTGGGGCAGCACGTCTAGGTTTTCAGCGGCAATCTGACGAAGGGAACAAAGGACCTCCTGCTGAATTGCCACAGATCGCGATCGCGGCTTTTTTTTTTTTGTGGCTGTTTGGGGCAGCAAAACCCTGGAGCCGGCCCTGGCCCTGACCAGCGTGTGCATGCCACTGAAAATCAGCTCGAGTGCCGCCTTCGGCACGGTGTCATAGGTTGCCAACCCCTGATTTAAATAATGTAGCACTATAAGATATTCTAGCACTAGAAAAGCGTCAGAAAAGGCAACTAAAAGATTAGGGTTGGAGAGGTCCATATGAGGAAAGATTAAAGAGGCAAGGCCTCTTCAGCTTGGAAAGAGGAGACTAAGGGGGGATATGATAGAGGTATATAAAATCATGAGTGATGTGGAGAAAGTGATAAGGAAAAGTTATTTACTTATTCCCATAATACAAGAACTAGGGGTCACCAAATAAATTAATCGTAGCAGGTTTAAACACAAAAGGAAGTTCTCCTTCACACAGCGCACAGTCAACTTGTGGAACCCTTACCTGAGGAGGTTGTGAAGGCGGGACATAACAATGTTTTAAAAGGAAACTGGACAAATTCATGGTGGCTAAGTCCATAAATGGCTATTAGCCAGGAAGGGTAAAGAATGGTATCCCTAGCCTCTGTTCGTCAGAGGATGGAGATGGATGGCAGGAGAGAGATCACTTGATGATTGCCTGTTAGGTTCACTCCCTCTAGGGCACCTGGCATTGGCCACTGTCAGTAGACAGATACTGGGCTAGATGGACCTTTGGTCTGACCCGGTACGGCCGTTCTTATGTTCTTAGCCTTTTTCTACTTGAAAGCAGATCATGATTTGCTCCAAATTTCTTATTACTTGAATTTACTCAAGGAACATGTGTATGTATGTGTGTGGGGCAGGGAGATTTGTTTCCCTACTCTATGGACTGATCACAAATAATTCAGTAGGACTATTCACTACTTCAAATGAGCTACGTTGGTTAGTTGCGATTGGTCACGTAAATCACATGGTATTGGGTTTGTGCCCTGATTGGATAAGGAATTCAGCTTTTTAGAATCAGAATGAGGACTTGGAATCTTTCAGGGAGAGGGAGTAAATAATTTTTTTTCCACCAATAATATTAAAACGTTTTCCTTTGTGGGACAGCTGGCATTGCTCAAGATCAATTTGTACCAGAAAAATTAGACGGTTGTAAGATTTATTAGCTTGGGAGCAAAGTTTAAATTTTATGTTCTTTTGTCACAGTTACACAAAAGCAATTGTGTGAGGGTAAAAAGTCCTAGTTATGTAGGGTAAGGTCTCAAAATCTTATATAATTGCCATTATGCAAGAACTTTGTATAGTGCTCTACAATGCATTACAAGGGGTTTAATTGCCAAACCTGCTCTTTCATGTTCCAGGTTGGAAGGCACAGAGTGATTCAGAGGTATCATATGTAACAGCTGGAAAAGGCTCAACAGTCACCCTTCCTGTTGATTAAAAAAAAAAAAAAAAAAAAAAAAAAAGAGAGAGAGGTTAGCAATAGCACAGAGATTTAAGTGTGAGGCAGTTCAAGGGACAAAAAGGCTAGTTAGCTCTTGGCACTGTCCCAAGTTTTTTGCTTGCACATACAGTTTAATCAGATATTAACTCTTGGTAAAGATAATTGATATCTGATGACTGATAAATACAATACTCAGGATTAAAGAGAGCGAAAGCAACAAAGAATGAGAACAAGTCCAAGTGCCCCTACTGCATGGGGCACAAATACTGGGAACTCCTAAGCTTCAGCTGCTGTTAATGAGGCTCATGACACATTCTGATCTTTTTCACAGCTTCCATCTGATTTCTGTCATTAAATGGCAGGATCCATATGGGCTCATCAGTACTGACTGCAGTGCTTTAGAAAAGAAGGAAAAGAAAAGTCACTGTAGTCATTGTAAATGAAAGGTAATCAGTGCAATCAGGAAATGCTGAAGGAAGCAGCAAGAAATCCTCAAAATTACAATGAATGGGCTAATAAGCATCAGCTGAAAGGCCATTTTAGCCCCTAAGGATTCTTCTGAGGACATCATGCTAGTACTTTGTCTTCTTTATGGCACAACTGGTTGTGGCTGCTGAGGAAAGTGGACACAGTTGTGTGACTGTCTAAAAAGTAAAGAAAAGAAAAGAAAAATACAGTACAGCATTAAAAATTTAGTCTCTTGCTAAGTTTTAAAGTCTCTTAAACATTAGGGGCCTGATTCTCCATTCATACTGGTTCACTGTGATAGTTACTTTTGATATACAGTGCTGAGAGAGGAGAATCACACCTGGGAACTTATAACTACAAACATTGGTCCATATGTGAGAGTGGCTGAGTTTCATTCTTCGCATGGTCAGGGACCTAATTGCTCAGTAGGGAGTGGTCCCATTCTTTGAGATGTGTGGTACCTTTAACTCCGATTGGCTCTAGTGGGCTTTGAGGGTTCTCAGCACTTTGCTAGATTGGGCCCTCCGTAAGTGAAAAGGCACATTTGGCAAGTTTCACTAGTGATTCAGGAATCTTCCTGTGAATCTGTCTAGCTTGCATAATCAATCTATATCCTCATAACAGGGTGATGAGAGCCACATAGACTTTTTAGCTGTGGATCTCTCTCATTTTTGGTAGAAGATTTTGCTGCTAGCCACTTGTGAGTGGTGGATCATTTTAAGTTGGTGTCATAGGGGCTACAAGTAGCCTTAGCCATAAAAAGGGACATGTATACTGAAAAAGAACACAATGTCCAGAGGAAGTCAGCATCCTCTGAAACAGGTCTTCATTTAATAAGTGTTACTTATACTTCCCTTAATGTTAACCAGATCTGCTGCCTAGGCTGTTGATAGTGCTGTTATGACTTGTACTGCTGTTGGCTGCATTTCCTGCTTTCCTTTCAGTTAAATTGTGTTTTGATTTACTTACATCTTTTATGTTTCCTCTGGCTGCACCAGCTTCAGTCTGACAAAAGTTAGCATTATTTTCTCGAAGCTTGTGAGTTTCAAGGCCAGTTATTTTCAGACTCTCACAGTCATCATTCCATGTACTGAGATTCATTTTCCAGCTGTCCAATGTGCATCCTTCAGCAATGCTGTGGCTCTGCTTTCCTTAGGACTTCCATCACTCCTTCCTTTTCTCATGTTTCATGGTATTGACTGAGACTTTATTATTCTGCAGTTATTTGTTTTGAACTTTGTTGTTATTTTTTTCCTTGATCTAAGAGTTCTTGTAGATATGTGCAGAGTATTATAAATACAGAGAAAATCCCTGAGTACTGCCACTTGTGACATTAATTCCTAGAGTACCCAAGGTGCATCATGAAAATGAGAGGAATAGAAGTAGTTATCTCTGAACTGTGTTTATCTTGCATTAGCTTTCACTTGCTCCAACTCATTATTTACAGTTCTTCTATCAATCATTATTTTAACTGTTCCCCCTCTCTAATTCTTCACATCAAATACAGCATCTAAATATTTAGAGGCTTAATGTAAAAAGCTACTTTACGTTAATGTTTAAATGTAAGTCTTCATTTTAATAAGCATTATCCTTTTTAATATATAAATATTGCCATTTTTCTGTGACTCCCAGTTGAATGACTCTCAGAGGTGCTGGATTGGCTCTCTCATTTATGGTATCCTAGAAATGGAACGGACCCATTAAGTAACCTCTTGGCCAATGCAGAACTGTTTTTTTACAGGACATTTCACACACACTTGAAAGAAGGACATGGGTAATGCCATGGTGGTTTGGGGGTAGTGAAATTAAATCCTGTGTAAACAACAAAAGGAGTTCATATACACTGCATTAAGTGACCACCCTCTAAGGGGACATATACTATGATGCCTTCTTTCTTTCAACATTCATGATCATGAACAACCACCTTGATTTATAAAACTTAATATGACTGTGGGATAAGTTGCGATAGCAAGGGCCTACGCTTTTCTCTATGGTTATAGCGAGCTGGCTGACATAACCATTTATCATTTCACCTGGCAAGTCTCAGGCCAACTTTACAAGGTCCTCTCCCCTGCCCCCTCCTGCCCCATCAATTTCCTTTCATTTTCTTGTCACTGTTTTTTTAAGATAACCAGACAATTACAATTTTTGTGCACTTCCCATCTGTAATATCTGAAACTATTTTAAGATGCAAATCTTAAGTTCAATTTTTTTCAGGGGTAGACACACTTGAGCAGGGCATGAGTGCAATATTTATTTCTCCCCTACTACCTCTTGTTCAAAAGGTATTCATATCTCCCAATGATAATTCAATACGTCTCATACATTTGTTGCCAGGCATTCAGTGGATTTAAATATGCATCCTAAGAAAACAAGGATGGCTCCATGCTCAATTAGGCAAGGGAAGAGGTCTCTAATTAGTCTGGAGCCATCAGGAGTGTCTGAAAGCATTTTGCCAATGGGGCTATAAAATTCAAGTGTTCTTTTAACTCACACATGGGAAAATGAATTAGGAATAGTGTGTTCTATGGGATGCACGCTGATGGAGCCCAGAACAATCTCAGTATGTGCAAGAAAGTACTGAAGGTACAGCAGTGACAGACCCTAATTAATCCATTGAGCACCATTAATACAGATGTCAGCGTGAATTGCTCATCTAACCAATAATTTGGAGGTAGCACCTTTCATCTTTTCAATCACAAAAATTCTTTTCTGACGTGGGATTTTATACCACGCAACACCATTGACTTTAATGACGCTAACCCTAATTTTCATAAGCATAGAACAGAGGAGAATCTTGACCAGACTGTCCAAATCTCTGTCTCTCTGGTGGTGTTGACTGAAAAGATCTGAAATTTCAAAAGCTGGAAACAAGGACAGAGCATTTGTTTTCAAAATATATTCTCTCCAAAAGCATTTCCAAGAAGTCAGAAAGCTGACCTAATTTTACCTCTTTTCAGTGATACCCACTGGCTTTTTCCTTTGGCTGGGATTGTTTTCTTAAATAATAAATTAGTAATCACACTTTGCACTTCACACCAGAGACTCTCAAAGTGCTTTGCAAATATTAATTTAGCTTCCTCTTATTCTTCTGAGTTAAAGACAGAATCCCATATAGTTCACTCCATCTACCACTGAAATGCAGCTGTTTTTAGGGTAGCATGTTGTTTAACATGCTGCATAATAATTTAGGAAAGAAAAGGAAGAAAAATAATAGATGAAATCCTGGCCCTATTGAAGAGAATGGCAAAGCTTCCATTGATATCACTGGGGCCAGGACTTCATCCAAAGCATCTAAGCACAACGACAGAGAAAGGGGGTGACAGGTAGGCAGAATATAGTTCCCCGTGTTGGAATTCGGTCAGGACAGAGGAGTTAAAAACTTACTCTTATGAAAAGTGCCATGGAATCATTAATAATACAGGTAACTAGGAGCTCCTTTTTTAACTCCCTCTCTAGCAGAATTATGCTCCCTACTTCCAGGCTGAGACATTGGGTCAAAAGGGATTCAAAGACCATAATGCCAGTGACTGAATCACCAACTCTGTGTCTTTCCGTCCCTTGGAAGTGCTCCAACATGCTTTGCCTCTGCAGTCAGGTCCATGTCTTCCACCTCCAGGCCCTGCAGAGTCTCCTTTATAGTGCAGGTAGCCAGCCTGGAACGTGCTGGTGCACACCTTCCTCTGCCACCTCCGAGAGCTCCAATACAACTGGCAGTTCTTCTACCTCCATCTGAGGGGTCTTCCATGAGACCTCTTCAAGCTGCTGGTCTTCTACCAGGATCTCCTCAGGACCTGGAAGCTGGTCTCGGCAACCAGGTCCATAGCAGCCACTGAGAGGGAAGATCTCCTCACGGAGCCCATGCTACACAACCTCGATCTGTGCAGGTGGTGCAGTCCCACTCAATATGCCAGAGGTTGGTCCTGGCTGGTACCACCAGGATCGGAGACTTCCTGGACTAAGACTTGAGGGACAGGGTAGATCCCTGGTGCTCAGCTGGCGCCTGGGACACTCCACCCCTCATGTCCTCCAGTTTATATGCCAGGTGGTGAGGGCAGTCTTGCCATCCACCTCTCAGGCTTTCCTCAAGCAGGTCCTGCGGGAGGGTGCTCCCCATCCACCCCCTCACCATCAGGTCCCCAGCCCCATGAGCCTTCCCTGCTGCACCCTTTGTACCCGAGCTGGCTGCATGCAGCCATTCTGTCTCTGAACCGCACGATGGAAACATGCTCATACTCCACACCTTTCACTTTCTCACCCTCCTGTTGCACCCCAACATTAAGTGATGGATATGGCAAATCTCCACAGGTTTTCAAACCCAGGGGTGATGTGGAGATGGTTTTCATTTGATCCCACCAAACTGAAAAGGGGTGCAGAGAGTTGCACAAGATTTTGGTTTGTACCTCTCCCTACTTAGTAAAATCTCCCTGTCCCCTGCCACCCCCACCCCCCAAATATGTAAAAAGCTACCACAAAGAGAAATGGAAACTGTAAGCAGTTCGGGCACTGCATCAGGTCCAAACATACTCCTTCCTGGACTTGGACCTCAATATTAACTTCAGTAAACAGATCTCAGCCCAAACCTCCTACTGAGCTTGGCTGCTTCTAGCCCTCATCCCTGTTTCTCCCTTCCCTTAGAAACACTCTCAACCCCTTATTCTCCTAGATTTGATTTAACACAACTCACTTGATCTGCCTTCTAGGGCAAATCAGCAGAATAGTTCTGTGTCTCTGCTGAGCCCTGGCATCTGAAACCTCACCACAGAAACAAACAGTCGTGTGCTGCAATGGTAAGGATGTACCATAGGAACTCTGATATATATTTGTGTAAAACACAAAAAAACCAGACCAAGTTTCCTTAGCCAAATTAACAGTGACTGGAGAAGTTTTCCAGTGAAAGGGCTATTCCTGAAAGAGTGAGAGAAATCTGTTGAGGCACCAAATGATCTCTGTATATAGGAACCAATCCTAAGACACCATCATGCATAATGCTTACTCCTGTGAGTAATTTCATTGACTTAAGGCACAGTAAGAATTGAGCTGGGAGGAAAATGATATTCCCCCATCAGAATTTGAGATTTCAAAAACATTTCTTGGCCTCAAATCAGGACAAAAAGTCAAAATTTCATGAACCTATAATCTGAAAAACTTTTTTGATCAGGTGAAATCAAAACATTTCATTTTGATCTTGACCTTTTTGATCTTCTAAGTATAAATTAACAAAAATTTTGAAAAAAAAAGTCCTTTTGAACCAGAAAATGAGATTTTTTCAGTCTAAATTTGTCAAAACGGGATATTTTGATTATTTCAAAACTTTTTTCAATTTTTTTTTTTCAAATCAGGGGACTAGTCAAAACTAACCAACCCTTTCCTGTGACCAGTTGTTCTCAGCAAGTAGCCATTTTCCAATGACAAAATGTTTAGTTATTTCCCAACCAGCTCTAGTAGCAAGCACTATGCTTGTAAGATGTGTTTTCAGGATTGGGCCTTTCACTGAGACCAGAAAACTAGCTGTTAAAGCAATCTTTCATGATAATTGCTGTCAGTGCCTTTATGACTCCAGGGAACTTTAGAGTTTATAATGCCAATAATACTGTAATTACAAATGTTTTATGAGATGTCAGCATCCCCATACATGGAAATAAGCATAAAAATGGGATTGAACGAGATGTCTGGCATTATCTTAAAAGGGCATAACATTTAGATTTAAAAACAAATATTTGTCATATTAATGTATTATATACTTTGCCTGGAAACATTTTGGAAGACATTTGTTTTTCACGTTTTCAACCTAGTTAACTCTTTCAAACAAAATGCTTATCAGTCATTCATCCTCTGTTGCTGAGTTTTTTTCTTCTGAAACCTTCATCTAGTCTCTTTTAACATAACTCTGTCACTCAGCTTCTCTTTGACATCCAGTCCATCAGTACTGATGATATCTTGTCTGCTATCAGCCTTCTTTGCCGTGTTTTCCATCGATATCGTTGTTGATTTGTTCTCTCCATGCTTCACCCTCCTCCATGCTTAACTCTTTGTCCCCTGTCTCCCATTGCAAAGTCTGCCCTGCCAACCCACAGCCCTCATGCTTATGAGGAGCTCTCTATAAAATTTTCAAAGCCACATTATTCTCCTTCAGACCCCATCTTCTCCTTTGCCATGATGCCTACGAAAAAAAACTTGACAACTGTTAGACTTTTAGCATGCTGAGACCACTGGCTATCCTGTTGACCAATATTGCATGATTGTTTCCTTGTACTTCATCCATCTGTCTGTATCCATCTGTTTTGTGCCTTATACTTAGCTTGTAAGCTTTTTGAGGAAGGAATAGTCTTTTTGTTCTGTCTTTGTACAGCTCCTAATACAATGGGATCCATCACTAGGGCACCTAGGCAATATGGTAATAAAATAAATAATAGAACATTTTGGAATATAAATATGCAGAGATTACACTGAGCTGGTGTGACTGGTGTGTACTGGCCCCACATTGGAGCAGAAGGGGTTAAGGCAGCGCTCTTAGCAGCAGAAGCCACGCCCCCTCGATCCTGCTGGGCATGCTCCAACTGCTGCTGCAGCATAAAAGAGCAGCCTAGTTCAATGTGGGTGGACTGCTGAGGAGGAAGGATGCACCTCGCCAGCTCCAGCCAAGTAGCAGCCAGGATCCTGGACAGAGGGAGCAGGAGATGCTGAGACCCAGGCAAGCACCCACGGATGCCCTAGGGATATTGCAGTCACCACCGGAGGCACCCCGAGACCCCTCAGACACCTTAACTTCAGCTACAAGAGTCACAGTAGGAAGCAGCCCAGGGAGGGACTAGCCAGTGTCCCTGCAGCAGTTGGTGTGTTGCAGGCAGATTCCCCACTGACTTTTTGGTAAACCCTCTCACCACTTCCAGGGCCCTAAGGTGGGACCTGGTGGAGCAGGGAGCCCCTCCCCACCAAACATCCCCTTCTATTGACTCTGTCCCTTAGGGCACACTTCCCTGCCGCCAAGGGGAGCCCTATTGAATCTGGCTGGTAGCCGCATTTCCCTGCGGATGAGGGGAACGCTAGTGGTTCAGGCCATTGGACCGTGCAGCTCTGAGGCTGAGCGCAACCCTATTAACTTAACTGTGGGGTGTAGTGCCCCACGCTAGGGTGATGGGGTGTACTGGCCCCATGATAGCTGATCACACCACTTTCTTTAATGGTTTGAGAGAGAGCTCCTTCATATGCAGCTATTTAATTTCTTTTCTACAACCACATTAATAAGTTATGATTAATTTATTCAACATATTTTGGCTCTTTTTGTTCATGAATTTCTCATTACGCGTATATCTACATTGCAGCTTGGAGCATGACTCCCAGCCTGGGCAGACAGATACACACTAGAGTTGCTTGAACTAGGGTGCTAAAAAACAGCAGTGTGGACATTACAGGATGGGCTTAGCCACCTGAATGTGGACCCAAGGGCTCAGGTGGGCATATACTTGAGTGGCTAGCCCATGCCGCAACAGCCACATTGCTATTTTTGGTTTATTAGCTCAAGCAGAGCTAGCATGTGTCCATCTGCTGTCTGGGAGGCACACTTCAGGTGCAGTGTAGACATACCCCATAAGATCAAGATTTTTTCAAATTTGTTTTTCTAGTGCATTTGCCAAATAATTTCTGCAAATATTTCTTGATCTGTAGATTCTTTTGTGAGATTTTTGTTGCAGGCATTGGGTGTTTGAAGTTTGACATGGATTGCTTAGGTTAGATTAGCCACATGGTTCACATGGTATGTTTTTTATACAAGATTGCAGGACCAGAACTTGCAAACAATATCCACATTGGAGAGACCTGGTTGTACAACTGCAACATCTGCTTTCCAAAATATTCTCCGGTATTTTCTGTGAACATTCCCATCAGTGAAGTTGTTCGCTAGAATAATTCTAGAAAGCAAATGTAAGGGGCACCAACACCGCTCAAGTACATTCATTTCAAAATTCAAACAAATAATCACAGGATAGTTTTTACAGTAACTACTTTTGTTGTTGGTTTGCCCAGCTCCACTATTTCATTTTAGCTAATTAGTCAGTTACAGAGTTCTGAAGTTTTTCAAATTTGGATGCATCCATATTTATGTGCTTCTAAGTTAAGGTGTAATGGCAGCATCACCTGTGTGAATGCTGTTTTTCAGCAACCTAACTAGCATATCTTTTAAGGTTTTAACAGCACTCCCTCTGTTACTATGTGTTTGATCAAGCATTATGTGTATTAAGACTCATTGTTTGTATAGCACCAGTCTCTGCTCATTTTACTGTCTCTGCTCCAAAGATCTAGTCTCAAAGGAGCCAGATAGGGTATAACTGAGCTGTCTAAACCAGTTGTAATAAATATATTTGGCTGAAGAAATCCAAGTCTACTAGACATTAATTCTTGATTACATTGTTGTAATGTTAACATACATGCAGGGAATTACATCCATTTAATCCAAACGAGCAGTAAAGGCTGCAGCAAAAATGTATCATTTTTTGACACACATATTAAGAGGCATATACATTTCCTCCCCACTAACCTTAAGCTGTACTTCGATACTAGTAGAACATGACGGTTAGGTAAACTATTTTTTTCTTGCAACTTCAATGGAACATGAAAACCCTTAGAGACTCTAGTTCAGGGAGGTGACACTCCAGATTTCAGAAACATGTTGCTTTCTGAGTCCAGCCCTATGTCAAGTGAAGAAAACAAAATTGACTGAATGTTTAAACATTTCTGGTCATTTACAAGCAGTAGAATGAACTGCACTTAAGATGATAATCACTGTAATAGACCAGGTCCTCCTCCCACTTATACTGGTGTCAGTCAAAAGCAACTCCACTGAAATCAATGTAGTTACACTAGTGGGTAAAAATCATTTTGGTATGGAATGAAATCATATTTCATGTTAAATTTCAGAGAGGGGAAATAATGCAGGAGACAATGGTGTAAGGAGGAGGGCTTTAGATTTATTAAGAACTGGGCAAGCTTTTGGGAGAGGAGAGCCTATACAGGAAGGATGGGCTCCACCTAAACCAAAATGGAGCCAGATTGCTGGCACTTAAAATTAAAAAGGTCATAGAACAGTTTTTAAAGTCAGCACTGGAGGAAAGCTGACAGGTGCAGAAGAACATGTGGTTTGGACATCCCTTAGGGAAGGATCTATAAATGGAGATTCTATATGTCCTAATAAGGAGGAGAAGATGGAAAATGATAAAATACAGGGAGGATCTGATGAGAAATAGTCAAATGAAAAAAAGCCCCATTCAATTACATCATGCAATAGGGGACAGCCAAAAAATGACAAGTTTTTAAAATACTTATATACCAGTGCGAGAAGTCTAAATAATAATATGGGTGAACTAGAGTGCCTCGTATTAAATGAGGATATTGATATAATAGGCATTGCAGAAACCTGGTGGAATGAGGTTTCTGGAATGATAATCAATGGAACACAGTAATACCAGGGTACAAAATATATTGGAAGGACAGAACAGGTCATCGGGGGGAGGGGGTGGCACTATATGTGAAAGAAAGCACAGAATCAAATGAAGTAAAAAATCTTAAATGAACTAAATTATACTATAGAATCACTATGGATAGTAATTCCATGCCTGAAAAATAAGAACACAGCAGGCGGCTATATTACAGACCACCTGACCAGGATGGTATTAGTGACTCTGAAATGCTCAGGGAGATTAGAGGGGCTATTAAAATAAACTCAATAATAATAATAATGAGGGATTTCAACTATCCCCATATTGACTGGGTACATATCACCTCAGGAAGGGATCCTGAGATAAAGTTTCTTGACACCTTAAATGTCTGCTGCTTGGAGCAGCTGGTCCTGGAACCCACAAGAGGAGAGGCAATTCTTGATTTAGTCCTAAGTGGAGCACAGGATCAAGTCCAAGAGGTGAATATAGCTGGACTGCTTGGTAATAGTGACGATAATATAATTAAATTTAACATCCCTGTGGTGGGGAAAACTCCACAGTGGCCCAACATTGTAGCATTTAATTTCAGTAAGGGGAACTACACAAAAAATGAGGAGGTTAGTGAAACAGAAATGAAAAGGTACAGTACCAAAAGTAAAATCCCTGCAAGCTGCATGGAAACTTTTTAAAGACACCATAATAGAGGCTCAACTTAAATATATATCCCAATTTAAAAAACATAGTAAGAGAACCAAAAAAGAGCCACTATGGTTAAACAACAAA